>NC_059109.1:64434709-64737209 GCF_020740685.1 Jaculus jaculus
GTGCTCATTATTTCAAATACCAATGAACATTTAAATAGGGGAAATAGGTTCTAGCATTCTACAGCACACTAAGGTGGCTGCAGTTGACAAACTATTCTATATTTATGAAGAAATTGAACAGAGGAGTTTGAGATTTCCCAACATGATGAAATGATCAATGTGTGAGAAGATGGACTGTCAGTAGCCCTGACTCTGTCATTGTACATTATATAATGTATTGGATAATCACGCTATACCTCATAAATGTGTGCAACTATTATTTGTCAATTAAAATTTTAAATAATTCCAGCCAGGCAAGGTGATGCATACCTTTAATCCCAGCACGCTGGAGGCAGAAGGAAGAGGATCACCATGAGTTTGAGGCCACCCTGTAACTACATAGTGAATTCCAGGTCAGCCTGGACTAGAGTGAAACCCTATCTTGAAAAAAAATTAAATAATTCTAAAAGATGCGAGCTAATCTATAGTGAAAGAAAAGCAGATTGTTAACATATGCAGTTTATTGAGTTATGTTAATTATACCTCAGTAATGTCAAGTAAATAAAAGAAAGCTATTTTCTAGGTTTCTCTTTTTTTTTTCAAGTTTCCTGAATTTTATAGATTACACATAGAACTTAAGAAAAAGAAGGAAGACAGCTTATGCCCAAGAGTTGGTATGAGTACAATTCACAGAAATGGGAAAGCCAAAAACTTAAGAGAAAAGAAATTTGGGCCTTTTGCCCAAGGAGGCAAGAATGGTTTGAGAAGCCCTTGCCTGAGCTTTTCTTATCTGTATAATTAGTAGCTCATTAAAATGAGGGACCATGAGTTTTAGGATGATGATGAGCTTTATTTGAGATATACTGAGTTTGGGAGAAACCTAGAATCCCCATGTACAAATGTTAATAAGATTTTGGGTGTAAGAATCTTTGAAGAGGACTATCTGGGTGGAGGTCATTGTTCTACAACTGAAATAAGCACGAGTGTTGTGACATTGACTTTTATGATTGAATGGCAACAAGCCAGCTTGACAGGATCTATAGTCACCTAGCAGACAAATCTCTGCACATGTCCGTGAGGAATTTTATAGATGAGGTTAACTGAGATGAGAAGACATACCCTAACTATGGGCAACATGTAGTTTGGGGGTAATGAAGTGAACTTAAAAAGGAGAAAGCAAGCTGAGCACTAGCATTCATCACTTCATGCTTTCTGACCGCGAACACAATGTGACCAGCTGCCTGGTGCTCCAGCCACCGTGCATTCCCCACCATGTTGGACTATATACCCTCAAATCATGAGCCAAAATAAATCCTTCTTCCATTAACTTGCTTCTTAGGTATTTGGAGACAGCAATGAGAAACTTCATCAATACAAATGGTGTTGTGTGGCACTCTTCTGAGAAAAACAATTGCCATCTTTATCAGAAGCAGCTACAACTATTTATAAAAGATTATTGAAATTGGGCCTGTTGACCTCCCTCCACAGAAAGAGGGATGCAGAGTGGTCATCAGATCCTTACCTGAGATCTCAGGTACCCCCTGAGCCATCTGTATGCAATGACACACACATCTCTATCACATTCTATAAATTCCCTGTTCAAATAAATGTGAAGTGAAGCCGATTCTTTTTTGTTTGCTTGTTTGTATTTAGGTAGTCTCACTCTAGCCCAGGCTGACAAGGAATACACTATGTAGTCTTGGCTGGCCTTGAAGTCACAGCAATTCTTCCTACCTCAGCCCCCAAATGCTGGGATTGAAGCTACATGCCACCACTCCCGGCTGAAAAAGATTCTTTAAAAAATTTTTTTATTATTCAATAAATAGGCCAATGAACTGATCAGATAAATCTGCAAGTGAAAAAAAGCCACAAATGTTAATAAATATTTGTTAAAGTGTTCAACATTGTCATCCACTAGGGAAATGCAAATTAAAACTACTTTAAAATTCCACCTCACCTCAATCCAAAATGGCTATCATCAAGAAAACAAATAACAAATGTTGGGGAAGATGTGGGGAAAGGGAACTTTTGTTTACTATTGGTAAGACTGTAAGCTGGTACAGCCACTAAATAAATAAGAATGGAAGTTACTCAAAAAACTAAAAATAAAACTACCATATGATGGAGATATACCACTCCTGGACATATACATCCAAAGTGCTCTTTATTCTCACACAGACATATTTGAATATCCATGTTTTATTGCTGCTGTATCACAAAATTAAGAAATTGGAACCAGCTTAAATGTCCATTAGCAGATGAATAGATAATGAAAATGTGGTGCATATACAAAATATAATTTTATTCAACCATAAGAAAAGTGAAATTTGGAGGCAAATTAATGGAGCTGGACAATATTATAAGAGCATGGTAACCTAGGCCAGAAAGACAAATATTGCATGTTCTCTTTCATATTTATTTGGATCCTGGTTTCTAATTTTTTTTTTTTTTTTTTTTGGTTTTTCAAAGTAGGGTCTCACTCGAGCCCAGGCTGACCTGGAATTCACTATGTAGTCTCAGAGAGGCCTTGAACTCACAGCAATCCTGCTACACATGCCATGGTGTATATGTGAAGGCCAGAGGACAACTTCAAGAAATCCATTTTTCACCCTCTTTGAGACAGAGTCTCTTGCCACCTCAAACTACAAATGAGCATCAGACTAATCTGGACCACAAGCTTTGATTTTCCTGGCTCTGCATCCCATTGCTGAGGTGCACTGGGATCAAAGATGTGTATGACACTTTGCATCCAGCTTTTTGGGCATGCAGGGGTATTAAACTCAGGCCATCAGGCTTTGTGAGTAAGTGCCTTTAGCTGCTGGGCCATCTTTCTAGCTCCCAAATATATATTCTCCATGTAATGTTTATATGGGAGTGAGTCTGGGCAAAGGTCATAAAAGTAGAGAGGGGACCATGAAAGTAGCTCACAGTGGATTATATTTTTCCATGTACTCTTCTAATATTTCTTCATATATTACAAGCAGGAGCAACTGACATGGAATCATTACATCCATGTAATCACTAACATAATGAAGTAGGGGCTAGATAGATGGCTCTGTGGTTAATGGTGTTTGTTTGCAAAGCCTGCCAGTTTAGGTTCAATTCCTCAGACCCTACATAAAGCCAGATGCAAAAAGTGGTGCAAGCATCTGGAATTCATTTGCAGTGGCAAGAGACTCTGGCACATATGTGTGAGTGCATACATATGCATGCAAATAAATAAATAAAATGTTTTCTAAAAAATAATGAAGTAGCTCTGGTAAAGAATATATATAATAAATATACATTTCTGTATATATTCAAAGTATGGACAGGTAAGTTCTCAAATGCCAGCATGCACCAAAGTTATTTTGAGCCATTGATTACAATGGGCTTCACAACCATTAGGTCTGTAGTGGTACTCAAGATTGCAATTCTACCATTGGTATCATCTGTAAACTTGCTTGGGGAATTTGGTGCTTGGTAGTGTTCAAGTGCAGTGCTCAAAAGCAAATGGCTGCTTTCTTAGGATGCTGTTATAATAAATACAAAAGTAGGTCAAGAACTGAATTCATTGTAGAAGTACGAGGTAATGAGCTCTGCTTAATAATAGAAAGGGAGGATATTTGAGTTTTCAAAAATATTTATTTGGGGCTGGAGAGATGGCTTAGTGGTTAAGTGCTTGCCTGTGAAGCCTAAGGACCCCGGTTCGAGGCTCGGTTCCCCAGGTCCCACGTTAGCCAGATGCACAAGGGGGCGCACGCGTCTGGAGTTCGTTTGCAGAGGCTGGAGGCCCTGGCGCGCCCATTCTCTCTCTCTCCCTCTATCTGTCTTTCTCTCTGTGTCTGTCACTCTCAAATAAATAAATAAATAAAAATTTTTAAAAAATTTAAAAAAATATTTATTCGGAGAAGTGTGTGTGTGTGGGGGGGGTAGAATGGGTGTGCCGAATGGGTGTGCCAGGGCCTCCTACCACTGAAAATGGATTCCAGACCCAATAGCCACTTTGTGCTTCTGGCTTTATGTGATGTTGCAGTCAGGATCACATTGCTGGTAGAAATCACCCAACCAAGAGCAGCTTGTGGGAAAAAGAGGTTTATTTTGGCTTAATGGCTCGAGGGGAAGCTCCACAATGGCAGGGGAGAATGATGGCATAAACAGACGGTGGACATCACCCCCTGGACAATATAAGGTGGACAATAGCAACAGAAGAGTGTGCCAAACACCGGCAAGGGGAAACTGGCTATAACACCCATAAACCTGCCCCCAACACTACACTCCCTCCAGGAGGCATTAATTCCCAAATCTCCATCAGCTGGGAACCTAGCATTCAGAACACCTACGTTTATGGGGGAGGGGCACCTGAATCAAACCACCACATGTGGGTACTGGGGAACCAAACCCAGGCTGCCAGCCTTTATGCAAACAAATACCTTTAACTGCTGAGCCATATCTCCAGCCCAAGTTTTGAAGAATACTATGAGGGAGAGAAAAAAAGATGGAAAAAAATGAAAGGAGTAAAATAATTAAGGGAACTTTGAAACAAACTGAAATGCTTAATGTTGTTACTTGCTTTCTTGTGCCACAATAGAACTTTTTCTGTTGTGTCCACATATGTTGATACTGCTTAGCCAATGGCATTTAGTGGAGGAAAGAGAACATGTGTGTCTAAGTTGGGGTGATGAGGGTGCAGAAAAAGGAGAGAACAGAGAGGAAGCCTCAGAGCAAGGATGGATAATGGAGCAGAAGCTAATGTAAGAATCAGAAATGATTGGGAGAACCCCAAGTATCTAGGGAAGAAGGATGAAGGGTGGTGCTTAGACACATTTCTATGTACTGTTAGGAAAATTGAGGGTCCCATACTGCTAGAAGATTTGCATACACCATTAGCTATCAGCTAGTCCCCACAAAGGACTGATTTTTATTGTAGATAGCAAGGCCAAGTGTGACAAGACTTGTGTGTTGCAAATATTGTTGGCATAATTGTGGTTCAAGCACAGAACAAAATTCATAAAACAGTCTTACTCTTAGCATAGAATCCTCTAAATACTTTAAATTTATTTATTTATTTGACAGAGAGAAGGAGGGGAGAGAGAGAATGGACATGCCAGGGCCTCCAGCCACTGCAAACGAACTCCAGACACTGTGCCACCTTGTGCGTCTGGCTAACATGGGTCTGGGGAATCGAACCTGGGTCCTTTGGCTCTGCAGGCAAATGCCTTAACCGCTAAGTCATCCCTCTAGCCCTAATACTTTTTCAAAAAAAAAAAACAACTTTATTTTTTTTAATTAATTTATTTATTTTTATTTATTTATTTGAGAGCAACAGAGAAAGAGGCAGAGAGAGAGAGAATGGGAACACCAGGGCTTCCAGGCCCTGCAGACAAATTCCAGATGCGTGCGCCCCCTTGTGCATTTGGCTAATGTGGGTCCTGAGGAATCAAGCCTCAAACCGGGGTCTTTAGGCTTCACAGGCAAGCACTTAACCGCTAAGCCATCTCCCCAGCCCTATTTTTTACTTATTTATTTGAGAGAGAGAGAGAGAAAGAGACAGAGAAAGGGAGAGAGAGAATGGATACACCATGGCCACCATCCACTGCAAACGAACCCCAGATACATGTGCCCCTTGTGCACCTGGCTTGCATGGGTCTTGGGGAGTCAACTGGGATCTTTTGGCTTTGCAGGCAAACGCCTTAACCACTAAGCAATTTCTCCAGCCCATCCCTAAATACTTTTGATGAGGCCATTTTTAATTAATTAAGATAGGTTTTTGCTGTATAGCCCAAGCTGGCCTCTTACCTCCCAGGTGCTGAGATTTTTTTCAAAGTACAGCTAAGCAAAATAACTCCTTCAGTACCATTATGATTTTTGTAGTAAATTAGTTTGTGGTTCCATACAATAAGAAAGGCATTATCCTAGGCTAGTATGGTGGTTCAAATCTGAAGTCCCAGCACTCAGGAGGGCAGAGGCAGAAAATTGTCAAAATGTTTGAGGCCAGCCTGTTCTACATAGTGAGTTGTAGGGCAGCTAGAGCTATATAGTGATATAGTGAGATCTTGTATCAAAGAGAGAGAGAGAGGAAGGAAGGGGAGGGGAGAAGAGAAAGGAAGGAAAAGGGAGAAAAGAGGAGAGGAGAGGAGAGGAGAAGAGAAGGGTAAGAGAAGGAAGGCAAAGGAAGGGAAGGGAAGGAGAGGGGAAGGGAAAAGGGGGAAGAGGGGGAGGGGAGGAGAGAAGAGAGTAGAGGAGAGGAGAAGAATGGAAAGAGGAGAGAAATTATCTCCAGGTAAAATCTTTTCCTTAGTGTCTAGTGGTCTCATTGGGCAAACAGAACACCACAATGTAGTCAGAAGTGTTCATGATCACAGTGCTCTTTTTTGATAATAAATTAGCACAAGCTGTGAGGTCCATAAAGGTGTAGCAATCTGAAACATATTGCCTTGTCAGGCATATAATAGAACACCATGGTCACCTTTTGTGGAAGAAAGAATATCAGGAATTCCCTCCTAGGCCTCCTATGGGACACTTTGTTTCACATGTGTTCAGTTGTCATGGCACTTCTTTGAACCTCTTTTAATGTTGATCATTTGTCTCTTTACTAGAAGCCAAGGACTGTGTCTCTCATTAAGCAATAGAACATCATATGCCCTTATAAGAGACATATTTTAAAATTACTGTGCCAAAGGTTGTATGTGTTTTAGTAGCCAAGGAAAACAACCCTGACCTCAAATGCTTCTGTATGAAATCATACAGTTGACCTAAATGATTGCCAAGTTCTCCAAACTTGGAGGGCATTGTTATATGTTGAAATAATTTACATTTTTTAAAAAAAGTTTTCCCAAGAACTTCATTAACAGACGGTAGAGTATGACTTCCTAGAGACTAGGCTTTCCAATAAGAATTAGAAAATTCCAGCCAAGCATGGTGGCACACACCTTTAATCTCTGCACTCAGGAGGCAGAGGTAGGAGGATCACTGCGAGGTTAAGGGCACCCTGAGACTACATAGTGAATTCCAGGTCAGCCTGGGCTATAGTGGGACCCAACCTTGAAAAACAAAACAGGAAGAAGAAGAAGGAGAAGGAAGAGGAGAAGGAGGAGGAGGAGAAGAAGAATTTGAAAATTTCAAGCAGGGGGTGGCAGTGCATGCCTTTAACCCCAGCACTTGGGAGGCAGAGGTAGGAGGATTGCCATGAGTTTGAGGCCACCCTGAGACTACACAGTGAATTCCAGGTCAAACTGAGCTACAGTGAGAACCTACCTTAAGAAAAAGAGGGGGAGGCTGGAGAGATGGCTTAGTGATTAAGTGTTTGCCTGTGAAGCCTAAGGACCCCAGTTCGAGGCTTAATTCCCTAGGACCCACGTAAGCCAGATGCACAAGGGGGTGCCCACGTCTGGAGTTCGTTTGCAGTGGCTGGAGGCCCTGGCATGCCCATTCTCTCTCTCTCTCTCTCTCTGCCTCTTTCTCTCTCTCTCTGTCTGCTGCTCTCAAATTAATAAATAAAAATTTTTTTAAAAATTAGAAAATTCTAAGGCTTTAAAATTGATGGGGTGAAGAAGCGAAGATTATTTTGGGAATCTAGTTTTATCTTTAATAACAAATGACTCTAGCTCAGGAGTGTCAAGCCTTTTGTTTCGTTCTGGTTCCCATTGGATGAAGGACAGTTTTGGCCCATACATTAAATACACAAATGCTAACTGTAGTAGACAGCCTCAGGTCACTGAGATGAACTTCTAGAACAGGCACAGTTATGGGATTTATTGAAGATAGAGGGGAAGTTCATTAATGGCAGAAGCAATTGGCCTATTTTCACAGGTCCAAGCAGAGAGAGAAGCCTGAGCCAAAATCCCCAAAAGCTATACCACACAGAAGCACTCTTAGGAATTCCAGGTGGAACTCAGGCACTTTGCATATCTTTAGACCAGAATTCCAAATTTACTACCACACCTTAGGACCCTAAGATCCACCAGTGACACCTCCTCCAGTCAGGTGGCTCGAAATCCAAGAAGCTTTAATAAACTTGGAATCTATTGGGGGGCATCTATTCAACTACCACACTAACAAAATCTGATGAGAAAATTAAAAAGTATATGTATAATGTTCATGATGTCTATCACCAGAGATAATCAAAACTGTCTACATAACACTAATTATGCAGCTCCCTGTCCAGACAGCGTTTTGGAATTATTGGGACGGGAGAGATGTTAGGACCATACTTTAAGTAAAGCAGAGCCAGCCAACCTTAAGGTGGTTATCACATTAGCACATTAGGTGACTACGCTATGACCACATAAAAGCCAGAAGTTTCCGATGTCACTCAACACAGTGAACTTCTTGAAGGCCTAGGCGTCAGTACCCACTGCAGGAATCCCATGCAGCCTGTGAGAACCCCTGGAGGTCAACACGATTTATCCCCGATCAAGTGTCCTAGTAGGTGAGCTGCCTCCAGGTGAGTAAAGGAGTAGGAGGAGAATAGGTAAAGGAATGGTTATACAAGTGTTAAGAGTGTGAATAAATGATTTCAGCATTATTACATACTTGCTCACTCCTGTTTGCTAGGAACACCTGGTGTAGTTGGCAGGATAAAGGACTATACCAATCTGGAAAATTTGGACTTTAACTAAATTAGATCAGCATCCATGGTGTAAAATAAGTGATTCAGCTAGCTAAATTCTAATTAAGATAATAAAGGCCAAGGACAGCCAACCCCAGTGGGAACCAGTGTCGCTCATGGCCTGGGTTCACACCATCTAGAGCATTGGATAGCACAAGCAACTTCCACAAAGGCACTGGGTAATCACCTCTAAGATTAGGTAGCCGAAGAGGCCTGCGACCGAGCTCCTGAAGGTGCAGCAGAAATAACTCACACACAAGCATTGGCCACTGGAGTCCTAAGACCTCGTAGTGCAGGCCCTTTGCACTACATGGGATCTTGGCTGTCCAAACAGCTTTTCTGATTGGCGGACTGGAAATTGGGCCTTCTGTATAAGGACATAACCTGTAAGGGTCCGAAAATCACTGAAGAAAGACCCCAGACTCAAATAGCATGTAAAAGCAAAGAGCGTTTGTTCTGTAGAACAAACAGCCAACATGCAGGAGTCAACCATTCATACAAAATGGTGACCCCAAGAAGGGCACACAGGCCCCTTTTAAGCACAACTAGGGGAATTTCAGGTAGGGTTAAGTAATCTTTTAAAATGATTGGCTAAGCAAGCAGCAGTTACAATTGTACATCTTTCATTGGTTGGGGTGAAAGGCGCATGTCTGGGCCTGTTTGGACATGCCTCCAGGAACTGACGCAGCCCCTGGGCAGCTATCTTCTCCAGCCACATGTCAGGGTCACTGTTGATTAACAGCCCACCCTTTCCCAGAAGTCTTGCCTGCCCCTCTGGGAAACTGAAACTTGGGCCTAGTTAGGGTGACACTTTACTGAAGCCTGTCATGGCATCAGTTTGGTCTTTTCATTCCCTCCTTCCCCCCTTGAGTATGGCCCCATCTCAAATCCTTGAGATGTATCTAAAGTTGGTATTGTTGCCTTAGGACCATTAATTGTATAGTGGCTAAGCAATCCTTAACAAATTTGACCAAGGCATTAATAACACAGGGCCCACAAGTGAGGGCCACGAACAAGAGGATAAGGGGATCTGTCAGGGAAGAAATTAGGGTTGTTAACCAATGGCACCAGCTGAACATAGGTTCATACCAGTTTTGATTTTACTGTCTAAGTTTAGCCCTCTCTTCTAGCCTCTTGTGGATCATGGCTAGGCTGTGTCTGACAATGCCTGAGTTGTTGATATAAAAACAGCATTGTTCTCATAGGGCCTGGCAAAGCCCTCCTTGATGTGGAAAGAGCAGGTCTAATCCCCTTCTACTTTGCAGTACTGCTTCAGCTAGTGAGTCCAGTGACCACTCTAGGTGACAGACAGACCTCTCTAATTGAGGGAGATCTGAGTCTAAAAGATTACTTAGAGCCTGGAAAGTCTGAGGCTGTTGTACCAGTGCCGATTCCTGCTGTTATGCCAGCCCCAACCAACACTGTTAGAAGGATTGCTGAGGCCCCAAAATCTCATTTTTCTCTGTGATGGTCTGGGAATCTCTCCATATAGGAGCTGAAGGGAAGGTATTAAACCTGGGGAAACTGTGTTACTAGAACGCACATGCTGGAATTCTGAAGTAGCAGTGGGTGGATGCAAGGAGTTAAGCCAGTGGTGCATGCAAACCAGGTTCTGTTAGGGGCACAAGGTAGGACGTACCAGCATTTGTGGTGACAGTATTGTTACAGAGATGCTTAAGGTGAGGGAAGCTATCTAGTTTTCCCCCTGTTCCTATCACACAAGGCCTGTTACAGCTTGATGAGTAAGGCCCGGGGACCTTCCCCAAGATCATCTTGATGGGCTTTCTGAAGAAGTTGACAGGTTTCCTGTGGTAGCCCAGCCAGTATAGCATGGAGGCCTGGGGTCTAGACAGAGCCAGCAGTCCTCTCTGGTGAAGTTAGTGGTGGGACTGAAGAAAGTAAAGGTGAAATTGAGTAACCCAAATAAAATGGATGAATCAGTGACCCAGGGCGGGGCATGATTAACCAGACAGTGACTGGATCTGTGGGGGAGAAGGTGCCTAAAACTAAGACTGGTGCCACAGGTTTTAAAATGGGCAAAGCCGGAGCTGCTGGCCTGGGCAAAGCTGGAGCTGCTGGCCCTATCACCACTGGGGGAGGCCCTGCCAGGATAGCCTGTTTTGGATCTGAAAGAGGAGTACCCAATCTGATCCTGACACATATAACCTTAGGCCCCAAATTTTTCTGGCTTCCCATCCTCTGCTAGTTTGTCCCTTTTAGGTCAATGAGATGGGGTTTCTCTTTCCTTGTGATGTCTAGTTTTTTGTTCTACTGATCTGGATAAGATCTCTATTATTCTTTACCCAGGGGGCATTGGTCTTGCATCCCCATTTATAGCAAAAGAAACTTTCCATTCCCCCACAAGTCCCATAGTCATTTGTCCCTGGGCAAACATAAAATTGCACAGTTGCAAGTTTTTGTTCCTGGCAGTCGTCTCCACAGGTTACCATGGTTTTGTCAGTCTTGATAGGACCCACGATTTCCACCCTTTGGACTTGGATGTCTCCATATGGAACTGGCCAGGGCACAAAGAGCTAGGTGGAAGCCAGGAAAAGTAGTACTCCCTGGACTGGTTAATGTCAAAGTATGTACTACCCTCCCTAGGTCTCATGGGGAAGTCTCAGGGCCTCAAAGAATTCATTTGGTACTAACAGCTCAATGCAGGTTAGTGTCTGATGTGGTCTTAACCCCAAACAGGGATATCACAAGGATCAGGTAGATACAGTTTTCATCATTGAGTCTCTAGCTTACGGATCCTCAGTTTGAGTGGGTCCTGTGGGTGTGCAATGGCTCACCACAGTACTGGCTTCTCTTCAGGTGTGTAGTCGCCTGGGTCCATGTGTAGGTTGACAGGCTTCATGTGTGAGTGATGTACCCATGCTGGGATGCCATCTACCTTGATCACAGTTTGAGGTCCCTTCCATCAGGGTTCAAAGTCTTCTTCTGATGTCTTTTGATAAGTACCAGGTCTCCCGGTCTGAACCTGTAGGGTGTAGGTGGATGTGTCTTTTCATAGAAGGCCCACAGTTGGGGCCAGAGACATTCTTGCACCTGAAATAAAGCTTGTAAGGAGGAGATAAATCTCTCATCATCAAATTCAGTTAACATTTCTGCTTTCATATTAGACAGCAAGGGTGAGAGCCTTGCATACATGATTTCAAAGGGAGTCAGCCCCATGGTACAAAGGGAGTTTTGAACTCAGAAAAGGGCAAAGGGAAGGAGAAGCACCCAGGCACTGCCAGCTTCAAGAGTTAATTTAGTTAGGGTCTCCTTTAGAGTCCGAGTCATTCTTTCTTCCTGTCATGAACTCTGGGGACAATACACACAATGGAGTTTCCAATTTGTCCCCACAATTTTAACTATGGCCTGGGTTACCTGTGAAATGAAGGCTGGTCCATTGTCTGACCCCCAAAGAACAGGTAAACCGTACCTTGGAATGATGTCATCCAATAGTTTTTTGGTCACAGTTGTGGCAGTCTCATTCTTGGTTGGAGAAGCCTCAGTCCATCCTGAAAAGGTGTCTATAAATACCAGTAAATACTTGTATCCATACAAACCAGGTTTTATCTCTGTGAAGTCAATTTCCCAATTTACTCCTGGTCAGGTTCCTCTTTCCCTGATTCCCAACCAAGAAACTCCACTTTTTGCATTTACCAGATGGCAGGCATGGCATCAGGCAATGGCTTTTTCTGCCTTTTGCCTCAAGTCAAAAACTTTAAGGTGGGCTCACCTAAGTAAGTTCTCAGTCTTGTGTTGACCTAGATGAGTACTCTGATGAATTTGTCTAATGAGTTGGATAGCAAAGTCTGATGGGAGGATGATCCTTCCATTGGGGGTCTTGTACCATCCTTGCTCCTTATAGGCTGCCATACAGGTCTTAATCCTCCTTTGTTCTCTGTCAGTATAGTTTGGTGTCTCTGGCAAGCTGGCACCACCATTGGAGGCAATTTTGCCACCAGGGTAGTAGCAACCTGCAGGGCTGCCTCTTGTGCCACCTTGTCAGCCCTGTTGTTTCCCTCAGAGGTAGGCTCACCTCCTTTTTGGTGTCCGGGGCAATGCATGATTGATACCTCCCTAGGCAACCATATGGCTTGCAGAAGATCCAAAATCTCTTTATTTTAAATAGTTTTTCCTTTTGCTGTCAATAGTCCCCTCTTTATAAATGGCCCCATGAACATGTACCATTGCAAAGGAATAATGGCTATCAGTATAGATATTAAGTCTCTTTCCTTGGCCTAGTTGTAAGGTTTTGGTTAGGTCTATCAATTCAGCTTTCTTGTCAAACATTCTTGGAGGGAGGGCTTCTGATCATACAGTTGTCTCTTCAGTTGTAGCTCCTGTGTACCAGACACCATCTTTAAGGAAGCTGCTGCCATCTGTCTACCAGGTCAGCTCTGCCCCTTTAAGGGGAATGTCCTTGAGATCTGGTTGGGTCCCTTGTAAACTGCTCAAGATCTCTGAGTGGTTGTGTATAGGATTGTCTAGGTCTGGTTCATATAACAGTGTTGCAGGATTGAGGGCCTGACTGGTAGCAAATTGTATCCTTGGGGGTTGAGAAGAAGAGCTTGATAATGAGTCAGTCTGGCATTGGTCAGCCAACTGTCAAGGGGCTGCTTTAGCAGTCTTTCAATACTGTGAGCAGTAGTTACTCTCAGGGTTTGGCCCAAAGTGAGTTTGTCTGAGTCTTTGGCCTATAAGGCAGTGGCTGCTATTATTCGGATGCATGGAGGCCATTCTGTTGCCACTGGGTCTAATTTCTTTGATAGGTAAGCAACTGGCCTCTTCCAAGGGCCAAGAGTCTGAGTCAGTACCCTTTTAGCTATGCCCTTGTTCTCATCAATGGAAGGATGGAAAGATTTATGGATATCTGGCAAAGCTAATGCCAGGGCTTCAAGGAAGGCCTCTTTCAATCAGAGGAAGGCCTTCCCCATTTCTGGGGTCCATTCAAGGGAGCTTTCTTGTCCCCTCATGGTCTCATAGAGAGGTTTGGCAATTTCTGTGAATCTGGGTATCCAGAGTCTACAAAACCCCACTGACTCCAAGAACTTATGTACCTGTCACTGGGTTTTATGGTGGGGAATGTTGAGGATTGTCTCTTTGTGGGCTCAAGATAACAGGTGTTGGCCCCCTTGAGTATGTACCCAAGATAAGTTACTTCCCTCTGACGGAGTTGCGCCTTTCTGGCTGAAACTCAGTATCCCATGTGGTCCAATTCTCTCAGCAAGGCCTCTGTGGCTGAGCGGCAGGCTCCTTCATCTGAGGCTGCTATAAGGAGTTCATCTACGTACTGCAAGAGGGTTATTTGGGGATGTGCCTGGCAATACTCACCCAAATCCTCATGGAGTGCTTCATCAAAAATGGTGGGTGACTTTTTGAATTCTTGTGGCAATCTAGTCCATGTTAATTGTCCAATGAATCCATATTCTGGATCATTCCATCCATAGGCTAACAGGCTGGCTGGCTGAGGCCAGCAGCAGACTGAAGACTGCATCCTTAAGCTTCAGCACTGTGTACACACTGCAAAACTGTCCAGTCATTGGAGTTTCCTGTGGGTGTCTGGCACCACCTGGTTGATAAAAGTCAGCTTCATGGAAGACTGGTTTTCTCTTGCTTCTAGGTCCAGGGGCATTTAGGTCCAGTATGCTTCTAATAATCTCTCTAAAACAGCCCCTGGGCTTTCCTCCTTACCTTGTATAACTTGTCTTACCTTAAATAAATTTGTGGGCTTCCTTGCAGCCTCTCAGAGATCCCCCATCAGAATCTGGTGGTAGACTCTCAGTGTCTCCTTACCTGCAGGGATGTTGGGATCCCAATAGGGGCAGATTAAGGGAAATGCAGCATCCATGTCAGCCTGGACAGTTGTGGGCTGACTGCTAGGTCCAAGAACCAGCTTGTGGGCGTGGCTAGCATTCACTTCCTTTCCTCTGTAGTAAAAAGAACCTGTAAGAACTTCTGACAATCATACCAAGTGGGCTGATGGGTTATCATTATGGAATCTAACAAGTCTGGGAGGGATGAGGGCTTCTCAGAAAACTTTGGATTCTGCATCTTCCAGTTATATAACTCACTTGTAGGAAAAGGGATATGAGTCACAAACTGCTGGCCATTCTTATTGGGGTGGGGGGCAGTTGCCCATAGAGGTAGCACAATTGTTGTGGGGTCTGCCTGTCTCACAGTCCAGGCCCAAGCATGGGGAGCACTCGTCATGTTTCCTCCTTCTTCCCCTGGGCCCAGATCTGCAGCTACCACTTGTGGTATGAGTTCTGGCTCAGGGGCAGGTACTTAGGGAGGTGGGTAGAGGTCCTCCTCAGGGGCAGAAGGGGGCAGGACTGCCAGCTTGTGGTCCTTTAGCAGTCCTGACTCCTTGACTGATATGATTGCTGGAGCTGTTGGTAAAAAGGGGATCAACCAAGGAGGGGGGTTTTCCAGTAGATATTGCTAGACTGTGATGTATGGGACCTGTTCAGGATGCCCATGATTCCCATACACAATACCTTTAACTTTGTAAATGGTGGGGAGGTGTAAGGTGCCTCCCTCTGGTCATCCTACATTGTAAGTTGGCCATTTATTACTGCAAAAGATGGTTAGTTTCCCCGACCATACTGTTAAACCCAAATTGTCTACCAGGCGTCAGAAATCCTTGGAATGTGACTGGACTTGGTCCAGTGGGGTGGAACTTGCCGACTGTCCCCTGGTGTCTCACAAGAAAGTAAAGAAGGATGAACAAGACACAAACACACAGGCACAGAAACAAATTTCTCAGGAAGTGAAAAAGTGTCGCGAGTACTCTCAAAGATGATTGGTTGAGAGGATTCCGCCGGCAAAGGTCAATGATACTCAGACACTGGTATACTTGCAAAGGAGTTTACTGGGATGAAAGTCACGCACAAGCAAGTCCAAACTATCACAAATAATATTATAGCTAATATAATATTACTAACACAAGAATATTTCTAACGAGTCTAACATGTATACAACCGGACAACGCGAGATTTGAGTTGCGACGTTTTACGACCTGACCAACACGGGGTTCGAGCTGCGACGTTGTTTACTTTTGGTTTGCTGTGCTTCAAGCCGAGTCTTGGTCTGCTGGTGTAAGCTAGTGCTTTGGCTTACGGATGATCATTCGGACAGAGTGTCGGGCTGATGAATTCGGGTCAGTGATGTTTCTCGTGGGAGTCTCAGTCAGGACTGCTGAGCAACCTTTCAGTCAGTCATAGTGTCGGGGAGACTGAGACAATGGTTGCTGAGCAGTTGGGGTTTTTATACCTTCCAATGCTTATCTAATAGTTTCACACACACATCTGCTAATCTCTACTATGTCACTGCACACAGAGTTTTGCTTACAAGCTTTGACTTTGCATTTTTTACTCTTACAACAAACTTGTTTATCCTAAACTGGCCCTGGACCATATGCTGGTCCTTACATGCTCATAACAAAAAGAAACCAAAACAATGCAGATGGCAGCTTATCTTGTGAACGGGCTCAGCCAGACGGGCACGACCCATCAGTATTTATCAAAACCAGAGTCAGACTGGAGCTCTCAGGCTCCAACAGATGGGGGTCCAGAGTGTCCTCAGAACCCCCTGGCCCAGAGGCGTTAATTGGCATGTCTGCCCAACCTTCATAGGCCACCAGATTGTGTCCAGATACCAGAACCAGATTTACCTGAAAAACAAATAACAGAGCAGAACAAAGACACACAGCACAGAGGGATGCCCCAAGTCGCCGATTGGCAGAGAACCAATTGTTCCCCTTAAAAAACATTCCACTATTGAGTTTGGGGGGTCCCCAACAATCCTGGATTAGCCCCCAATTGTAAGGATCTGAAAATTTTGCTGAAGAAAGACCCCAGACTCAAATAGTATGTAAAAGCAAAGAGTGTTTATTCTGCAGAATCAGCCAGCATGTAGGGGTCAACCATTCATACAAAATGGTGACCCCAAGAGGAGCATGAAGTCCCCTCTTAAGCACAACTAGAGGAATTTCAGGCAGGGTTAGTAATCTTTTAAAATTATTAGCTAGGCAAGCAGCAGTTACAGTTGTACATCTTTGATTGGTTGGGGTGAAAGGCATGAAAGGGACATGTCTGGGCATGTTTGGACCTGTCTCCAGGAACTTACTCAGCCCCTGGGCAGCTATCTTCCCCAGCCACATGACAGGTTCACTGTTGATTAACAGCCCACCTTTCCCAGAAGTCTTGCCTGACTCTGGGAAACTGAAACTTGGGCCTAGTTAGGGTGGAACTTTACTGAAGCCTGTCATGGTGTCAGTTTGGTCCCTTCATAACCAAAAGAAACTCAAGTGAGTGGTATGTGAGGAAGATGTATGTAAACACCCTCTTTGCAGTCCCAATGATATGTATAAGATCAGAAAATGGTAGAAAGTGAGAAAGGAAAGGAAGGAGCTGAAACCCCAGTCAGGATGGAGAGGAACTGAACAGATAGTATAAGAAAAATTACCTAAGTCCATAATGGAATCAAGATAGAAATTCCATTACATAAACCAGATGTCATTGAACCAATTATAGCTCCAGCAGAGAAGAAGGAAATAAATGCCATTTCGTGCAAAATAATTAAAGATATAGAAGAGGATAGAATGAAGGGTAAGAGATTAGCTAGACAGGGAGCTTAGAAATATAAAACAAAATTGTTTTTTGGAAGTCGTCATTAGGGAACTAGAAGGCAGGGATACCAGGACTAAATCCAGCCTGCTGGTGTCAACACAGAAAACTATAAGCACTCCATGTAAAATGTCCATGAGCTGTGAAAATGTAGAACATGTAACAGAAATGAGGTCACTGACTTTTGCTGAATTTCAGAATTATAGACAAGATTTTGCACAAAGATCTATGAAGGATGTCACAGATGTGACTAGGATCTGGGAGAAAGGCAGTGATATGTTAATGTTGTCGGCTGAAAAAATGCATAGTCTAGCTGACATAGTGAAAAGCCCACACATATATGAAAGTCTTAGCCCAATCCTGGAGGCAAGCACTGGGAATCTGCATTTGTTTTTTGTTTGGATTGCATTCCCATGGGTACATGCCTTTTCTATCTTGGATCTTGCTGCACTAGAGGCAGAGGGCACATGGAGGACTATGCAGGAGACCATCCAGCTTTGCTTGAAGTTAGTGATATCATATACAATTTATAATATGGGCATAAACACAACCTAACTGGTGCCCCTGATGACTAGGATAATAAAAATTATTACTAAAGGTGCTCCACTGCATATGTGGATGGTTCTTACAACCATCCTAGCCAGTTACCCTACCATTGCTGAAGCAATTGACTTCTTTAAACAAAATGGGGAATTATAAACTGATAAGGTAGTGGCCTTGACAACAGGAATTAAAGTCCCCCAGGTGGTGTCATTCCCCACCCAAGGCTTTAGACCCACAACTGACAGCTGACCTGACAGGACAGGAGCTCCTGGATGGTGGTGCAATTGCTGTCACCAGATGAAATGTAAATGTCCCACCTTAAAAAAGCGAGGCACACCCCTGGGGGCCCTCATACCCCCAGAGGGGATTTCAAAACATCAAACCTTTCAGGAATGTCAGATGGAATGAAGTAGAGAGCCAACCAATAATGGGAGGTGGATGATGGGGGCCTTAGAACCTGCTCAGACCTATGGTGGGGTATCCAAAGTTACCTGAGGCCATATATCCATCTATGTTGCAAATTAAGGAACCAGCACTATTGTCTTTTGTTCCTGGTACATACTGTATGTCAGATAAACATAATTTCTAGTGTGCCTGCCAGACCAACAGATAGGGAAATAATAGTAGAGTGAGTCCACCAATCTACATCCAAGGTTCCTATTGAAGAAATAAATTTTAGGATATTCGATAAAATGTGAAGTTATAGTTACAGCTTCCCACGTTGATATATTAGCAAAAGACATGATTCCAAAAATGTTTCCTGATTGATATTCTGTAAAAGGACACAGGAACTGGGCCAAACTATGTCAAGTATCATGAAGCTGCCACCCATACAACTGCCTATCGTGGTTCCATCATTTACTAAACAGTATACGTTGAAGGGAGGACATGAGGAAATTTCTCAAAATATAGAAAAGCTGTTAAAAGAAGGTATTATTGCACAAACTCAGTCGTTCTCATTCAGTAGCCCAGTATGGCTTTTCATAAACCCTATGGTCAATACCACTTTACAGTATATTACTGGAATATCAATACCCCTGTGTTGCAGTGAGGTTCACATTGCTGGCAGGAACCACCTGGCAAACAACAGCTTTTGGGGAAAAAAAAGGGATTTATTTTGCTTTATAGACTTGCGGGGAAGCTCCAGAATGGCAGGGAAAACGATGGCATGAGCAGAGGGTGGACATCCCTTCCTGGCCAACATTAGGTGGACAACAGGATCAGGAGAGTGTGCCAAACACTGGCAAGGGTAAACTGGCTACAACATCCATAAGTCCACCCCCAACAATACACTGCCTCCAAGAGGCATTAATTGCCAAATTTCCATCAGCTGGGAACCTAGCTTTCAGAACACCTAAATTTATGTGGGACACCTGAATCAAACCATCACACCCTGCAATGCCAGTAAATCTACCAGAAGTAGAGGAGATATTTAACAGCATTAAGGAATTTAATGCCAGTTTCTTTGCTTCAGTTGATTTGAGTGATATGTTCTTGTGCCTGCCACTCCACAAAGATAGCCTAGAATATACGGCATTTACATGGCAGAACAAATAATATCAATTTACAAGGGCACCTCAAGGATACAAAATAGTCTTATCATAGCACATGTAAGCTTACAATGGAGTATGGACAAAATTCACCCAGCACCAGTATTAATATTGTCATATGTAAATGATATTATTATTTTAGTAAAACAAAGGACACCATAGAAATAACATTGGACCCCCTGATAGATACATTAAAGAATGATGGTTGGATGATAAATCAGGAAAAGGTTCACCCAACAGACACCAGTGTAAAATTTCTATGTGTAATTTGGACTAGTGAAGGTCCTAGGGTACCAGCCAGAATGATGGATAAGATAGCAAATCTACAGCCACCAGAAAACAAAATTCAGATGCAACAGTTGATAGAATTATTCAGATATTGGTACCTATATGTACCATACTTGCAGTTAATCCTCAAACCACTTTATGAGATTATTAAGAAGGTTTCAGACTTCATATGGGGTCCAGAACAGCAAAAGGCTTTTAAGATAGCCTGAGACTATATTATCTGAGTTTAGCCAACTATATACCATTCAACCCTCAGACGTATATATATAGACATTGTGTATATGGCTGATTATAACAATTGGAGAATCCTCACTAAAGGAATAGATGGGACTCAGGGACCAGTGGCCTTCTATTGCAAATGATTCTGTATTCAGAGAATATTCACTTATGATGTCGAGACTAAGGATACACCAGAAGGATGCCAAACTCTGGATGTGTTGTACTTGGTGGCAATAGCATTACCAGACTGGCACTGTACAAACATAATAATGCCTATCCTGTGGCCCTATGCCTAAGCATACCCTACCAGGCATGGAAGGGATGACATGCCATAAAAAATGGACATACACATTTTTGGGGATTGCATGGAGGGGATATTCTGGTATTCCTCAATAACCTTATGACAACCACCAACAACAAGAATGTAACATGGTGAGTGGTGGCTCATGATGACAGGTATAAAAACATACACAATCTGACTACAAACTCCACTCATGCATTTTGGTGGAATGGAACAAGAATTCATTCTTCCCTCAACTAGAAGGGTACTCCACTATACTGATAAAATGAATACTTCCAGCCCATCATTCTTGCCTCAAAATGGGGGAAACAAAGCACACATTACAAGTTGAGATCATTGTTGATGTACTTTTTTGACCCCTTCAACTACACTGACCAGAAACTGGTGTTGTACATTGGTAACAGGACAACGTTCAAGACACCTATGTTTTTGAAAGTCTTCTGGACACCACAGACTTCACTGGAACCAGTAAGTCTGTACCACTTAAGATTCCACTGAATGTACATGCACAAAATAAAATAGTTGATTATAAGTCATGCAGGTTGTATAATGCATCCTGTTACAACATGTCTACAATGGAATATGTCTTCACACGTTTCAATTTCAAGCATTGGCATTGTTAGCCAGATGAAGTTATGGATAGGAAGTCCAGCTAATGGAGATGGAGATTGTAAAGACAAGATATTCACTTAAGGAGGCAGACCACAGAATCATAACATGGTGGAATATGGCAGGAATGACCAAACCACAAGCTTTTAGACACCACCACAATCTTTGATATTACTTCTACATGATTCTCCCTCTACCATGAGTGAGAAAATGGGGCACCATGGGTCTGGTGACACATACTCCACACATTAATACAACACAATCAACCTTGATGTTGGACAAGTGTTTCAATTTTAATTCCATATGGATTTTCCCAATTTGCTTTGAATCTTGCTATATAAAAGAGGAGAGTGATTCACCATGTAGCATCAACAGGGAAGGATTCAATAAATCCAACAGGTTCCTCACTGCACATTATAAACCCACTAGCTAGCACATCAAGAGGATTTGAACCCAATTATTACTAAAGCACCAATATTAATACCAGATTTTTCAGTACCAGCAAGATTATTTCTTCATCCCAGAATACAACCGATAACCATAATGTTCAACCTTCAGATGTGGCTCCCACTGGAAGGGCTCTGCCCAGAGGACAGTAAACATGCACTCCCAGCTTTATCCTATTCCTCTGTTAACAGATAGTCAGTCATAAAACCATTACAATTTTGGGGAGTCAGCACATTCATAGCAGGAGCAGCATTAGAAGCAGGCATTGCCTCAGCCATGCTATCCTGGATACAAGTGAATAACGCAGATATCAAACATTTGACAACAGAACAAGCTCAGGCTATTTCATCACTTTCAGATGCCCTCTATACCACACATGCACTATTGATGCAGATGCAACTGGAAGTGAAATTATTCCACGAGTCTGTCAACAAATATGCTGAATACACAGCTCAATCACTGGACGCAATCACGCACTTGACTAGTAACAACAAACAACTTGAACAATGTACCCAATACAAGCTCATGTTGCATAGGCTCAAGAGTAAACAGTACTCTATTCTCCACAGGACTGAGAGCAGAAACTGCAACCTTTAAATCTATCCTGGGTGACCACCAAACATCATATTGCAAACATGGTATATGTAAAATACATTACCTACAAGTATTTACTGGATGAACAATTCCAGCATACATGACTAAAACACTCTTGTGATGACTGATTAATAGATTTATCCAACCTATTCAATCCTTTCTATGGGCTAACATATCCCAAGATGCAGCATATTATTCCTTGGATGATACATTCCATTTGGGTTCTAACACTTATGTTGCTACAAAACCACTACTAACAGATCTGCAGATGTTTGGAGTTTCCTTGACCATCTTTCCAGAAGATTTGAGTACTTAGGAAATTTTGTATTCTTGGCCTGCAACAGGCACAACTTCTCTATTACAACTTTCTACTACAACAAGACTTACGTGAACTGATCTACTGCAGTACCTGAATGATATTTTCTCATTACGGGTCCTTATAAAGTAACTGCACACTTTGATTCTTTCAACATCACAAAGATCTCAATGATCACGATCCAAAAGAACATATATTCAACCCATTCAAATCCTTTTAACCCAAACAATTTTAAGATGAAGATTATAGGGCAGGCATGGTGCTGCACACATTTAATCCCAGCGCTCAGGAGGCAGAGCTAGGAGGACTGCTGTGAGTTCAATGTCACCCTGAGATTACATAGTGAATTCCAGGTCAGCCTGGGCTAGAGTGAGACCCTACATTGAAAAATCAAAAAAAAAAAAAAAAAAGATGAACATTATTTCCAAAGCATTCAAGAGCCCATCAATAGACTAACTTCCATCATACAACACAATAGAAAGCAGTTCAACAGTATGGTCAACTCTGTTCATCAATATTTCCAGAAAGTGGATGCAGACATGGACAATGTGAACCATGTCCCACATGTCTTACAGACAGACATACTAGCATGGATGCATACACTACACAAGATGGAGCAATGTTCCATTTGGGACACATTAGGACATATTGTGCATTAGGCTTCACATGTATATGGACTTGGAATCCCTAGCATTGGGTAAAGGGAGTGTTTTATGTTATACTCATGGTCATTGCTGCCTATGCTTGCAGTGAGGTACTATTTCTCCTTTGCAGACATACTGCTGCAGAGACCTTCAACAAGAAAGCATTGACACTCACCATCATTATCTGGAGAAAATATGCAGAACTGGGGTAACTTCAACTCAAGCCAAACATTCTGCCTGAATTGGCTGGGATCATATTTCTTCCAACTTGGCCTAAGGCATTGCCAAACATACAATGCCCATATACAAGACAATGTGGCATATCTTAGGATGGATGTCATCATGTTCTTAACATTTCTGCACCAGATGATGATCAATTACTACAGGCCTCAGAACTCAAGAAAATGACTCTTATTTTGTGATGTTCATCTGCCATCTCTTGTACTACAACTGAGATACGTATCACCTCCAGGAAACAGGAAGACCACATTATCCCACTTACAGGATTCTTGGCCGCCATATACATATCCAATAGGAAAAATACTTATCTGACCACTATACAACATATGTTGTTGTGGGATGCTGACATGGTCTTAATGATGATGGACCACTATTGGAAGTCAATGGAACCAACTGATAAGAATCCACTGATTCCTGTCAAAACACTGGAAGAATTTATTACTATTATTATTTTGGTTTTTCAAGGTGGGGTCTCACTCTGGTCCAGGCTGACCTGGAATTAACTATGTAGTTTCAGAGTGGCCTTGAACTCACCGCAATCCTCCTACTTCTGCCTCCTGAGTGCTGGGATTAAAGGTGTGCACCACCATGTCCAACACATTGGAAGAATTTTGTTTAAGGGAACTACTCAGGCCATTAGTGAAATTTTGAAATTTTCAGCTTGGAAAATTTATTACATGAAGGTTGTAGCAATAATCATACCTCCAAAACAAATGATTTTGCTCCAGGAAACTATACTGCCACTAATTGACACAGATATCTGGACTCCCTTTATGACTGAACTGTCATATCACCCATAGTGTACCACTCCTGGTCTTCTTGGTATCTTTGATGTTCTTTTTGTGTTTGTTGTACTTTCTTATAAGATATAACCAATGATTATATATCACTTGCTCCTCACTTGTTGTATGTTTGCCATGTGTGATACCTTCTTGACTGGCATCTCAAGGTCCCAGGGGATGGGATGTTGGAAGCATAGTGAAAGTAAAGTCGAGGCAGCCAACCCTAAGGTGGTGATGATATGCAAAGCAGCCAATCTTAAGGTGGTTATCAGCAGTGCATTAGGTGACTAGGCCATGACTGCATAAAAGCCAGAAGTTCCGGATGCTGTCACTTGACACAGTGAGCATCTTGACAGTTGCAATGCTGATACCCACCACAGGATTCCTGAGCAGCCTGTGAGAACCCCCCCCCCCACCCCAAGGTCATCACCATTCATCAAGAGCTCTGCTCAAGGACTATGTGTCATTTCAGGTGAGTTGCCTCAGAGTTAGGACAGGAGCAGGAGGAGAATGGGTAAAGGACTGATTGGTTATGCAAGTGTTAAGTATTAAGAGTGTGAATAAATGATTTTAGCTATTACGGACTCGCTCCTGATTGCTCACAACACTCACCAATTAAAGCATTTGCCTGAAATTATTGAGCAGGTCCCAACTTGGTGATTGCTAACAAAGAACTTAGTATAATTTTAATAAAATTTAATTTAATTGACTTTTTTGAGAGAAGGGATCATGTAATCAAGGCTGGCTTCAAGCTCACTCTGTAGCTGAGATAACATTGAGTTTTTGATCCTTCTGCCTCCACCTTCAAGTGCTGAGATTATGGGTGTACATTACCAGCCCTGATGCTGTAGATCAAACCTAGGACTTTGTGCAAGAACTCTACCAAGTGAGCACATACCTAGGCCCCCTTTAAAAAAGTATTTTTATTATAAAAGTAAAAGAGAAGAGAACAACATAAAATGAGTGGGATATGAGAAGCTAATGGAGCAGTGTCTTGGTCGACAGAAGTTGTTGCAATTCTTACGGTGCTCATCATATACATTGGTTCTAATTTTACTCTCGCTGTGATTTGTTCTTAAAAATAGTTGTTCACTAAAACAACAAGAAGGAAAAAAACATTTATTAGATATCTGCTGGGTCATAAGTAGAATGTAAAAGTGGAAAATGTGTCTTACACAGTGAAAAACTTAATAAATCTGATAAAAATTTAAAAAGCAGCTCCAGAACTGAAATAAATGTCTTGACTGAAAAAGAAAAAGTTGCTTACAGATGTAGGTACTCCCAAAAAGTGATGACATGAGTAAGGCATGATTTTGAAGTGAGAGGTATTTGCCTCTGGGAGATAGGACCTAGAAAAGCCCAACAGAGAAACATGACCCATTTTGTTTTCTCTTGAAGCCGTATGGAAGATTACAGCTCTATGTATTCCTTTTAAACATTGACAGGTAACTAACTTACTTATGTCAACTGAAGATGGAGTCACAAATATACTAAAACGTGTTTCCAAGAAATCCTGAATTCTGTTTTCAAATTCTTGTATCAAATTGAAAAGCAAGGTTACATATTCTTCGTTGTTCACAGGACTGTTTGATCAACATGTTGAAATGCATAAAATTGTTTGCCTTAAGTTGGATTTAGCATCTTTTCATGTGGAATGCTATTTATGATTTGAAGCATTGAATTGATCAGTTGGTTTTCACCTTGAAGATGCATATTTAATTCATTTAAATGAATAGCTAAATGCTAAATATGTATGCTAGTTTCATTGTCAATTTCTGGCTCAAATTTTGGTTTTGGTACCATAAATTACATGTTGTAGATCATAAACTATTTTCAACATTTGGACTTGACTTAGCCATTTTACTTTCCAAAAGTAAATGATGGTGGTGCACGCCTTAAATTCCAGCACTCAGGAGGCAGAAGTAGGAGGATCACCATTAGTTCCAAGGCCAGCCTGAGACTATATAGTGAATTCCAGGTCAGCTTGAGCTAGAGTGAGACCTTACCTTGAAAAACCTAAAAAAAAAAAAAAAAAAAAAAAAGTAAATGATGTCACCATAGTCATCATCAAGACTACTAACGAAATCCTAGAATTAATAAGTTCATTCCTTGGCCCTCATGAAATTCAGTCTTGATGATGATTTGCATGATAGTATCCATCAGTAAACAGCTTTGTTTTTTTGTAATTAAATATGCTACTATATAACTAGCTTTTATAATCGGATCTGTCTGAGTTTTAACTTTAAGAGAAAATTTTATTGAGAAGACAGACCTTTTTTGTTTTTCAGTTCCACTATTTCATGATCCAATTTCTGATGCATACTAAATTTTTAGCAGATTTTGTAATATTATCTTTTTAAATTCTAGTCTTTGAAAACTTTCACGAATCCCAAATTAAGCAGAAATCTTTAGTATTTGCCTCAAAAAGTACTCATTTGTACAGTTTTTGAACATTGTTTATTCACAATTTTTCTTTTGATTCTGTTTTCTTTCAGGAATTTTTAGGAGCCATACTGGGATTTACAAAATAATAGATAAGAAACTGTATTTACTTTTGTTATGAAAATTGACAGGGAAATACCAGGGTTTGAACTCTTCCATATCTCAGCTGCCAATGTAAAGAGAAGCAGAATGCCAATTTTAAGAGTGGCTGGTAAATGTGTGAGGATGGCCACGATGTGGACATATTAATAATCTAACAAGAATATTTAACTGTCTACCATTAAATGCCTATTATTTATACTAGTAGATTAAGAAATTAATGATAATCTTTGTTTTACCACCAAGTTACCATGATCAAATATAATATTTGATGGTGCCAATTCAACTGTCTCCATTTGAAAGAGAAAATCACACCATTGTAAAACTGAAGCCATACATGGACTCAAGTAGTAAGAGCATACATACATTTCTTTTGCATGGCACTGCTGCACGATGTCATCCCCAAAGTTCACATGGAGACCTGTGCAATGGACTTACAAAAAACAATCACAGAAAGGTCGTACAATGTTTTAAGTCAATTTTATGATGTTGTGTTAGGCTGCACATGGCCAGTGGGCTGAGTTGGATAACCTTGTTCTAAATTAAACAGACATAAAATTCCCTCTGTTGTTTGGTTTCATTTATATGAATGGCCCAGCACAGGTAAATCCTTAGAAAGAGTAAGCTCTAAGGCTTGGCAGTAGATAGAAGGACACAGGAGTGGGGAGAGGTTACTAAGTAGAGTGGGGCTTCCTTTGTAGGTGGTGAAAATGGTTTGGCGGTAGAAAGGCATGATGACTGGACAACATTATGAATACACTAAATGCTGTATGGTAAATTTTATGTACTGTAGTGTATACTTCAAAATGGTTAATTTATGAGTATTGTCTTTAAAAATGTCACTGACAACTCTGAGTTTCTTCAATATTCACACTAGGTTTACTTCATTCTCTGGAATTACAAATAGAGTGCTGGTAGCCTACTGTAGGAACTTGATGAATCAATTACATGCATCTTATTTGTACTGGGTCTGTAGTTCCAAACTCCTTTTCAGTGAGCTTTAAATTAATGATGCTATTAATAATAGCCACCATCACACCTCCCCTCTATTGCGTGTTCACGTGTCCTAGATAATTTTCTAATCTCTTTTAGTAAATTAACACCTAGTTTTCACACTATCTTATAAAGTAGGTATAATTATAATTTACATTTTGTTTGTTTTTTGAGGTAGTGTCTTGCTCTAGTCCAAGCTGACCTGGAATTCACTATGTACTCTCAGATTGGCCTCAAACTTATCGTGATCCTCCTATCTCTACCTCCTGAATGCTGAGATTAAAGGCATGTGCCACCATGCCAAGATTGATTGCTGTTTAACACAGGCCCATGTTCACTGGTCAGAGAAATACATGGCATGGTGAGACTCACATCTCCCGTCTAACTGTCCAAAGCCTAAACCTGTTATTTTTAATGGCCCTAAGTAAAGTCAATGATGATATATAACAACAGATTTGAAGAGGCTTTGATAAGATAACAAGACTCTCTAGGTACTTCTAGTTTCAAAAATGTACCTGTTCTTAAGTGAAGGAGGGTAATGTGGCGTCTAGTTGGTGAGCAACAAACTTGGAGTAGGAGATGTCAAACTGACTTGACCCAATTCAAGGGGACAAAGCCACTGTGAATCTCCTAAGTCCCCAGTGTCTTGGGAAATATTTTGGGTAAATTTGACAATTCCTCAATCAAACTTTCATAGTCACTCTGTATGTATATCCCTATATATTCCTTCTCTGAAAAGCTTTCTGCAGAATAATCCTAGACAAGGTCAGCTACGTGGACATTGGCATGTTGAGGGAGTCTAGGCTTATTTGCTAATTCTGGTAAAACAGCTCATGGAAAAGTATAAGCAAAGTACTGATTGTTGAAATGTCCTGCTGTGCTTCATCCACTCCCTCATTTCCCCAGTTACACACTCTGAAGTAGTTTGTGCATGTGTCCTCAGCCTTCTGAATATGATGCAACTCTTGGATCTCAGTGACCCATGAGTCACCCACATGATCTGATATCAGGTGGTGTGACCTGATGGCATAAGTTTTGGGCTTCCATCCAGCAACTTGAATAGCATGCTCTTTCAAAGTGGCTTTGCTTCATTCAGAATCCACCCTGCAAAATCTTTAAGTCTGTCCTCACTACTTCCATCAAAAGAGGTTAGTATGCCTAAAGCTAGTCAGCAGAAGTCGCAGAGCATGCATTCCTTATAGTCAGAGAGGAGAGACCTTAGGGTCACAGCCGGTTAGTGCTTTAGAGCAACCGTGAGACTAGCAGGGGTGGATCCTAAGCAACGCCTGTGATATAACACTACCTTTCTCCCAAATGTTACCAATTTCAGCAAGTGGCTCCGTCACTCATCCATTGCTTGAGCCACCAACTTAGAGATTATCTTAAATCTTCTCTTTCCCTCACATTCAAATTATTATTAGGTCCCCTTGTCTATATCTACACATAAACTCTACCCCAAATTTAAAGCATTTATCTTACTTTAAGAACTCTAATAGCTTCTAAGTTCTCTGCTTTCCCATGTGTATTATTAACTAACTATAGGTCAGAGTGACCTTTCTAAAAGATCATGTCACTCTCCTGCTCAAATTCTCCAGTGGGGTTTTCTTCTCTTTTAAACATCTGTGATACACTCAAAACTCCTAACTACAACCTGCTGGCCTCTACATACCCTAGTAGTCATCCAGATCCTGTTTTCCACTGAGTTCATTCAAACTTGACTGCTCTTGTGGCTTTTAACTTTTCCCAAGTTCAGTTCCCTCTCAGGACCATTGTATTTGCTTCTCCTTCCACCTGAGTGTGACTCTTCTTCACAGGTTGGCACAGATCACTACATGACTTCTTTCAAAGCTCTGCTAAAAGGTCACTTTCTTAGGAAGACTACCCCTGACTAACATATAAAATAGACTTCTGACATTTTTCTACCCCTTTACCATGCTTGATTTTTATTCATACCAGATAATCACTTGTGACATATTTAAGTATGGTTTCCCAACAGTGCTGGAAAGTGAATTTACCACCCAATGTCCAACTTCCTATTAATAGCAATTCATGTTTTCCCTCTGGATTTTCCCTCAGAACACATTTCATTCTGGCAGCAAAAGAATACCATCATACTGGGTATAAACAAATCATATCCATGTATAACACTAACTCAAAATATAGCACATCAATTTAAAGCAAAAGGTCACAACCCAATCCACAGACTCCCTTATCATGCACTTTGCCTGAAGCAGTGGAGGTTGTCACTGGGCCCTGAGTGGAGGAGGCAAGGGCAAGGTTACACCACTCAAGGTGCTGTGATGCTATCCAATTTTGACCTGTAGGTTTCCACCTCGGTGAGAACAAGGACATGAAACACTTTGGATTTAAATGTCTCACTCATCTCATTTCCTAGTAAAACAGCATATAAAAGAATCATATTCCAGGGCTAGGGCTGCCAACTCTAAGGGAGGAAAATTGAGAAGAGTGAATGATGAAGAAATAGAGTAGCAGAATGAGGGTGCATATAAGAGAAAGAAATACAGAGATACTTAATACTTAATGAGCCGGGATGAAACCGTGGAAAGCCTGTGTATTGGATTCTATCAGAAAATCCTTCCCTAAGCTACCACATTCCTGTTGATGGCCTAGGCCTGAAGTCAGACTGGTAGCAAACAGGAGAGCCTCACATCCAGGCCCAAGGGACATTCTAAGCCCCTTCTTGTTTTATTTACTCTCCACTTAACACTCATTTCTCCTCTCCTGGCTTCCTTTCTGTACATCCCTCATCTACTGGCTTTCCTCCTCACACATCTTTCCCCCATAGGAATAGGCACATTTATTGCCTGCAAAGGAGACCATAGATATTTCTTTTGGTGGTAAGAGATTTTGAGATAGGGTCTCACTCTGTACCCCAGGCTGGCCTCAAACTTGCTACAATCCTCCTGCCTCAGCCTCCCAAGTGTTGGGACTACAGAGATGAGCCACTATGTCAGGAAAGAACAGGGATTCTTGTGCCCAGGTGTATAGACATCTGTGCCTGTAGAACAGCTTTGTGGAAGTCTCTGGTGCTCCTCTTTGTTCCCAGTTAGTTGGGCCATCCTAAGTCATTTGCACATACACATGGGTTTGGGGATTGTCAGAAGCCTCCCCCCACCGACCCAAGCCTTAATATCTCTTTCTGATCACATCACTAGTTTAAAGTTATTTTCTAGGCTGGAGCATTTCTCACTGGCTTGGGAAGGAAACAGGTGCCTCAAATGGGGAGTTGCACCAGCAGGTGTTGGTGGTACATTCAGGGTACACTGCACAAGGTGAAGGATTAGGAGGCTTGCCTGTTTCAGGGCATAACAGTCTGTGAGTTCAGAGGCAAATCTCCATGTCCTCCACATTAGTACCACCTTCAGGAATGAAGTCTCTTTTCTTGCTGTGTTCCAATTCCTGCCTTGCCACCCACTAACTATACTAAGTATACAAAGGGTTTATGTAAGCCAATGTGTCAGTGTCTCCTTCTAGATTAAAAGGACAATCCTTCTCAGGATTGCTGTGGGGGTTAAATGCAATGCTTCCTATGAAGAATCAGTAGAAGCTACTGTTACTACTCCTACCTGGTAAAAAGCTCATCGCAAGCAGTCTGTGCTGGTCATTATTCTGGCTCACCAGAGACAGCAGTTCCTATTGCTTCTTTTTCAGATTTTAACCAGTTTAAGGCTTGTGAATTGTAATCTGTGAGATCATGACACACCTGCACAGATCTAGAGACCTCAGGGCCAGTGAGTTCAGTGAATAGCTCCTCTATTACCAGCCAAACAACAGGGTAGGTCAGCCAGCAGCAATTAGTGAGGATTGCCACAGATTGTTTGTGAAAGGACTGAAGGAGAAGCTGAGAGTTCATAAGCAACTGCAGTTTCTTGTTGCCTTTCTTTGTAGATGCATTTTAGATGGAACCATGAGAGAGTAGTTTTGATGCTATCTATGTATCTCCAAAGCAATTTTAGGATTGTATATGATTTTAATTTTTCTCCACATATTTGCTACCTTCCACTCCCTACTGCAAATAATTCAGGGCCTATATAGTTTGGTAGGAGATGTGGCCTGGACAGCTGGGTCAACATGAAGACTCTAGCTGCTTTTTATTATTTTTTTGATACATTTATTTACTTATATGCAAGGGGAGAGAGAGAGAAAGAGAATAGGTGCACCAAGGCCTCTTGTCACTGCAAATGACCTCCAGATACATGTACCACTTTATGCATTTGGCTCTAGATGGGTATTTGGAAATTGAAACTTGGGCCAGCAGACTTTGCAAGCAAATGGTTTTTACTACTGAGCACATCTAGCAGCTTTTTATTTTTTATTTTTTTGTTACTTTTTTTCTCAATTTTTATTAACATTTTCCAAGATTATAAAAAATATTCCATGGTAATACCCTCCTCCCCCCACTTTCCCCTTTGAAATTCCATTCTCCATCATATCCCCTCCCCATCTCAATCAGTCTCTCTTTTATTTTGATGTCATGATCTTTTCCTCCTCTTAAGATGGTCTTGTGTAGGTAGTGTCATGCATGGTGAGGTCATGAATATGCAGGCCATTTTGTGTCTGGAGGAGCATGTTGTAAGGAGTCCTTCCTTTCCTTTGGCTTTTATATTCTTTCTGCCACCTCTTCCGCATTAGATCCTGAGCCTTGGAAGGTGTGATCGAGATGTTACTCAGGACTCCAGTCACTTCTTTTTTTATATATATACTTTAAAAATATATTTAATTTATATGAGAGAGAAAGAGAAAGAATAGGTGCACCAAGGGTTCTAGCCACTGTAAACAAACTCCAGGAGCATGTGCCACCTTGGGCATCTGGCTTACATGGGTAATGGGGAATCAAACCTGGGTCCTTAGGCTTCCCAGACAAGTACCTTAACCATTAAGCATCTCTCTAGCCTGGATATATTTTAAGAACACACACTCCACTAAGTTTGAAAATCTGAAAGAAATGGATGCTTTTCTAGATTTATATACCTACCAAAATTAAATCAAGATGAGATAAACCATTCAAACAGACCTACAAAAAGTATGGAGATCAAAGCAGTTCATAAAAAAAAAAAAAATCTCCCAACTAAAAAAAGTCCAGGCCCAGATGGATTCACTGGTGAATTTTACCAGACCGTTGGGGAAGAACTAACACCATTGCTTCTTAAACTTTTCCATAAAATAGAAAAAGAAGGAATCTTTCCACACTCCTTCTATGAAGCCAACATCCAAAACCAGGCAAAGATAGAACAAAAAAAGAAAATTATAGACCAATCTCCCTCATGAACATAGATGCAAAAATTCTCAACAAAATATTGGCAAACAGAATACAAGAATTTATCAGAAAGATCATTCACCCTGACCAAGTAAGCTTTATCCCAGAGATGCAGGGATAGTTCAACATAAGCAAATCGATAAATGTAATACATTATATTAATGGACTAAAGGACAAAAATCACATGATCATCTCATTAGTTGCAGAAAAACCATTCAACAAAATCCAAAATCCCTTCATGATGAAAGTCTTACAAAGACTGGGACTAGAAGGAACATATCTCAACATAATAAAGGCTATTTTTGATAAGACTACAACCAACATAATACTAAATGGGGAAAAATTTTGAAGCTTTTCTACTAAAATCAGGAACAAGACAAGGGTGTCTACTGACACCACTTTTATTTAATATATTACTAGAAGCCTTTTTTAAAAATCTTTTTACAATTTTTATTAACATTTTCCATGAATATAAAAATATCCCATGATAATACCCTCCCCCCCAACTTACCCCTTTGAAATTCCATTTTCCATCATATTACCTCCCCATCTCAATCATTGTACTTACATTATACAATATCAACCTATTAAGTACACCCTTCCCTTCCTTTCTCTTCCCTTTATATCTCCTTTCTAACTTACCGGCCTCTGCTACTAAGTATTTTCTTTCTCATACAGAAGCCCAATCATCTGTAGCTAGGATCCACATACGAGGGAGAACATGTGGCACTTGGCTTTCTGGGCCTGGGTTACCTCACTTAGTATAAGCCTTTCCAGATCCATCCATTTTTCTGCAAATTTCATAACTTCATTTTTCTTTACTGCTGTGTATAACTCCATTGTATAAATGTGCCACATCTTCATTATCCACTCATCAGTTGAGGGACATCTAGGCTGGGTCCATTTCCCAACTATTATAAATTGAGCAGCAATAAACAGGGTTGAGCACGTACTTCTAAGGAAATGAGATGAATCCTTAGGATATATGCCTAGGAGTGCTATAGCTGGGTCATATGGTAGGTCAATCTTTAGCTGTTTTAGGAACCTCCACACTGATTTCCACAATGGCTGGACCAGATTGCATTCCCACCAGCAGTGTAGAAGGGTTCCTCTTTTTCCACATCCCCGCCAACATTTATGATCATTTGTTTTCATGATGGTGGCCAATCTGACAGGAATGAGATGGAATCTCAATGTAGTTTTAATCTGCATTTCCCTGATGACTAGTGACGTAGAACATTTTTTAGATGCTTATATGCCATTTGTATTTCTTCCTTTGAGAATGCTCTATTTAGCTCCATAGCCCATTTATTGATAGGCTTATATGATTCCTTATTATTTAACTTTTTGAGTTCTTTGTATAGCCTAGATATTAATCCTCTATCAGATATATAGCTGCTGAAGATTTTTTTTTCCCATTCTGTAGGCTGCCTCTTTGCTTTTTTCACTGTGTCCTTTGCAGTGCAAAATCTTTGTAATTTCATGAGGTCCCAGTGATTAATCTGTGGTTTTATTGCCTGAGCAATTGGGGTTGTATTCAGAAAGTTTGCCAAAACCAATATGTTGAAGGGTTGCCCCTACTTTTTTCTCTAGCAGTTTCAGAGTTTCAGGTCTGATGTTAAGGTCTTTTATCCATTTGCACTTAATTTTTGTGCATGAAAAAAGAGAAGAATCTATTTTCATCCTTCTACAGATATATATCCAGTTTTCCCAACACCATTTGCTGAAGAGGCTGTCTTTTCTCCAATGAGTGTTTTTTTTTTTTTTTTTTTTAATCAGGTGGCTATAGCTACCTGGACTTACATCTGGGTCCTGTATTGTGTTCCATTGATCTACATGTCTGTTTTGGTGCCAGTACCATGCTGTTTTTGTTACTATGGCTCTGCAGTATACGTTAAAATCAGGTATGGTGATACCACCAGCCTTACTTTTGTTGCTCGGTATTATTTTAGATATTTGAGGGTTTTTGTGATTCCAAATGAATTTTTGGATTGTTTTTTCTATTTCCATGAAGAATGCCTTTGGATTTTGATAGGGATTGCATTAAATGTGTAGATTGCTTTTGGTAAGATTGCCATTTTCACAATATTGATTCTTCCAATCCAGGAACAAGGGATGTTTCTCCACTTTCTAGTATGTTCTGCAATTTCTTGCTTGAGAGTTTTAAAGTTCTTATTGTAGAGATTCTTTACTTCCTTGGTTAGGTTTATTCCAAGGTACTTTTTTTTTTGATGCAATTGTGAATGGAAGTGATTCTCTGATTTCATCCTCTGTGTGTTTGTTGTTAGCATATATGAAGGCTACTGATTTCTGTGTATTTATTTTGTATCCTGCTACATGGCTGTAGGTTTTGATCAGCTCTAACAGTTTGCTAGTAGAGTCTTTAGGGTCCTTTATGTATAGAATCATGTCATCTGCAAATAATGATAACTTGATCTCTTCCTTTCCAATTTGTATCCCTTTTATGTGTGTCTCTTACCTTATTACTATGGTTAAGACTTCCAGAACTATATTAAATAAAAGTGTGGACAGTGGACACCCTTGTCTTCTTCCTGATTTTAGTGGAAAAGCTTCCAGTTTTTCCCCATTTAGTAATATGTTGGCTGTAGGCTTGTCATAAATAGATTTTATTATATTGAGATATGTTCCTTCTATTCCCAGTCTCTGTAGGACTTTTATCATGAAGGGATGTTGTATTTTGTCAAATGCTTTCTCTGCATCTAATGAGATGATCATGTGATTTTTGTCCTTCAATCCATTTATATAATGTATTACATTTATCGATTTGCGTATGTTGAACCACCCCTGCATCTCTGGGATAAAGCCTACTTGGTCGGGATGAATGATCTTTCTGATATATTCTTGTATTCTGTTTGCCAATGTTTTGTTGAGAATTTTTGCATGTATGTTCATGAGGGAGATTGGTCTGTAATTTTCTTTTTTTGTTCTATTTTTGCCTGGTTTTGGTATCAGGGTAATGCTGGCTTCATAGAAGGAATTTGGTAGAATTCCTTCTTTTTCTATTTCCTGTAAAAGCTTAAGAAGCAATGGTGTTATCTCTTCCTTGAAGGTCTGTTAAAATACAGCAGTAAATCCATCTGGGCCTGGGCATTTTTTGGTTGGGAGATTATTGATAACTGTTTGGATCTCCATGCTTCTTATAGGTCTATTTAAGTGATTAATCCCATCTTGATTTAATTTAGGTACGTAATATAAATCAAGGAAATCATCCATTTCTTTCAGATTCTCATACTTTGTGGAGTATATGCTTTTTTTTGGGGGGGGGTTTCAAGGTAGGGTCTCACTCTGGTCCAGGTTGACCTGGAATAAACTCTAGTCTCAGGGTGGCCTTGAACTCATGACGATCCTCCTACCTCTGCCTCCCAAGTTCTGGGATTAATGGCGTGTGCCACCATGCCCAGCAAGTATATGCTTTTATAAAATGTCCCTATGATTTTTTGAATTTCTCTGAAATCTGTTGTGATGTTACCTTTTTCATCTCTGATTTTATTAATTTGTGTCTCTTCTCTCTTTCTTTTGGTCAGATTTGCTAAGGTTTTATCAATCTGATTTATCCTTTCAAAGAACCAACTCCTTGTTTCATTAATTTTTTGGATTTTTTTTTGTTTCTATTTCATTAATTTCTGCCCTAATCTTTATTATTTCTTCCTATCTACTGATTTTTGGTTTGCCTTGTTCTTCTTTTTCCAAGGCTTTAAGGTGAAGCATTAGATCGTTTACTTGTGACCTTTCTAACTTCTTAATATAGGCACTTAAAGCTATAAATTTACCTCTTAGAACTGCCTTCATTGTGTCCCAGAGATTTTGGTATGTTGTATTCTCATTATCATTTGACTCTATAAATTTTTTGATTTCCTTCTTGATTTCTTCATTGACCCATTCATCATTTAGTAGTGTATTGTTTAGTTTCCATGATTTTGTGTATGCTCTATAGCCTTTCTTGCTACTGATTTGTAGTTTAATTCCATTGTGGTCAGATAGAATGCAAGGAATTATTTCAATTTTCCTGAATTTGTTAAGATTTGCTTTGTGTCCTAATATATGATCTATTTTAGAGAATGTTCCATGTGCTGCTGAAAAGAATGTATATTATGCAACATTTGGATGAAATGTCCTGTATATATCTGTTAGCTCCATTCCTTCTATGACCTTATTTATTCCAGATGCATCTCTGTTTATTTTTTGCCAGGATGACCTGTCAATTGATGAGAGTGGGGTGTTAAAGTCACCCACCACCACTGTGTTTGGTGTTATCTGCAACCTTAGTTCTAATAGTGTTTGTTTGATGACTTTGGGAGCCCCCATGTTAGGTGCATATATGTTTAGGATTGTAATGTCCTCCTGTTGGAGTGTGCCCTTAATCAATATAAAGTGACCTTCCTTATTTTTCTTGATTAATGTTGGACTGAAGTCTACTTTGTTAGATATTAGTATAGCAAGCCCTGCTTTTTTTCTAGGCCCATTTGCTTGAAACACTGTTTTCCAACCTTTCATCCTAAGATAATGTCCATCCTTTGTAGAAAGGTGAGTTTCTTGGAGACAACAAATTGTAGGATCCTGCTTTTTAACTCAGTCTGCAAACCTATGTCTTTTCGTTAGGGCATTGAGGCCATTGATATTAAGAGATATTATTGAAAGGTGTGTATTTATGTTTGCCTTTTTTTTTTTTTGTGGTTCTGGTTCTACCTTTGCTCTCTTGTGTTAACTAGTATTTGAGTATTGCTTGTTTTTTCTAGGTTCCTTATATGTGTGCTTTTCCTTTTCTTCAGTATGGAGGATTCTTTCAAATATTTTCTGTAGAGCTGGTTTTGTCTTCAAATACACCTTTAACCTGGTTTTGTCATGGAATGCCCTTATTTCTCTGTCTATTTGAATGGATAGCTTTGCAGGATAAAGTAACCTTGTTTGACAGTTGTTATCTTTCAGAAGTTATAACACATCACTCCAAGCCGTTCTGCCTTTTAAAGTTTGTGATGAATAATCTGCTATAATCCTGATGGGCTTGCCTTTGTAGGTAACTTTATTTTTCTCTCTAACTGCTTTCAATATTTTTTCTTGGTTTGTTTGTTTGGTGGTTTGATTATAATATGGCAAGGAGAGGTTCTTTCCAAGTTTTGTCTGGCTGGTGTTTTAAAGGCTTCCTGTATCTGCATTGGCACCTCTTTCCCAATTTGGGGGAAGTTTTCTTCTATGATTTTGTTGAAGACACCTACAATGCCTTTTTAGTGAAATTCTTCTCCTTCTACTATGCCCTGAAGTCTTACATTTGATCTTTTCATAGTGTCCCAAATATCTTGAAATTCTCATTCATACTTTTTTATTAGTTTGTCTTTCTCTTTGTTGGACTGTATTAGATCTGCCACCTGGTCTTCTAGCTTAGATATTCTGTCCTCTTCTTCATCCATTCTACTGGTGAGATTTTCTACAGAGTTTTTTATTTCATTGACTGTGTTCTTCATTGCTAGTAATTCTGACTAGTTTTTCTTGATTATATCTATTTCCTTATTTATGTCTTGTATTGCCCTCCTTATTTCGTTAAATTGGTGTCCTGTGTCTTCTTTGATTCCTTTGATTTCCTCTTTGACTCCTTCAGTTTGTTCTTTTTCTTCTTTGAACATATTTATAATCATTCTTTTGAAATCTTTCTCAGGCATTTCCTCGAACTTGTTCTCATTGAAGGTCATTTCAGATGCATTAATACTTTTAGATGGATTTATATTGTCTTGCTTTTTAGTGTTTCTTGTGTTATAATGTATATATCTTTGCATTTTGGATTAAGTTAATGCTTGGATTTTCTAGCTAGCTGGGTATTCTTAGCTGTATCAATTGATCTGATGTTATATATCTTCAGAGTTGGAGCTTAAGGTGTTAGGTGTGGCTCTTAAGACTCTCAGAGTATCTACAAAGATGTTCCTAGGGTTTGAGTTTTCCTGCTAAGGGAGTATTCAAGTAGGCTGAGTGGAATAAAATACAGGTAGATACTAAAATTTAACTAAACACTGTATACATTCAATCAAAAACAGCACTGAGTATTTATGCAGGCGTAGGTATTATAACAACCAGATTCTCTATGAACAAAGAGGCTAAGATTTCTGGTCCATTGAGGTATCTAAGTTAGCTTGTGACCAAGTGAGACCCTTCTCTGGTGCAATCCCAGTTACCCTTTTGGATGAATTTGGTCTCAGTCAAGTTGCTGGCTGAGTCACTGGGCTGCTGTTCTGATTTCTGGAGCTGGGCAATGGCTTTTCTTGTGGGGCAAACCGAGCCTGGCAACTGTGGCCCTGCAGATCAGCACCCCTGCTGCTGGATCCCCTGATGCTGCCTCTGAAGCTGCCGTTGTAACTGCCGCTGCTGCTGCTAAAGCTGCTTGCTGGATCCACCATTGCTGGGCTGCTCTTGCCGGTGCCTGAGCTGCTGATGTTGCTGCTGGACTCTGATCCTGCTTGGTTCCCATTGTCGGCTCAAGTTGTTGTGGCTGGTCCCGGGACTGCTGCTCTGTTTGCTGGAGCTGGGCACAGGCAGTGGGGGAGGGGTGGGAGCTGATGCTGCTCTAGTTCTCTTGCTGTTCCACGTGTTCTTCTACCTTGTGATCTGCTCCTCCGTTGTTCACTGCCGCTCCCCCTTCACGTTCCTAGAGTTTGCAGAGAGCTCCGGTGTGAGTGGAAGCTCCCCTCACCTGGCTTTTTCCTGTGGCTCGAGGCAATCCTGACGGCTTTCTGGTGCGCCATTGCTACCACAGTCGACAGATCTGCCAGGGCCACTTTTGCTGGCCTGTGTGGGCTCTGGATGCTCTGGATCTCTTCTACTTCCCCGCTGCTGTTCCAATTTCCTAAACACTTCACTTTTTAGTAAAGGTGTGTATTTTGCTGAGATTTTTTTGGGTCTTTTTCCCCCCTAGGCTGCTTTGGCATGGTGCCTACACCACCATCTTAACTGGAATTCCTCTCCAGTCACTTCTTTCCAGCACTATGATCCTTTCTAAGTCATCCCAAGGAAGGTCACTGCCACCTGAAAAGAGAAGATTCTCTACCCAAAGTGAGAATAGCACTAATATAAGGGTATAAATATTAAGAGAAGTGCTTACTGGGCAGTTCGATAAGAATAGTATATACACTTATCCAGACATCAGCAGATGTTAGACCCCTAGGGCTCATGACTATCCCTGTTTTAAGTTTTCAGTATCAGGGATGTATTTCCCCCACATGGAGCAGGCCTCCAGTTCAACTGGAGGGCAGTTGGTTTCCACCATGACAGATATGCCACTATTGCACCCATTGGCTCATTTGGCCTGGCTGGCCAATTATAAGGCTTGCAGTGCCCACTGTTGAGTATCTTCACAGGTGGTATCTCTTTCTCCCATTGAACTACATGTAGAATGGCTTCTTCCAGCTTTCTGTCAGCTGGTCTACATGGAGGAGGTTATCAGCTCAGTTCCAGCAGGATTTCTCAGTGTCCTTACAGCCCAAGTATGTGGAGTCTTCAGCAATAGGGCCTTACCATCAATTCCTGGTGGGAAACCAAGGACCTTGGCAATGACCTATAATGTTTTGGGGCATCAGGGACCTCCCTGGCCAACAACTCACTGGAGGTATCCCATCCCTGGCACTGAAAATTTTCTAACAACCATCTATGGCTCCTGAGTGTTCCATTGTCCAAAACCAGAGGATTCCATATGATTTATTTGCATCCTCTTAGATTTTGGTTAGCCCTCCCTCCACCTTTCCTTTATTCAATATCTTCCCCTGACCTCACTTTGGGTCTTTTCACTCCCATTAATCTATTCTTCTACTTACATATATACAATACCAACCTATTAAGTACCCTACTCCCTTCCCTTCTCTTCCCTTTATATCTCCTTTTAAACTTACTGGTCTCTGCTACTGAGTTTTTTCCTTCTCACACAGAAGCTCAACCCAGAATGCCAAGCACCACATGTTCTCCTTCATATGTGGATCCTAGCTACAGATGATTGGGCTTCTAGTGGCTTTTTACATGGATGGAAACCTTGCTCTGTTTGTGGTCAGTATTGATACTCTAAGCCTTCTAAGTTAGACATCAAGCTGAGCAAATAAGACATTCTTCTGGGTCAGTGTTGGGATTCCAGTCATATTACCCTAGTCTCTGTTCTCGGCTCTCCCTGAGCTCCCAGATATTATTTATGCAGGCCTCTGAGCAGGGAGCAGTGCTTTCTTCCTACTCTGTTTCCAGAAAGTGATCAGATAATGTGTTGTACAATAGATCTGAGGGCCACTGGCCCTAGAACAGGGAACAGTATGTTCTTCCTACCCCATTCTAGTGAGCAGATTGTTGTACAGTAGGTCTGAGTGCATCCAAGTTACTTGGTTGAAAACTGTCATGTTGTTGTGTGTGCATTTATATGAACTGAAACTGGAAAAAATATCCTCCATATGTTATAAAGTTGTGGGTGGTCTGTCTTTTTCATTCTATTATTGCTTTGGTCTTATTTATGCAAAGCATGAAAATGAAAAATTTCAAGAAAAGGGGAAAACAAATTTGGTCATCTTTGGAGCAAGAACTTTTTCAGAGGTGCTTCAGTTAGGTAATTGGTACTTTATTTTCTCATAGACTGGAAATCAGATCTTGCTCAGTCAAGTTGCTCAGAAGCCTTGGGGAAACCTGGTGACCAACAAAGGCTGACAAGAGTGAAACAACCACAAGGAGCACTTCATAAATTCCTAGTTCCCCAGACCATGTCCTGATGATGAAGTAAGTTCCTGCTGCTTCAGAACGTTTTTTGTTTTTTGTTTTTTTTCTCTCACTCTAGTCCAGGCTGACCTGGAATTCACTATTATAGTCTCAGGGTAGCGTCAAACTCATGGTGATCCTCCTACCTCTGCCTCCCGAGTGCTGAGATTAAAGGCATGTGCCACCATGCCTAGCTCAGAAAGAGCATTTTTAAAAGAATATAGGTTTGGGCAGCTGTGGAGATAAGTTACTGATGTGAATATTCTAGATAGCTTATTTATTTATCAATTTTTTTGTTTGTTTTTTGGAGGTAGGGTTTCACTCTAGTCCAGGCTGACCTGGAATTCACTGTGGAGTTTCAGGGTGGCCTCGAAGTCACACTGATCCTCCTACCTCTGCCTCCTGAGTCCTGGGATTAAAGGTGTGCACCACCACGTCCAGTGAGGAAACACTGGGTTGAAAAGATTTTTCCAGGGCTGGAGAGATGGCTCTACAGTTAAGGCGCTTGCCTGCAAAGTCTGACAGCCTGAGTTTGATTTTCCAATGCTCACATAAAACCAGATGCACAAGATGGCGCATGTGTCTGGAGTTCATTCATTGTAGTGACTAGAGGCCCTGGTGTACCCATTCCCCCTCTCTCTCTCTATCTGTCTCTCTCTCTCAGATAAGTAATATTTTTATAAAAGAAAGATATTTTTTCAAGTCAAATCATATCACAAGAGAAACTATTCAAAGTGCACTCTTCTCACTGTCATAGAAGAGTATCCTCCAAAGAAAGATTGAGATCTGCAATCATTCATGAAATAATCTGAAGGAATTGAGGTAAATCTTAGAAATTCTTTCCTGATTTTAGCTAACCTAACCTGAGAACCTCATTACAGTAAAGATGAATTCCATAACTAATTTCATCTGGCTCTCAAAGTCCATTTATACAATGAATTCATTTTTTTTTTTTTTTTTTTTTTTTTTGATTTTGTGAGGTAGTGTCCTGCTCTAATTCAGGCTGACCTGGAATTCACTCTGTATTCTCAGGCTGGTCCCAAACACACAGCGATCCTCCTACCTCTCCCTCCTGAGTGTTGGGATTAAAGGCATGCGCCACCACGCCCAGCTTCAATGAATTCATTCTTTTTAAAAAATTTTTTTTGGTTTTTCGAGGTAAGCTCTCACTCTAGTCCAGGTTGACCTGGAATTCACTATGAGTCTCAGGGTGGCCCCAAACTCATGGCAATCCTCCCACCTCTACCTCCTGAGTGCTGGGATTAAAGGCATGCGCCACCATGCCCGGCTTGAATTCATTCTTTTTGAAGCCACTATTCCCTTAAGTACAGAATTGTGGATGGTCTCCATGAAGTTGACTTTACCATCCACAAATCACTTTGAAATAGCATCATCTGTTTTTACTTCATTCACATGCCGTTTATAGTTTCAAATGACCTGGGGGATTTCCATTAAAATTCACCATTTTGTAATTACTCTTCCTTTTTCTGGCAAATCTGAGTTAGCTTTAAAAGCAAGCTTAAGCCAAATGATCAAATGGTTGCCAATAGTGGCATGTCTGCTCTGGGGGAAACCAACAGCTCTCTAGTTGGACTGGAGACCCACTCTATGGGAGGGAACACATGCCTGGTACTGAAAACCTAATCAAAAGCTGATGGCAGGGGAAGTCATGAACCTTAGGGGTATAAAGCCTGCCTTGTCTGACTAAATGCATATATTATCCTCACCAAACTGTCCTGTTAGCACTACACATAATGTTCATATTCATATATTAATTCTACTCTCACTTTTGGTTAGAGAAGCTTCTCTTTTCAGATGGCAGTGATCACTGGGATGGTCCAAAAGGCAACATAGTGCTGAGAAGAAGTGACAGAGGAGTGTCCAGTACTGAAACATCTCAATCACACCCTCCAAGGCCCAAGTTCCATTGCGGAAGAGGTGGCAGAAAGAATGTAAGGGCCAAAGGAAGGGCACAACTCTTTTCAATGCAACTTTCCTGACAGACATTGGCCTTGATATCCACAACCTTGCAATGCCTAGCAATACCTTCAGAAGACCCTCACAATAAGAGGAAGAGATGATGACATCAAAATAGAGACTAAGTGGGGGGGGGGGAGGAAGGGGATATAGTGGAGAGTAGAGTTGTGAAGAGGAAAGTGGGGAGGGGAGGGAATTATCATGGTTTATTGTCTATAAGTATAGAAGTGGTCAATAAAAAAATGATATGCTAAGCCAGGCATGGTGGTGCATGCCTTTAATCCCAGCACTTGGGAGGCAGTGGTAGGAGGATCACTGTGACTTCAAGGCCACTCTGAAACTACACAGTGAATTCCAGGTCAACTTGGACTAGAATGAATCCATACTTCAAAAAACAAACTAAAAATTATATATTAATAAAAGTAAGCTTAAGTATTCATTTAGCAAAAATTGCTAAGTATTTCATTCTGTACACTCAGAGAGGAAACAATCATAAATAATTACACAGAGTATACAAGCAATTTAAGGCAGGATGTTGCACAAGCCCGAGGAATTTTGAAGAGGACTCTCTTTATCCAGGTCATGGATGAAACACTGTTCTGTCTTGGAAGGATGTGCTGAGTGGGAAGCACTGCATAAGTAAAGGTTGCAGAGGTAAGAAAGTACATCATGGAAGCGGTAAGCCACCACTGAAGGTTTTAGACTGACTAAGGCAAACAGCTTACATCTGGAATAGCAACAATAAATATATTCTGAGGATTTATTAAGTACTAGTCAGTGATGTAAGCATAGGGATTACCCAGCAGTGATCAAAGCAGCAAACAAACAAATAAAAACTCATTGCCTTCATAGAGCTTACTGGAAATTGATACTCAATAAGAAAAGCAAATAAGATACATAACATTTTATGTGGTGACAAATGATATAGAGATAAGGCTGAAAAGGGGAATGGAATACCATTTTGTTGCTGTTTGTTTTTGTTGCTGTTTCTTTATGGTACTAGGGATGGACTCAGGCTTTAGGCATACCAAGCAAGAACCCTACCACTGAACTAACTCTTTGGCCCTCTTTTGACTTTTGAGACAGGGTTTCACAAGGCCTGGCATGGAGGACTGCCACTTTAGAGGGGATAGTCAGAGAGAGCCTCATTCAAAGCTCATCTTTAAGCAAAGGCTTCAAGCAAAGGTTGGAGCCATGGAGATTAGGGGCACTAAGTGTACTCTGGACAGGGCAAGGAGCAAAACTGAAGGTTCTGGGGGTATGCTTGGAATGGAAGAGGAATGACAGGTTCTGATCAGTATGCTTGGTGTGATAGGGGAATAAAAGGGAAGCTATTGTGGCAGAAGCCATTGTGGCAGAAGCCAAGTGATAGAAAGGTGTAGGATGTGAGGACAGAGGCCTAGTACAGCCTGATCATAGAGGTTGTCTTGGGCACTGTCAGGACTTCAACTTTGACTGAGATGGGAAGCTCTACTGGAGGGTTTGGAGAGGTTCAACATGACCTGATTTAGAATTTTATGGCTCACTCTGTCTGGTTGCTAGACTGTTCACACCAGAGATTCTGCCTTAACCAGTCTAAGGAAAGGCCCGTGCTTCATAGCTATAAGAGCATCCCACACTAGACTTGGAGCTCAGTGGTAGAGTGCTTCCAATCATACACAGGACACTGAATTTAAGCTCTAACAGTGAAAAAAAGTTCTATATTGGGAGAAATTCATTTAGAGCTTGCAATGTGTGGTTTCACCTTCATTATCTCAACTGAACTCAACCACCCAGTAAAATATGCAGGTTAAGTAAACTGAAGTCCAAGGAGGCTCAGAGGACTTTCATGTTTGTATAGCCTGTCAGGGACAAACTAAGATTTAAACCCATGTTGTTAACTCTTGGTCTAATAATTCTCTATCATGAGACCTTCTTTCTTATCAGCTTGCTACTGACATACAGGAATTTTGATTGATTTATTTTATATGCTAAAAGCATGCTGGTATTGCCTTTAGTATGTTTTGATTAATATTACCTTGATTCATTTTTTATTCCATGATCTGTCACCTTCACCACTCTCTTGCCTTTAAATCATATTATCTCAAGTTCACCTGTGTTCCAGCTTTAGTGATAATACAACCTGGCAGTCCAAATTGTCAGAATATAGTGAAGTTTATTGTATGAACATATTGCTTAATATTGGTCAAATTCCCACCATATTATACTCATGTTCCCAATCCCCAGGCCCCATTTAACTGAGGGCACTCCTCAGTGGGGTTCTTGGAATTCACTGTGGGACAATGAATACCCCAGTCAGTCTCTGTGCAAAGGAGAGATAATGCCTTATGATACTCCTTTCTACCCTGTGGCTTTTACAGTCTTTCCACCCCCCTTCCACAATGCTCCACGAGCTTTGGAGGTTGTATTATAAGTCCCTCTTAGTGCTGAGCTCCCTGTGACCTCTGATTTTCTGCTTTGATGAGTTTTGAGTCTCTTCAGTGTCTATGGCCATCCCTGTGGAGGAGGTTCTTGGGCTAGCCATGAGAGCAGCACTTATGTTTAATTTACTTCTTCCTCTGTACTTCTTATTTCACCTTCTGGATACTCTATATTTCGTGTAGTTTTCCAACATATGATGTCATTGGGTATCCTTTATATTAATCAGCAGAATAAATGAGTGATAAGAACAAAGTATCTACACATATGAACTTTCAAATATAGTCAAGCATGTAAGATGTAATCCTAATGTGAAATTATATTACTGATTTAAATATTGAGTAAATTGCAATAATAATGGTATTTTTAAAATTATTTAAAAGAAAAGATCATTAACTAGGTTGGTTAGATTGGATCGCATATTTCCTTAGACATTATTGTAGTTGTGGACATAATTACCTGTTTCCAGAAGGAATTTTGCTTGGGTCCTAAGAAATGGTGAAGAGAGAAAGGAATGAACTCCCAACTCTTAGCAGAGGAAAGAATTCCTTCTAGAATGTGTTGCCTCTCTCAATGTCCTGTGACAGAAACATAGTGAGCAGAGTCCTCCCTGAGTTCAATTACCATCTTTTTAGACACCACAATTATATGGGAGTCAAGTTTAATGTTAAACAGCTAGTGCTGGCAAGCTAATTACAGAGCACTGGTCCTGGAAGAAGCAAAGGAGAACCCAGGTTAGGGAGGGGAAGTGCCTGCACAGTAAACCAGAGTGAACCCAGCCAGCTTCTTTTCTGGGTCACTGGGGTTTATTGGGACCCTAACCTTGGTGGATGCTCCAAGGGGTACCATACAGGACAGGAACCAATAGAGAGATGCTTCATGTCAGTCTCCTCTTCTTCAGTAAAGACAACCATCAACCCATGATGGCATGCACACAGTTGGAGTGCCTCCTGAGAAACTGGGACTCCTTTGATTTCCAATCGCTAAAAAGGAAAAACGTTACAGTTCTTTTCTGCAATGCTTGGATGGCATACAAGTCAGAAGATGGGAGGAGCGTCCACAGGAGGAGAGAATCAAGTATACACCATCTTACAGCTAGCCTAGTCTGTCTTAAGAAAGGAAAGGGCAGAGGTCCCCTGTGTTCAAACTTTCTTCATATTAAGTGAAAATCTAGGGCTGGAGAGATGGCTTAGCAGTTAAGCGCTTGCCTGAGAAGCCTAAGGACCCCAGTTCGAGGCTCGGTTCCCCAGGTCCCACGTTAGCCAGATGCACAAGGGGGCGCACGCATCTGGAGTTCATTTGCAGAGGCTGGAAGCCCTGGCGCGCCCATTCTCTCTCTCTCCCTCTATCTGTCTTTCTCTCTGTGTCTGTCGCTCTCAAATAAATAAATAAATAATTTAAAAAAAAAGAAAGAAAATCTAGATATTTGTTAGGTTTGCCATATGGTAGACTCAGCTCTACTGGTAGCTGTGACTGAACGAGGCAAGCATCTCTCAAGAGATGAACCTCCCCTGGTCGAGGACACTGATCCTAAGAGTGAGCCCTCTATAGCTCCACTGCCACCATGTCTCCCTTCCCTCATTTTATTTATTTATTTAATTATTTTGGTTTTTCTAGGTAGCCCAGGCTGACATGGAATTTACTAGTCTCAGAGTGGCCTTGAACTCACTGCAATCCTCCTACCTCTGCCCAAGTGCTGGGATTAAAGGCCAGTGCCACCATGCCCAGCCCCTTACCCCATTTTAAACTTATCACTATTTCATATCAATTATAAAATCTTTCCTCCTCCCTTCTGTTTTTCCTCGAGTCTCCTAGTCTCTTGGTCCCTCCGCAGAAAACAAAAGACCTTCCTGTAACCCGCCCAGAAGATATGTAGAGCATTTATGCTAGCCAAGATTTATGGCCCCTTTCCCCCTGCCAGAATTTAAGCAAATAAAATCAGATTCAGGTAAATTCTTGGAAAATACAGATCACTATATTTGAGATGTTGCAAAACTTGACACAGATATACACACATTGTCTATTACATATATATGTTTTCTACATATGAGACTTGGGTAGATATAAAGCTAATTATAGCTCAGATTTTGATAGCTACAGAAAAGGAAAGTGCCTTCTAGGCAGCTGTACAATAGCTGTACAGTTTGGGGATAACCTCTCTATGTCCTGGCAATGGGAACGCAGGTCAAGTCCAGAGATGGCTAGGAGAGGGGCTGATAACAACTGGTCCAGCTCCGTCTCAGGCACAAATGACTCCCATTGACCTACTATACCAAGGAAGCTGGCTGATTTCATTACCCAGATGCAACATCTGTCCCCAGAAGGGTATCTGTATCACGCCTTTCTGATTTTCTTTTCCATACTTGTAAAAGCACTTTCTTTAATTGGCCCTAAATGGAGTTATGCAGCTGAAAAGGAGAGGGGAAGAGAGACTGAAGGTATAAACATTTTCTGACCTGTATTATAGAAGGACTATGTAGAATTTGCTCTAAGTCTAAATTTCACTAGTCATTCAAAATCAGTATGAACACTCTCTGAGTTTATTGAAAGGTTACTGGCTATATTAACCAAATATACTAATGTTTCTCCAGATTCTGTAGGAGAGGAATTCGTAATCAAAGACTGGTTTTTGACTCCGTCTGCTCCAGACATTAGGTGAAGGTTATAATGGATAGTTGTTGGATTGGAGAAAACTCTGGATAATTTAATCAAGACAGATATTAGGGTCTTTTACAAGAAGTATTTGGAGATGGTTAACCAGGCGGGGAAAAGATTCAAGAAGCTCTAATAATGGTTTTACAAAGACAGCATTCCAAGTATCCTAGAAGCAGGGCTCCTGGGGAATATTACAGTTGTGGACAGCTGGTACATTACAAGGCAGTGTGTCCCTGGAAGAGATTACCACCTTGGCTCTGTCCTTTATGCGAAGGGACACAGTGCAAGACTGGCTTCCCCAAAGTAAGTTATTCACAAGGCCAGTGTGCTCTTCATGTCCATCTGCCCAAGTGCCCAAGTGGACTGAAAGAACCTGGGGCTCTTCTCTCCAGCTCTCACTATTTGAGCCCCCATCACTGCCCAGTACATCTAGGTAATTTTAATCATACAAGGAGAGCCCATTAACCTCCTCTTAGGCACTAGAGCTTCATACTCAGTTCGAACGTCTAACACCAGTCAGGTTTCCTGAAGAACTGCAACCATACTGAGAATTTTTGGAAGGCTTGCAGTCAGACATTTTTCTATTCCTCTTATCTATAACAGGGGAAAACTACACTGTTCCCCCATGATTATGCCAGAATCCCTTTCTCTGTTAGTAGGATGCAACTTCCTTGTTAAGCCAGTAACTTCCATTATTTTGGTCCCTTGGTCAGAACTATGCTTATCCTTAATGGAGCTTGAAGCTAATCCTGAGGTTTGGGCTACAGAAGTTAACAATGGTCAAGCTTAGTCAGCCAAGACAGTGCAGATTTGCCTCAAGGATCTTTCTTTCCCATCAAAGACAATATCCTTTAAAGCCAGAGGCTAGAAAGTGCCTGGTACCTATAATAGTTAACCTGAGATCTCAGGGCCTTTTAGCACCGTGCAACCGTTCATGCAATACTGAGTCCAAAAGCCTAATGGAGAATGGAGACTAGTGCAGGACTTTTACCGCATTAATGAAGGTTTTTTTGCTTGCTTTCTTTTTTTGAGGTAGGGTCTCACTTTGGTCCAGGCTAACCTGGAATTCACTATGTAGTCTCAGGGTGGCTAATGAAGTTCTAATACTCATCTATGCAATAGTACCTAGCCCCTATGCTTTGATAGTTCAAATTCCTGAAGAAATTAATTGGTACACAGCTCCCAATTTAAGACTTATCCCTTACCACAAACCCTCAGACTGCTCAGGGAATTCTTGGGTATCACCAGTTTTTGCAGGCTGTGGATCCTCAGCTACAGATAAATTGCCAGACCCCCTATACCAACTACTAAAAAAAAAGACCTACTGTTCAGAAAGCAACTCCCTTATCTGGGAACCAGAATATAAATGGGCCTGGTTGGAGGTGCTGTCCACAGGAGAAGTAGCTCTGAGGTTTTAGTTAACAAAGCCTAAAGGACCTGTTAATCAATCAGTGGGTTACCTAAGGAAAGACTTTTGATTTAGTGGCCAGCCTGCCAGTAGTCCAGGCATCTTTTTAAAAAAATTAACAACATATTTTATATGGGTACATCATGTGCTGGTTCCCTCTTATTCATTGTCCCTGCCCCCATTCTAGGCACTTTTAATTCCTAAAGCCATAAAACTCACTTTGGGAGGCTCAGGAAATGACAGGCAACAGCTTTGTCTTGGTGTGCAAGGAGGACCTCCTCTTTCCTCTCCTTCATGATGGAGGGGGCTGAAGCAGTGCTAGACACACTTCCATTTCCTTTCCTCTCCTACATTACCTACAGTGCTATCCTCTAGTACCTAAAGCTAGCCAGGCTCTGATACGGCTTGGAGAAAGCCAACAATTCAGTCTAAACAGAAAAGTGCCAAAAGCAAGCTGGACAAAAGAAGAAACAAGGATTATGAGCAAAGGCTGCTGCCAAAGCTGCCTTAATATAGTTCTTCACAGTCTGTGAGACACATCCCAAGACTCTACTTCCTCCAGAATTGACTGAAATTCAGGCATAAAGTTGTTCACAGGCGAATTCATGATACCTCTGGTTTTTCTGTCTCAGACCTTAGGTTAAAAAAACAAATCTACAACTGCTTTTTAACAAACTCTTTTCTATCTTTCTTTTCTTTTTTACTTTTTATTGACAATCGTCTTGCATGTAGACAGTATGCCATGATCACAGTCTCCTCCTATCGTGCTCCCTCTCTCCCACTCAAATCCCCTTTCACTGAATCCCTTCTTATTTATTTATTCATTTTTATTTATTTATTTGAGAGAGAAAGAGGGAGAGATAGAGAGCATGGGCACGCAAGGGTGCTCAACCACTGCAAACAAACTCCAGACATGTGCACCACCTTGTGCATCTGGCTAATGTGGGTCCTGGGGATAGAACGTGGGTCCTTTGGCTTTGCAGGCAAATGCTTTAACTGTTAAGCATTCCATTAAGCCCTGAATCCCTTCTTTTTTACTAAACAGACTGTTGATCAGCGAAAATAAAAGGGCTGTAGAAACATTAATTTTTGTGATCTTCCCTTGTGAGCTCTATGCAAAGATAATTTATGTATAAATGTATAATTGACTCCAATTTAGAAATCTGAAAAGTCAGCCCTTCCTTGTTGTAATACTTTTTTTTACAATTGTAATTATATTGATGTTCATGTTGTATAAAATACCTCATTTAATAAAATAGTACTCTGAATTTACAACATTGCAGGATAAATAGTTCCGAATATTCTGTTCTAACCTTCCTTATTATTTGCTTTATTATAGTAAAAAATCGAATTAATTCACCAGCTAGAATCTCAAGAGCAATCCTTTTTTTTTGGTTATTCGAGGTAGGGTCTCACTCTAGCCCAGGCTGACCTGGAATTCACTATGTAGTCTCAGGGTGGCCTTGAGCTAATGGCAATCCTCCTACCTCTGCCTCCCCAGTGCTGGTATTAAAGGCATGCGCCACCATGCCTGGATTCAAGAGGAATCTTTCTCTTTCTCAGCTCAGTGGCAGGCATGTTAAACTACAGCAGACTCATTCATTCAAACCATACACATGGTTTCCTCTAGGTTGAAGGACGGCTTCTCTGCTGCATTAGTTGGCTTCAGTTGGCTTCATTGTCCACCTCTCATCATTTCCTGTGTAGAAAAACGATAGAGAAGTGGGTTTTGTTCAGCTGGATGAGATAAATGCCACCCAGTTGAGGAACACCAGTTTTAGTGTTCTTCTAATTTTCTTTTTTTCATGATTATACAAATGGAACAGCTGTAACTCTGTTTAAGTTTTAAAATGAACATACTAGGAAGAACACTAAAGGAAGTTCTGGTAACTGCTTAGAGCTGCATAGCTGGTCCTGTGGCTGACACAGGCATTCCCTCTCTGTGCTGTAACTCATCACTGTAGTTTTGTAGCTTCACATATCCTGCCCACCTTGTTTGTCTCCATATAAGTTTAAAGTAAGATGTTTGCTAGGAAAAGCTTTGGTACGCATAGTTTCTTAGCAACTCTTATCCTTAGTCTTTTATTACAAAGTATCATCCTTTTGTTTTATGTATTTAATTTTTTAAAGTTTCAAATGCAATATTTGTTTCCTAATGTGTTGATTACATTAAAAAATTACCTGATTTCTGCTGGGTATGGTGGTGCATGCCTTTAATCCCAGCACTTGGGAGGCAGAGGTAGGAGGATCACCATGAGTTTGAGGCCACCCAGAGACTGCATAGTGAATTCCAGGTCAGCCTGGACTAGAATGAAGCCCTACCTTGAAAAAAAAAAATTACCTGTTTTCTTATGGAACTTACAGAAGTTCTGGTAAAATTGTTCTGAAAGTGTTTTGCACACACATATGTTTATTTTTAGTAATAAATCCCTTGCAGCCCATTCTCAAGTTTTTTTGAGGAAGGGTTTTACTCTAGTCCAGGCTGACCTGGAATTCACTATGGAGTCTCAGGGGGGCATTCTCAGGTTTTGCTTTAATTTTTTTTAAATGTGTTTTGCTGACTGTAATTCAGAATAAAAGCTTCTTGTTCTTGGATTTAAGCTTTTTAAAATTATTTATTTGACAAAGGGAGGGAATGAAAGAAAGAGAAAGAGGGAGGGAGAGAGAGAGGGTGGGGGAGAGAATGGGCGTACCAGGGCCTCCAGCCACTGCAAACGAACTCCAGATGCATGTACCCTCTTGCACCCTGGGGAATTGAACCTGGGTCCTTTGGCTTTGTAGGCAAATGCCTCAACTGCTAAGCCATCCCTCCAGCCGTAAGTTGTTGTTTAGTTTTTTAAATAATTTTTTTATGAGAGAGAGAGAGAATTGGTACTCCAAGGCCTCCAGCCACTGCAATCAGACTCCAAACATGTGTGCCACCTTGTACACATGTGCAATCTTGCACACTTGCATCACCTTGTGCACCTGGCTTATGGGGGACCTGGAGAATAAAACATGGATCCTTAGGCTTTGCAGGCAAGTACCTTAACTGTTAAGCCATCTCTCCAGCCTGGACTTGAGTTTTTTTAATATTTAAAATTTATTTATTTATTTTGGTTTTTCAAGGTAGGGTTTTCCTCTAGCCTAGGCTGACTGGAAATTCACTATGCAGTCTCAGGCTGGCATTGAACTCAGTGATTATCTTACCTCAGCAGGGCTTGGATAAAAGGTGTGTGCTACCACATTCAGCTTAAAGGATTTAAGTTTTTATAAGCAATAGAAGACACCATATTTAACTCTACATCTTAGTGACAGGGGAAAAGTTGAATTGATCTTAAGACATTCATTCCTAATGGGATTATTAGTACGGTCACCTTTTTGTGTTAGAGTTGAATCTTCTATAAGGGCAAAATTATAAGTCTTAAATACATTTATTATCAAATTTGAAGATTCTTTAACAGATAACAGCAAAATTTGTTTAAAAACTAGACTGGTGTCTTTAAAGACTTATAAAAATACATGGATACAGAAATGGTCTGTTTCTATTCTCTATTTACTTTATTTGCCCATGGGAATGTGGTTAAGTTTCAACTTGTTTCTGTTCTCTTCATGTGGCTATACATGCATGTTAAGCTGACATATTTGAGGCCTTCGATATGTGCTATAATGTCTTATTAAAGATAACATTAAAGAAAAAAACTCACTTTGGGAAATAACTTAACTGTCTATATTCCCAGAAATGTGTCAGAATCACTAAGCTAAATAGGCTGCCTGGCTGAGTCCCAAGAGATGAGTAGGATTCCAATGACTTAACCAGAGGTGGTTAAGGTAGAGGAGGGAGAATTAGAAAAGCTGGAAAGCAAAACAAATGTGTACCATTCCACATCTCCCACTGCAGGCTTCCAGCCTGGAGCAGAACTAGCAGGGGAGAAAGAAAAGCTTTGATTTGTAGTGATGGTTATCCTTCATTACATTTTATCTAGGGCATAAAGAATAAATAACCTTCAGAGAATTCCAAGAAGCAGTGCAGTGGAAAACAATTTTCTGCTTGTACACTCTTGATTTCTGCTCAATCAATAAAGTACACATCATATAAACCCTATCTCCATATGGAAAGATCCTGATTTAATATTATCGGACACAACCATTTATTCACTAAATATTTATTAAGCATCTATCATATAGGCTCAGCATTGGTGTAGCATGAAAGCTACTATAGTGTATAAGGCAAACATTTGGTATAAAAGAGAAATATTTTAAAAGTCACTGGGGGTAATACATTGTTAGAGACATTATACCTTGATAGAGATGTGGGTTACACAAGTATGTAAGTTTGCCAGTTAACCGAACTTTGTTACATTTTTTATTTCTTTTGATGTAAAATTTACATATGACAACATGTGCAAGTCTTGAGTATAAGTTTTCTGCGTAAGACAGGTACCTTTTCATTGCTGGGACACTCATTCAGAAGCAGCTCATGGTGGGGAAAGCATAGCATGAGCAAACACCCAGGCAGGCATCACTTCCACAGCAGCAGTTAAGAAGTAGTTTGAGTAGTGGGCTCCTACTTGGGCCATTTTACTACAAAGCCAACCTTCTAGTGACACACCCCCTCCAGCAAGGCTCCACTTACAAATGGCTCAACAACTTGCCCAAATTATCATCAAGTATTCAAAACACATAAGGTATGGGGGACATTTCATTCAAACCACCATACTGAGTATTTTTCTTGTTGTTGTTTGGTTTTGGTTTTTCAAGGTAGGGTCTTGTTCTAGTCCAGGCTGACCTGGAATTCACTATGTAGTCTCAGGGTGGCCTTGAACTCACAAGGATACTCCTACCTCTGCCTCTTGAGTGCTGGGATTAAAGGCATGCACCACCACGACTGGCCATACTAAGTTTTAACAAGTACAAGATCACCATAATTGTGCCTCTCTTCACTGTCAGTAGGTAACCTGACTTCATACTCCACTGATCAAACAAAAGCCATTACACCTCATTCATTTGACTCTGGACACAAAATGTGCATATGTGAGTATAGCATATCCATCTTTTTTCCTTTCCTTCTGTTACAGTACATACGTTCCTACTTCCAAGGAGGCCAATTTCTTTCCATGGTTTTTGTATCACCGTTCTCCAACCTCTAAACTTTCCAGAGAACTTGTTCTATTGCTCCTAACACATGGCATCTCTTGTTCCTTCATCTCCTCCCTCCCTCCTTCCTTCCTTTTTTCGTTCCTTAGTCCCTCCCATTCTTCTTTCTTTTTGCCCACATGTTGTTGAACTTCTTCAACCATTTAGTGACACTATCAAACTCTTTTTAAAAAATTTATTTATTTGCAAGCAGAGAGAAATTAGAGAGAAAAGAGACAAAAAGAGAGAATGGGCATTCCAGGGCCTCCAGTCACTACAAATGGATGCATGTACCACTTTGTGCACCTGGATTTACATGAGAACTGGGAATTGAACTTGGATCGTTAGGCTTCGCAGGAAAGTGCCTAAACTGCCGAACCAGTCAGTTCATCACACTCTTTATTAAAGAATCTCTGTGCACAAATTCCTCATCTACCTTTCTACAACTAATAACATCAACCCTGAGCCCTATCCCTCATTCTATGAATCTTACTTCCTATACCCTCTTTTTTTTTTAGTTTGTTTTTCCTATGTCCCCAATTTTGAAACTGCTTATTTTGAAACAAGGTCTCACTAAATTTCAGGCTTGCTTTCAACTCACTCTGTAGCTCAGGCAGCCTTTGAACTTGTGAGCCTCCTGCCTTAGCCTTCTAATAGCTAGGAGCAGTAATGTTTTTATTTCTTCTCTGGCATAACTAACTCCTACTCTAGATCTTTACTTAGAACCTGTTCCTTCAGAGTTGCCCTATCAGACTTTCCATCTCATACCAATTGAACTTATTTCATGACACATCTCACTTGGAATTACTTGCTTTATGTGAGTCTTGCCCACAAGACAAACATGGCCTTTGTCCTCAGTCTCTCATTATCTGCTGTCCTGTAGTGTATAGCATTGTACTGGAAAGAGTAAGTACATTAAACATTTGATGCCAAATGAAATCATTTAAATTCATTTATATCACCTGTAAAAATAAAAATCTTTCAATGTCTTTGTTTTCTTAATAGATTTATTTTATTTTATTTATTTTTTATTTATTTTTTTATTTATTTGAGAGCGACAGACACAGAGAGAAAGACAGATAGAGGGAGAGAGAGAGAATGGGCGTGCCAGGGCTTCCAGCCTGTGCAAACGAACTCCAGACGCGTGCGCCCCCTTGTGCATCTGGCTAACATGGGACCTGGGGAACTGAGCCTCGAACCGTGGTCCTTAGGCTTCACAGTCCTTAGGCTTAACCGCTAAGCCATCTCTCCAGCCCTTATTTTGTTTTTTGTTTTCGAGGTAGAGTCTCACTCTAGCACAGGCTGACCTGGAATTCACTCAGGGTGAATTCTCAGGGTGGCCTTGAGCTCACAGCGATCCTCCTAACTCTGCCTCCTGTGTGCTGGGATTAGAGGCGTACACCACCACACCCAGCTCTAGATTTAATTTTTGTAATTGCCAAAGTCATCTTTTTAAAAGGATTACATTAAATGAAAATGACATTGTAGCATTTTTATTTCTATAATTCTTATAATTTCTTGTGATTCCCATCTTACAATTTACATAAACATATTGTACATAGAAGATTCTCAACAAGAACTATTTCAGTCATAAAAATCCTATCATGTGAAAAGATTGCTGGATATCTAAATTTCCTCATATAATTACTTAGGAGGCCGAAAACACACCACAGTACATTTATGACTTTTTACTCAGATGGGGTTATCTTGTGGCTAGAAACCATCAGATGGGAGGCAATCTGATAATTCAGAGTTCATTTCATCTTTGTGAAGGAGTATGACCATCTGTTGGTTTATATAACTACACTGTATAAATAGCTTTGCTTTTGGGGGCAGCCCAAAATTCCTTCACCATTTACTGAATCCCAACTAGGTGTGAACATTAATTACATTAATTGCACACGTTTGTGACATTCATAAATGCATGTGCAGTTTAAATGTAAGTGTATATCTGACAGAAAGATAAAGCTAAATTAACGAGAGCTGTTTGTTTAAGAATAAATGTTTCTCCTTCAAACTGTTTCTGGTGTCAGCTTTGATATGGCTTGTTGCGGCAACTTAGCTCCTTTCAGCTTGACAAAAATATGGTATGAATGTAAATATCGTTAGGGGCTTCATGGACCAGCCTTTTATTCAAACTATTTGGACTCTTATTCAAACAAAACCATACTAACAACCTAGGCAAACTGAAAAAAAAAAAAAAAATCCATGCTTTACTAACATCTCCTGAAGCATGACAAAGTTAATTGCTTAGATTTTTCTTTCCTTTTCCCAGCCATGGATCTCCTCACTTGTGTCCCAAACAGTAGCCACCTCTACCTGCTTTCTTCAGTGAAGTGTAATTTAGTTAATTCACCTTCTCATCAAACCAGAAGCCTTCTGGGACAGAATATGTGTTGGAGGTTAGGTGTAACTCCCTGGAGGGAGTCTGTTATGCTAAACAGAAGTGTCCAGTTTCAAGATTGACTCTGCCTTCAAAGATCTAGTGCTCTGAAATAAGTGGAGCAATCAGCAGGTATAGTAGGAAAGGGGTAGAGTATACAATTACTTGTTGGGGAATGTTATACAAATTCTGAGTAAACTTAGGGTTCTGAGATGGACAAAATCAGCCTGAAACTGAATTTAGAGGAGGACCAGGATCTGGACAATAGTTACTCATTAAGTATTTTTATTAACAATTTGCATACATGTACATAATGTTTTTTGATCATAATCCCCTCTTGTTACCATTTTTTGTTTCTTTCTTCCTTTCTCTCTCTCTCTCTCTCTCTCTCTTTTTTTTTTCCAGATAGGGTCTCACTCTAGCCCGTGCTGACCTGGAATTCACTTGGTAATCTCAGGGTGGCCTCAAACTCACAGGGATCCTCCTACCTCTGCCTCCCAAGTGCTGGGATTAAAGGTGTGTTCCACCCCCACACCCCCAGCTTTTTGTTCCTCTTTGCCCCCGGCACCCCTTCCACTGAATCCCTTCTTTCCAACAAATCCCTCTTCTACTTTGATTTTGTGTATGTGAAGCAAAGATTTATCAAGAGAACAGTGAAAAAGCTGCAAAGTGTCAAGATAAGGATGTTTAGGATTCCATCCAGGTTCCAAGGAAGAAATGGAAAGGTGAAAATGAAAAATTACACTTTTTGAGTTACAACACAGAAAAGCAGGCAGGCTCAGCAGTGAAGAGCTTCAAGCAACTGCTTTTTTCTTTTTTAATTTCTCCCTCCCCCACCATCCATGATGGAATGTTTATGGGCCCAATATTGTTCAAGTCTTATGGAGGTAATGACAGTCACTGGGAGGTCAGGAATGCAAAAGCCATATTATGTCTGGAAGACAGAGTTCCTCAGTAGTCCTCCCCATCCTCCTCTTCTGTGATGTTCCCTGAGCTTGGGAAGGGTGATGTGGATGTCTCATGTAACACTGAGCACTCCAGTTACTTCTTCTCAGCATTTTGATGAGTTTGTGGCTCCCTAGTAGTCACTTCCAACTGCAAAAAAGAAGTTTCTGTAACCAAAGGTGAGAGCAGCACTAATATATGGGCATAAGCACAAATATTTAGGAGGGAATTTAATGGGCACAGTATTTCTATTTAGCCAAGACACAGTAGTAGCTTCTTCCCTCCTTGTGTTTTTGACCCCTTCTTCCACAGCTTTTGACTGCTTTGCAGTACTGGTATAAATTCTCTCCAGTGAAGTGAGCCTCGAGTCCAGAGAGTAATTGGTTACCTGCATAACAGTCATGTCACTGTTGCACCAGTCAGCACTTGTGGTTGGAACCCCATGAACTCATGTGTTCTGAATGCTTGGTCTTCAGCTGATGGCAATTTGGGAATTAGAGCCTCCTGTAAGAAGTGCACCACTTGCCAGTGTTTGGCACACTCTCTTGCTGCTGTTGCCCACCTAATATTGGTCAAGAGGTGATGTCCAGCCTTTGCTCATACCCTATTTTCTGTTGCCATCCTAGAGTTTTTCCTTGATTCTGTAAGCCAAAATATTTTTTTTTCCCTCCCACAAGCTTCTTTTGGTCGGGTGCTTTGTGCCAGCAATGAAGCTAACTGCAACAGCACTCAATAAGTATTTGTGGAGATTTCTAACAGGGATTCTTTCCCATGACTACTCTGCATGCATTCACATTTTTTCTTTTTATTTGAGAGAGAATATGAATGAGACTGAGCACGCCAGGGCCTCTTGCCACTGCAAACGGACTCCAGATACATGCTTGGCCCTTTGTGCGCCTGTATTTACTTTGAGTACTGAGGAATTTAACCCAGGCTATCATGCTTTGCAATCAAGTGCTGAGCATCTCTCCAGCCCAAATTATGCATTTTTCAGGGACAAGATTCTCATTTTCAGTCCTTTAGAGCTATTACTTTCTTTACTGGGGTAACACGAGGCAGGGTCATGTGCAAGATTAGCTAGCTATGAGCTCCTCCACGCTTCGACGCAGTTTTCAATTCTGTACAGGTCTCCAAACAATGGAAACCTGGTGTCCTGAATCTCCAGTGGCCCAATGCACCTCTAAGAAGAGTGTGGTTCGAAGAATCCAGGACTGGGTATCTTTACCTGGCTTCTGCAGGTAGGCCAGCCTTGTTGCCTGTATTCTGGCCATTTACAGTCAATCGGCTTGCTGCTGTCCTCTCAGTCTCATTCTTTTCATTCCTCTTCCGTGCGCCTCCATTTCCGACTACGCCTCTCTTCCCTTTTGGCCCAGCTCGGCTTCCGTCCCAGATGATCCCTCCCCGAGGCGGCCTCCGCCTCCTCCATCTCCCGGAGCTGAGCCACCTCCCCGGTCAGTGGCGCAGCCCAGGAGTCGGTGTCGCGGCTAGTTGGATCGTGGCGGGGGCCGAGCGGGGGGCCATGGAGAAAGCGGCCCGAGGCGCTCTCCACACCGACTAGAGCAGGCCGCGGCGGCTGCCCTGCCGACGCCATGGACCGAGCCCCAGCAGACCAGGTAGGCGGGCCGCGGCTGGGCGGGCCGGGCTGGGGGCGCCGCGGAGGGTCGGGTGGAGCGCTGGCCCCCGGCTGACTTGCGTCTGCCACTGCCGCTGCCGCCCGCCCGGCCCGGCCCGGCCCGGCCCGCTTTGTTCCGCCGCCCTGGCAGGGCGGTCGGCGTGAGGAGCAGCCCGAGGCTTCGAGCCGCCCTGCCTTCGGGAGGAAGGGCTCGAACTTGAGCGCACCCCCTCCTGTTGTGGAATGTGTTTTCGGGGTGACCTAGCCTTTGAAGGCTTCTTACCCAGAAAGAGCCGCCGACTGCGCCTACCAGAGCTGTGCTCAGCCGAGCGGAGCTGTGCTTCTGCACTGGCCTAGAAAGGGATTCCTTTGAAGAAACGATCGATATTCATGGTTTCTCCTTGCTTCCCATCTAGTTGTTTTGCAAAAATAAAGTTTCCATTTTAAGGAGCACTTCATTTAGAGCCCCTTTTGATATGCGCACCATGAATAATCCCATTCGTGTTCTGTTTTATTTTCATTTGCAGCAAATTCTTGGTTATACATGCTGGCAGGTGCTGGGAGTCAGGGATAATGACAGTAAAAACAATCGACAATAACAATTCCCCCCCCCCCCCCAACATTTTCCAGTATTAAGTTCCCTATGAATCGACTTAATTTAATTGGGTAAGATTTTTGTTCATTCTCCATTTCCTCTTCCAAGGCTTTGCCCGTTGATGAATTATGCAGATTGTTGAAGGAAGATTTGTCTGTTAATTTTACAAGTGGCTAATTAGAACCCGAATAAATGGGATAAATGAGATGTAGTATCCCAAGTTCCTGTATATGTCTACTTGCAGTTAACACCACTTTTGGTTTCAGAATCACAGTCCTTGCATCCAAATAACACGGTTTTCTAGTTGTGTACTTTTATTTATTTATTTTGAGACTCTTGTGTTGCACTCCGGCCACTGTTTCCTAGATTGAAGCAATCCAAACTCAGTGTCCCAGCAAGTGGGACTATAGACATGTTTCATGATGCCTTCCTGCCCAAGTTTTATTTATTTATTATTAATTTGCGAGAGAGAAACAGGCAAATAGATAGAATGGGTACACCAGGGTCTCCAGCTGCTGCAAACGAACTCCAGGCGCATGCACCATCTTGTGCATCTGGCTTATGTGGGTCCTGGGGAATTAAGTAGGTCCTTTGGCTTTGCAAGTGCCTTAACCACTAAGCCATCTCTCTCCAGCCCCCCCCCCGCCCCCTTTAAAAGAAAGAAGAGGCAGAAGAGGAAAAGGAATAAAAGCTTTATGCCAACACACTGCTGAAGACAAATTAATTTTATAAGGCAACGCATGAGTTTTTAAAGGAAAATTGATGTGTAGCCTCTTAGCAAATGCTTAGCTGTGAGCCAGCATGGTCTTTAAGAGCCTGTAGCCAGCCTTCAAGCACAATGTTTTTGTAATTTATTTGCAGAGAGAGAAGAGAATGGCATGTCAGGGCTTCCAGCCACTGCAAACGAACTCCAGATGCACATGCCCATTTGTGTATCTTGCCTTATGTGGGTACTGGGGAATCAAACCTAGGTAGTTAGGTTTTGCAGGCAAGCATCTTAACTGCTGAGCCATCTCTCCAGCTCCCAAACACAGTTTTTAAATTAATGTGTTTGAAGGCATTTTGAAAGACTCCTGAATCACAAAGGTTGACAAGGGACTAGGAATTTTTTTTTTTCTTTTGAGTTTTTCGAGGTAGGGTCTCACTCTAGCCCAGGCTGACCTGGAATTCACTGTGTAGTCTCAGGGTGGCCTCGAACTCATGGTGATCCTCCTACCTCTGCGTCCCAACTTCTGGGATTAAAGGTGAGCACTACTACCACGCCCAGCTTTAGAAAATTTTTTGAGCCACTTCCTTGTATGTGTGTCACTAATGAAAGGGTTCTACATTTTGATCCTTCATCAAAATGCCAGAACTGTATCCAGTAATACTGGCATGTGTATACTTAGGATTCCTTTCATCCTAGAGGAAATGTAATCAGTTGTTTTAGATGGCAACAGTTAGCTGTTTGTGTGTGATTATCTTAATAGCAAGTATTACAAGCAAATTGTTTAGAGAGCCTCTTCCTTTTTCATCAACATCCTTCCAAAACCTATAGTTTATAAAAATTAGAAAAAAATATTCTATTGAAGACTCCCCTGTCCCCCAGTATTTCTTGCCTCAACCCAGCCTGACCCTAACTGGGAGAGTAGTTTAGAACTCCCTTATTTCACTCTCTCCAAGAAACCATGCAGGAAAGTAAGGTGACTGCCTGAGTAACGCATTAGGCAGCTAAGTCTGTGGTTGGCCCAGAAGCAGTGTGCTTCATTTTATGTGTGTGTTTTTCTGGGGCAAGACTTCATTACTATGAACATATTCTCAGAGGTGTCCATCATTTTAAAAAGGTTGAGAATCATTAATTGTAGATGAGGGACTGAGATTTCTCAACATTGTGAAATTCTTGGTTCCACTATTCCATCTGGTAGTATAGCTGTTCTGAGGTATTTGGAATTTACTTTATATTTCTGCTACTGAAAAGAGTAGATAAGTAAATGTCATTACAAAAAAAACACTTGCCAGGCATGGTGGTGCACGTCTTTTAATTCCAGCACTTGGGAGGCAGAGTAGGAGGATCGCCATAAGTTCGAGGCCACCCTGAGACTACATAGTAAATTCCAGGTCAGCCTGAGCTAGAGTGAGACCCTACCTCAAAAAACCAAAGACAAGCAAACAAACAAACAAACAAAAACCCCTAAAACAAAACAAAACTTGTGCAAAGGTATGTGAAGAATAAATCATAGAGTTCATTTGCTTATAAAGGGTTAGTGTCTTGGGTAAATTTAGGGCAGTTTGTATATTTTTAAATAGTGGGCTCAGAAGCAATAAACACTTGAGGTTCATAGCCTTTTATATTCAGTAATCTAAATAGTATCTTAATCTTTAGTAAACCAGCACCAGGTAAATTCCCTTAAAACTATCAATTATTGGTTGCTAGCCTCTTTAATTCACTGAAAAACAAACATGTAGTGAGCATTTGGGGTTTCATGCAGTGGTGTTCACACATAAGAATATAGAATTGGGGCTGGAGAGATGGCTTAGTGGTTAAGCGCTTGCCTGTGAGGCCTAAGGACCCCAGTTCGAGGCTTGGTTCCCCAGGACCCACGTTAGCCAGATGCACAAGGGGGTGCACACGTCTGGAGTTCGTTTGCAGTGGCTGGAGGCCCTGGCGTGCTCATTCTCTCTCTCTGCCTTTCTCTCTGTCTATCTCAAATAGATAAAAAAAAAATTTAAAAAAGAATATAGAATTGACTAGATTGTAACTGCTTTAAATAATTTATGAAGTTCATATAATACCAGCACTTCAAATCAAATGTGTAGTCAGTTCTCTATACCTGCAGGTTGTATATCCTTGGAATCAGCAATCTGTGGATCAAAAAAGGGAGCAAAGCTGGGTGTGGTGGTTCATGCCTTTAATCACAGCACTCAGGAGGCAGAGGTAGGAGGATCACTGTCAGTTTGAGGCCACCCTGAGACTACATAGTGAATTCCAGGTCAGCCTGGACTAGAGTGAAACCCCGCCTTGAGAAATGAAACAAAAAAAAAGAAGGGAGGGGTCGTAAAAAATGGTTCATCCAAACCATATAAAGCAGGCTATTATTTCCTTAAACATCAGTATAAGAAATACGTGTATTGATTAGGAACTAAGTAATTGAGAGACTGGTTAAAGTATGCAGGAGGATATGCGGTTGCAGTGTGTAAATACTGTACCATTTTTTAAGTCCTGAGCACCCATGAATCTTAGAGTCTGTCCTCTCAGATATTGAGGGAGAACTGTATTTTATTCTATTTATTTGAGAGAGAGAAAGAGGCAGAGAGAGAGGGAGGGAGGGAGGGAGGGAAAGGGCACACCAGGGACTCTAGCCACTGCACATGAACTCCAGTCACATGAGCACCTTTGTGCATCTGGCTTATGTGGGTCCTAGAGAATTGAACCTGGTCCTTTGGCTTTGCAGGCAAATGCCTTAACCACTAAGCCATCTTTCCCGCCCGACAACTGTATTTTAAATGTTACCGTAACACATTTATTATACAGAATGCCTACTGTTGACCTTTTTTTTTTTTTATTTATTTACTTATTTGAGAGTGACAGACACAGAGAGAAAGGCAGATAGAGGGAGAGAGAGAGAATGGGCACGCCAGGGCCTCCAGCCTCTGCAAATGAACTCCAGACGCGTGCGCCCCCTTGTGCATCTGGCTAACGTGGGACCTGGGGAACCGAGCCTCAAACCGGGGTCCTTAGGCTTCACAGGCAAGCACTTAACCGCTAAGCCATCTCTCCAGCCCTGTTGACCTTTTTATGGGATGCAAATACACAACGTACCTTATTAGATTTTCAAAATAACACTTTTCAAATGAAGAGAAAACAACATTTGGAAAGTTAAAGAAGTCACTTTCAAGCTTTTGAGTCAAAGGCAAAAATAGAAAAATTGCAAGATATTTTATAAAAACATGAAATTAGCTGGGTGTATTGGTGCATGCCTTTAATCTCAGCATTCAGGAAGCAGAGGTAGGAAGACCATTGTGAGTTCAAGGCCACCCTGAGACTACATAGTGAATTCCAGGTCAGTCTGTACTAGCGTGAAAACCTGCCTCGAAAAACCAACCAACCAAACAAACAAACAAACAAAAAAACCTTATGAAATATGACTGAAGCTGTTCTGAGGCAAATGCATAGTCATAAATACTTTCTTTGTTAATCAGTTTAAAAGGAAAATAAAATCACCTGTCAAAGCCAAGAAGTTAGTGGGGAAACCCTCATTAGGACAAGACAGAAGATTAATGTGAAAACAGAAATGTAGTAGGCAGCATAAAAACCAATCTTAAATCAGAAGGCTGGTTTTTAGAAAATGCCGTGCGATTTTTTTTTTTTTTAATTTGCAAGCAGAGCGAACGAGCGAGGGAGGGGGGAGGGGAGGAGAGGAGAGGAGAGACAGGGAGAGTGGGTGTGGCAGGGCCTCTAGCTGGTGCAAAGAACTCCACATGCATTTGCCACTTTGTGCATCTTGCCTTTACATGGGCATTGGGTATCAAGCCTGGGTCTTAGGCTTTGCAGGCAAGTGCCTTAACCATTGAATCGTATCTCCAGCTCGTGATTTTTAATTGGATTAGATTTGACCTGTTAGAAGAAAAGAACAAATTGTGTGGGTAGAGAAGCAAGATTCAATGTCTGTATGCCTTGATATATATATATATTTTTCAGTGTTTTCTGAAGTCTTGCAAAACTTTCCACAACTGTGTTTTGTTTGGGCAAGAGGGTTACTTTCAGTCTAAGCCAGTATGAGCAGAAGACAGTATAGCCAGCAGGTGTCTCTTAGGTACTAATCATCTTTCAGGAACTATTTATCTGTAGCCATGGGATGTGAAATATCTTAATGTTTGACATACCATGTTTTTTACCTTAGCAGTGGAAGAATATGGAGGGTTTCCAGGATCACAATTTTTTCTGTGGGTGTGTGATATATGCTCTTGAAATTTCACAGTGGGAAAATGTCTCATTATGCTCTACATCAATTTCATTTTAAGTGGGTGTCATTTTTGTTGCTTAATCTGGGGAAATTATTTGCATTTTCATGGAGGTTTTCTTTGAGAAGTTTATTGCATTCTCGTGGATATGTGCTTCTTAGTAGTGTTTGCCCATTTTCCCTAAACTACTTTATTACCGTACTTTTCCAGAACATGTGTGCAATATGTATTTGTTACATAGGTGCTTAGTGATCTAAATGCATATCTAATAAACTTAAGGAAAGCTTTTATATTTTGATGTTCTGATAAATAGTTTTCTAGATTATTCATATCAAAGCCATTTATTGACATTTGCTTTACTATATACAAAATTAAAAATAAGTTAAATTGCTTAATGATTTTTTTTCACAGAGAAGTTTCTGGAATTGCTGTGAAGTTTCATTTAATATGGAAAATTCTGAGATGATTTCTGAAAGAATTTGTCCACGTAGATGATAGGAATTTTTCTTTTTGTAAGCAGATAGTTATGTAAGAATGATTAGTTTAGTTTAGCTTTAGACTTAATCCATATTTGTATTTTCTTTGTTTTAAATTAAAAAAATATTCGCAAGCAGAGACGGGAGAGAGAGAATGAATGGGTACACCAGGGTCTCTTATCACTGCAAACAACATCCAGATCCATGTATCACTTTGTGCATATGGTGTTACATGGGTTACTGGGTGAATTGAACCTCGGCCATCAGGTTTTACAAGCAAGCACCCTTAACTGCAGAGCATTCTCTTCAGCCCCATATTTATATTTCTTTAAGGCAAAAATTCCCTGTTATAATTTAGATAACCAAAATTATAGATTCTAAGATTGTATTAGAGGACGAAGCAGGAGGATCATGAGTTTGAAAGCAGCCTGGGATACATAGCAAGACACTGTCTCAAAAAACAAATATCACAGCAATAAAAAGTCATGACACTAAAACATGGAAACTCAAACTGAAATATCACTGACAAGTTGGTCCAAAACATTTCCCAAGACATTAGTCTTTGGTTTCTATGCTGATATTAAAATATTGCCAGATTTTGTTATTTACTTAACATATAACATGTATAGAATTTTAAGAGTTACCTGGAGTCTTATCATTGCTTTTTGGAGGTAATAGCAGGTGGTTTATTTTTGAAAGATAATGGAAGTCCTCAAACTACATAAGCAACTGTTGAAAGCATACAGAGTTGTATCTATAGGAGAAAGCTATCAGCCTGTTCCTACTAGTGACAGCTCCTGTTTGTGCAGAGGTTGATTGGAGCAGCCTGCCTCTCTCTTCCTCCTCCATCTCTCCCAACCAGAATCTAAAACAAAGGGTCATTTCAGTGTGAGTTTTATTGTTGAACTTGTATCTAGAATTACACTGAGAATGGAAACTGGTACAGGCTTTAATATTTAAACATAAATGCTATGTATATGTATAATGACAGTAGTTACAAACTATTAGTGGTACCTTTCCAGAAGTAAGTTCCTTAAGGTCATAAAATGCAGATGAAACTGGGTGTAGAAGTTGGTCACAACTTTTGATCTAGCAGTAATTTGTTACCAAAGTAATTGATGAGGCTTATTTGTTGTGTTTTCTTTTGGAGTAGAGGAGTCAAGAAAAGTGTTATTTTAAAATTATTTATTTACAATTATATTAATATAGATCCTTTTTTTTTTATTTGAGAGACACAGAAAGAAGATGACAAATAGGGAATGTGTGTGGATGGACCAGGGCCTCTTGGCATTGCAAACAAACTCTAGTTATATGCTCCACTTTTGTGCATCTGGCTTTACATGGGTACTGGGGAATTAAACCCAGGCTGTCAGGCTTTGAAAGCAAGCGCCTTTGACCACTGAGCCATTTCTCCAGCAACCCCCTTTTTTAGAGAGAGAGAGAGAGAATTGGTGCACCAGGGCCTCAGTTGCTGCGCTTGAACTCTAGACATGTGGGCCACCTACTGGGTATCCAGTTCTCCTTAAAATTTTTGTTTTTATTTATATGAGAGACAAAGAGGCAGGAAGTGTTCTTTTTTCATTTTAGATCATTTGGTGCACTCCTCCCTTGCTTTACCAAAAGAAACCTCAAAACAACAAATAGGCAAAACATCCAACATGTTTTAGTCCAATTGAGAGTTCTCATAGGCTCAAAAGGACTCTTATTATTATTATTATTAATATTAATATTGGTTTAAATTTTTTTTTGTTCATTTTAATTTATTTATTTGAGAGTGACAGAGAGAGAGAAAGAAAATATGGGCACGCTAGGGCTTCCAGCCACTGCAAATGAACTCTAGACGCGTGTGCCCCCTTGTGCATCTGGCTAACGTGGGTCTTGGTGAATTGAGCCTCGAACCAGGGTCCTTCAGCTTCACAGGCAAGTGCTTAACCTCTAAGCCATCTCTCCAGTCCTTATTTTTGGTTTTTGAAAATAGGGTCTCACTCTATTCCTGGTTCACTTGGAATTCACTATGTAGTCTCAGGGTGGGCTCGAACTCACAGAGATCCTCCTAACCTATGCCTCCTGAGTGCTGGGATTAAAGGTGTGCACCACCACACCTGGCTCAAGGACTCTTATTTTTAAGAGAAATTCTAAAAATTACTTTTTTAGTGTAGTTAAAATGTAACTTATTTTTCTTGTTTTTATGCATATGTATACATTACATAAAGCTAGCTTCCATTATTGTATTATTGTTGAAAGTCAAGTTTTTTCCTAATTGACAAGTCATTTATTAGTTTGATGTATTCTTTGTGAGTTTTTTGTTCTAATAAATATCACAGAGTGAGAACTGCTACCTTATATTATTAGCATTTAAAAGTAGTTTGGCTTCAGATTGAATAAGGAAACCAATTTAAATTCACTTATACTTGTGTTATTGTTACTTCAGATTTTGCGAATAGTACAAATGTGTATACCAGAGAAATTAGGTAGGGATAAGAAGATGGAGTTCACACTGCTGTGTAGTTCAGATTTGTTTCCAGTATCCCTTCTTAACAAGCACTTCTGTTTTTTTTGCAGTGGACTATGTTTTGTTTTGTTTTGAGGTAGTGTCTTACTCTGGCCCAGGCTAATCTGGAACTCAAGGCCAGGCTATCCTCAAACTCATGGCAATTGTGCTTTGGATTTCCAATGCTAGCATTATAGCATGAGCCACCACCTCTAGCTGACAGTGAGCTATTTTAAAATAATTTAACTTTTCTGAATAAAGGTTGTGTATTAAGTCTTGTGTTTAGATTTTCATGGGCTTGTTACTAGCCACTATTTTGAGAAAAAAGACCTATGTTTGATGGGAGCTTTTAAAAAATATATTCTAGGATATTTATTATTTATTTGAGAGAGGGAGGGAGAGAGAGAGAGAGAGAGAGAGACAGAGAAAGAATGTTCATGCTAGGGTCTTCAGCTGCTGCAAACTCCAGACACATGTGCTATTTTGTGCAGCATCTGGCTTTATGTGGGTACAGTGGAATGGAACCCAAGCCATCCTTTAACCACTGAGCAATCTTCCTCCACCCCCTTTTTTATTTGCACATGTGCATGTATGTGTGTGCTAGGATCTCTTGCCCCTACAAACAGAATGCCAGATGTTTGTGCCACTTTTTGTGCGCAGCATTACATTAGATGGCTGAAAACTGAACCCAGGATAATCAGGCTTTGCAAGTAAGCACTTTTATCCACAGAACCATCTCTATAGGCTCTGTGGTGGGAGCTTTTAATAAAACCCTAATGAGTGTATGGGGAAAAGTTCTGATTAGACCATTCCTTTTAGGGTAATTATTGAGTGGTGGTTAAACTTTGGCTTGCATTTCACCCACTTCTTTCATTAAAAAGTGTTTAGTATCATTTTTAGATTATACTTCTTGCATGGTTATCATTCTGCTTTTGCAGATGTACCATAGATTTCCTTCCCTTATTCCTCTCGGCCTCTACCCTCACCTCCCATGGGGCCTAACTGTATAGCCCAGGCTCAGGCTCCTGGTAATCCACTTTTTTCAACCTTCAGAGTGCTATAGTTCCCTTCTCCCCTCTATATATTTTTTTTAGTTAAACAATTTAAATCTGTAGCTGTGTGTAGTGGTTCACATCTATAATCCTAGCACTCTGAGACAGAGAGGTAGGAGGACCACTGAGAGTTTGAGGTCAGTCTAGGGCTATGACATGTTCCATATCAGCCAGGGGTAGAGTGAGACTGTGCCTCAAAAATAAAACAGAAATCTAAATTTGTTAAATATAACATTTAGAAAACCATATGAAACCAAAGCACAACTTCAAAAATCATGAGGTGAACACCTTGTAAGTTTTGCCCTAATGTATACACAGAACTTTTCATTCATCCCCAAAACTTTCCAGGTACCTCCTTCTAGTCAGTTACAACTCTCTTTCCTAAGAGTAATTCCAATCCTGACATTTATGGATTGTATTTACTTGCCTTTACATTTTTGTCACCTCTCTCTATATATTCCTAGGTTCTACAGTTTGTCTTTCTATTATCTATATGTTTATTAGTTGAAAATATACAAAGGAAACTTAACAGAGTACATATATATTGGGGCTTGAAGTTTGTTTGCATATCTAATGGGAAAATAAAGTTGTTCTCATTTTTATCCTCCAAGTCTTAATGTGAGCCAGAATATCCTTCCTTATGTTAAGTACTTTTTGGTTCATCATCTTACACATTTAACTTAAAAAAAATCAATACTAATCTAATTTTTTGTAATGGACAGAGATAGATTTTTCTTTTAGGCTAATCAAAGAAATTTAGTTATTCAGGATTCATATTTAATGACTTTTTCCCTTATAGAATTAATTTAAGACATTTTTGTCTGAAGAGCTAGATTTCTTTTTTCCACTTTATTTTTAGATACTGAGGTATTACTTCCTTATACTCTTTATTGTTTTAACAGCTTTGATTGCATAAGAAATTATTGAAATATAGTAACCTTTGATAAGTTTTTCCTTGTTTTTGGTAGCATTGTGTAAATGACTATTATTATTTAGTTATTTTAAATTGACATTCTATTCCTTTTCCATGTCTTGTGAATACTGAGACCCACTTACTGTTTTAAGATTGGCTCCTTCTCATTAAAATCTGAATGCTTATTAAGTTGTTTCCTTTGTTTTCTTTTCGAAGAATGTCAAGCTTTCAGCAGAAGTAGAACCATTTATTCCCCAGAAGAAGAATCCTGATGCCTTTATGATCCCTATGGCTCTCCCAAATGATAACGGAAGTGTTTCTGGTGTCGAACCAACTCCAATTCCCAGTTACTTGATTACTTGTTATCCATTTGTTCAAGAAAGCCAGTCTAATAGGTAATTTTTCATTATAGGTGTTGTGGGGTAGGTAATAGAACTTGGTAAAGTATACTTAGTCTTTTGCATCTGTAACTTTCACACATCAGTCATTTATTTGTATTCTTTTTGAAGATAGGTCAAAGTAAATGATACAGAAATTTGAAAATTGTTAATATCCAATATTTTCTCTAAGAGAAAATGCAGTTTTTTGAAGCATACCCCCTCTTAATATTGACATATATTTGAAATATTGACCCAAAGGAAGACAAGAAATACTTAGAAACCCTGCTTGAGACTAGATGTCTCATCTCATAGCTGCCAGAACAATGTCTGGTATAAGAGGACAATATCAAGGGTAGTCTTTAATTTTGAAACTTTCATGGTTAGTGTTTATAGACTTTGATATTAATTTAAATTTAATTTTTGTCTAATTGTCACAGCTACTTAGCAAAGAACCTACTATTCAGATATATGACTTGGTGTTTAGGGTAGAACTAGTGCTAGTCATGATAGCCTTACTGGCCCCTGACTACCTGACTGGTAATCTTCTGGTGTAGCTTATGTTATTACTGTATAGAAATACCATCAACCTGTCTAAAATTATGTCACATACAGAAGACTATTCCTTTAGCACTGTGGGGTAGATGGATGAGGCAGCTGTGGCACTAGGCTCTGTCCAACTGTCTGAGGGCTGAAGCAATCAGTATTTCTATACATTTGTCACCCATTGTGCCACATGTGTGCCAGGGCATATTCTTTGTGAAATTATGGATGTAGAATTTATGAGGGCACTAAGCTACTTCCTTAAACATTAAGTGCTTATGTTAACATTATGAAATCCTTAATGAATAGTTTTAGAAGTTGCACGGTAGAAACCAAAATATCTTTAGCTTTATATTAAAAATTGTTGAGCTATTAGGTAATGTGTAAGATAACTCATAGACTAAGTTTAATAACACTTTTCTGTTTGACCAAGTGGCCATGTGCAGTATGATAAATTTGATCTGCTTGCTTGCTTTCTCATGAGGAAGTCTTTCAGAATTCACGAGCAAGCCAGCCTGCAGAGTGCTTTTAGGGTTCTGATGATGAACTTTTTCCCATTTTGCTTCATCATCACAAAAGTTAGTGAAGAACTTGCTTTAGCTGCCCTGTTCCCAAGGATCCTCAATCCTCAGAAGTAACCTTTGGCAAGGGTGCTGCTGTGGCGGGAAGAAATCTTGCTGGTGCTTTATAGTCCATGTGCTAGAAGAAACTCATGCACAGGGTAAAAATGTCAGTGAAAGGACTGCCTCCTGTCTGCTTTCCTTGGAACCTGGAGCCCATTTCTCTTGCCAAGGAGAGAAGCCAGGAAAAGAGCTGGATGTAGCTAAATTGTTAGGAGAATGTGGAGGAAGAGTAGGAGACATTGGGTTTGAGCTGAAGAATGAGATGTGGAGGAAATGACTCTACATAAGGATCACATGCTTTTTTTCTTTCTTTTTTTTTTTTTTTTTGTAGAAGGCTGTCATAGTTGTTAATATTGTATAGGAACTATGGGCCACCTTGTTTGCAGTCCCAGAAACTAGATATTTAACTTCTAGGCAAAAATATTGCTAAGAGTTTGAGGGTAGATTTGTAAATAATAATGATGTCATGAAGCTTTCAGGTTGCATTCCTTTAAAGTATCACTTATAGGATGTTAATTTTGTATTCTAGAATTAGGAAGCTACTGCTTTATTATTAATAACTTATTTTGCTTTAGCATGGCATGGCTTTTAGATTTGTCAATAGATTTATTCTTTTTTAATTTGGTTTTGCAGACAATTTCCTTTATATAATAGTGATATACGATGGCAACAGCCCAATCCAAACCCTACTGGACCATACCTTGCGTACCCCATTATATCTGCTCAGCCACCTGTTTCTACAGAGTACACGTATTATCAGCTGATGCCAGCACCCTGTGCCCAAGTCATGGGTTTTTACCATCCTTTCCCGACACCATACTCCAGCACCTTTCAGGCTACAAGTACTGTACATACCACAGCCACAGAGTGCACTGAGCGTCCAAGTCAGCTTGGACAGGTCTTCCCATTGTCCAGTCAGCGAAGTAGAAACAGTAACAGAGGGCCAGTGGTGCCAAAAGTAAGTGTTTTGCCTTTTTTTAAAAAAATTTGATGTATCTATTAGCATGGATAATTTGCTACTTGTGTTAATTGGTCTTAGCCTTTAACCTTAATTTGCTTCCAAATACTTTATTCACTAATATAAAATATTATAGACATATAATTTAAGTATTCATTTTCCTTATGATGTTTATTGTTTCTCACTTTGATTGATCTTCATTTTATTTAGAGAGCTTTACATATATGTAATGTACACTTATTTCTAGATTTAATTCAGTGATTAAAATTGCATGGTGACATCAACACAAATGATCCTTGCTAGCAGTGTTGAGTGGCTAATGCACCTCAGGATGATTTGTTCTGCAGAAGTCAGCAGGAGACATGGAAAATGTGATGATTCATTTGATCTCTTCAATTGCATTGTTGGATTCTGAGTTCTTAATAGTAATAGCCCTTTGTTACCTAACAGGTGCTTTGCTGTTATATGAACACGAGGCCTCCCGAGGTTGCACAGAATGAGAGACAAATATGTGAAACCAGTTTTACTCAGGACCAACCATTTGACTAAGTTTTAAAATAGTGAAACGATGCCTTGAAATCATAAGACAATTTATTTTAGGCTTTTTCTATCGAGACCTTAATATTAAAGCTAATGAAAAAGCCCGTTTTTGTCACTACTTTTGAGCTGATGGAAGACATATTACTGCTGCCTTCCTCAGATTCCATTGGCCTGTGTTTTTCAGTGAAAAGTCTTTGCTGCCTCTTGGTATAATTTTTACAAATTAAATACTGGGTCAAAGGAAATCTTTTTGGGGCTCCTGAAAATAAAAAGAAACAGTTGGGAAATATAAGGTAACAGTATATCATTTTCAATGTTGAAAGAACATGATTTCTCATAATGCATTCCCAGCAGTTCCAATTTAGCAGTTCAATTCAGAGTTTGAGTGTATAAACTGATACTAAAGGCAAGATTACTCCTGTTTTAAAAAAAGTTAATGAAGGAGATTAGCTTTCTAAAGCTTTCTAGTAGAATTCCAAAGCAGAATTATATTGTACATCATTATCAGAAAACTAAGATTATCTGCTAGGATGAATTTCTATTCTTTTTATTAGTTTTAAATAAAAACATAACCCTTTGTATTACACTATTACCTTGTTATTTATTAATAATTGATTGAAAAAAATAAAACTGCAAGTAACAATAAATATTTTATTAATCATAGCATAATGACTATTTCAAATGTAATGTATAAATGTGCTTATAATACATTATTTAGCCTACTATGCTTCTCTGCAGATAATGTCACAGAACCTTAAAACAGTAACCCTGTTTCACCAGGGTTATGAGGCACTGCTTTTTCACATATCATTAGGTATATTTTGTAATGGATGTATATTTTATAATGTTTAGTACATTGAATGGGTTCTTTTTTTGTTGTTTTGTTTTTTGAACTTAAATCAGCCACAGCTTTTACAACAGCACATAAAAAACAAACGGCCACAGGTGAAAAATGTAGCTACTCAGAAAGAAACAAATGCAGCAGGTCCTGATAATCGATCAAAAATTGTGCTTCTGGTAGATGCTTCACAGCAAACCGGTAAGGCAAGGGTTCTTAATGCTCACTGATTAGTTTGTTTATTTGGTGCGTGGTGTGTGTGTGTGTGTGTGTGTGTGTGTGTGTGTGTATATGTATGTATGTATGTATGTATAGATGCGCACATCCCATGACCATAACCATATCCCATGTGTATACACATAGAGTCTTGATGATGTTAGGTGACCTCTTTACACTCTTCCACCTTATTTCCTTGAGAGTATTTCACAGGATCTGGAACTTGCTGTTTCTTGGTCAGACTGGCTGATCAGTGAGTCCCAGCAGTCTTCTTGTTTCTGCCTCCCCCAGCACTGGGGTTACCATTGCGGGTAATATGCCTGCCTTTTTACATGGGTTCTAGGGACTGAACTCGGGTCCTCATGTTTGCATAGCACAGTGAGTGCTTTTACCTGTTGAGCTATTTCCCCAGCCCTATCACTGATGTTTTTTTAAATTTGATTTTATATATGTACTTTTGGTGTGGACTGTGCTTGGGATGTTTGGCTTTCTTCCTTCCATTTGCCACTTTGTAAAGTTTTGTAGGAAGAATAACTGTTCCTGTTGTTAATGTTCTTTCAGTTTACTTGCTGACTTATGTATACTTTTGAAATTTTCCTTTCTTCTTGTAGTGGAACAGTTCAGCAGTCAGAGATAGAACTTGAAAGATGCTGTTGATATTTAAGGGCATTATTGTGGTAGAAATCAAAATTATACATTTTTATAGCTATATGAAAGCCCTTTACAAAACATCCCCCTGTCATATAACATATTTATAGAAAGAACTTAGTTATTCTATGCCATTAAGCACAAATCTGAATGAAGCCTATGAGCAATGATACTTACCTTTTATCAATATGTAAATATTTTATTTATTTTTATTTGAGACAGAGAGGGAGAGAGAAAAAGAAGGAAGAAGGGATGGAGAAAGAGAGAAAAAAATGGGTGTGCCAGAGCCTGTAGCCATTGACAAAATCCAGATGCATGTGTCACTTTGTGTGTGTGGCTAATGTGGGACCTGGATAATCAAGTCTGGGTCCTTAGGCTTCGTAGGCAAGCCATCTCTCTAGCCTCCAAAATGTAAATATTTTAAGCAAGTCAATTAGTCAAAAAAAATTTCAAGGGCTATACAAATACTAAATAAGAAAAGTTTTATACTGATAATAGGTAAATAGTATGTTTACATTGCTCTGTTTTCCAACTTATATAATGATGTTACCATTTGTATCAGAAAGAGAATGAACAAACACGAATGAATATGAATTCTCCAAAATTCAGTTTGGGTTAAAATGAACAAGCTAGCTTAGATTTTGCTTCATTTGGGCTCACTTTTTCTGGCATGTAATCTTTTGCATTTGTTTGTGTCCTTTAAGAGCACAGGGTTCTGGGAATCAGTTAAGAGCCACCTTGTTGTGATAGTGCAGCTGCTTTGTGCTTTGCAGGGCATAAATCAGTAAGAGTTAATAGACTGACAAATGCCTGCAGTGGTACAGTCCAACATGTTTCCTTAGCATAGTGACCAATTTCTATTCTACATCCTTTAAATTCTAAGAGGACTCTCACAAATGCTACATCACCAATAAGACAGACTTGTGAAGCATACGAATTGGGAAAGGAAAAGATGAAGGTATATAAATAGAAGACTATGCTTTCTTTTCATTTTTTAAATCTTTTAAGATTTTTATTTGTTTATTTGAGAGTGACAGAGAGAGAAAGAGGCAGATAGAGGCAAGAGAGAGAATGGACATGCCAGGGCTTCCAGCCACTGCAAAACGAACTCCAGATGTGTGTGCCCCCTTGTGCATCTGGCTAACATGGGTCCTGGAGAATTGAGCCTCGAACCGGGGTCCTTAGGCCTCACAGGCAAGCGCTTAACCGCTACCCCATCTCTCCAGCCTGTATGCTTTCTTTTCAGTATTCTTTAATCAGCCTTTAATTTCTTAGGGTTAACTGGTATTGACAAAAGGGTAGAATTAAAGATTATAATTTGATAGAAATATGTCTTTCTACTTATAACAGATTTTTACTTTTGATCACAAGCTTGTATTATCTGGTAAGTTTATGATGACTATCTATAAAATAATATAGAAAACTTAATTGCATTTCAATATTCTTCTAACAAACAAAATTTAACATTATTTATAAATAGCAACAAAAACTTAGAATTTCTAGAAATAATGTATAGGGATGTGTGAGACATACATGTGGAAAACTATAAGATTTATTCTCTACAACCTTAAGAAAACTTGAATGTCATGTTTATGTAGAGCAACTTGATACTACAAATGTCAGTTTTCCCATAGTCGATCTGCACATTCATTGCAGTTCTAATTAAAACTTTCAGAAGTTTTGGGGAACTTGACAAATTTATTTGAAAATAAAGGAGAAGTGATAAGACATCTCTGTATCTTCAGACTTACAAAGCATCAGAATTCCTATAGAGTTATATTAGCAGTGCACTGCAGGAATTAAACAGGTTGAGGAGATAGCTCAGTCAGTAAAGTACTTGCTTCACAAGCGAGAGGACCTGAATTTGATCTCCATTACTCACATAAATGCTGGGTGTGGTGATGTATACCTGTAGTACAGGGGAGTCAGAGACAGGATATTTGGGGCTCACTGGCTGATTGGTCTAGCCTAATTTATGAGCTCCTGGCCAGTGAGAGACCCTGTCTCAAAGGAGATGGATGGAGGTCCTGAGGATGATACCCAAGGTTGTTCCGTGGTCTCCATGTGTACCCTACACACACACATTCATAAAACAGAATTAAACCAAAAAGAAAGCCCAGAAGCACATATATGGAAAATGACAGACAGTATTACAAGTCTCTTAATTTTTTTTGAGTGTGCATGTGTGCGTAGTAAGTGATGTGTGTGTATGTGGGTATGTGTGCAGATGCAGCACCCTATGTGTGGTGGAGAATATCAGGTGTCCGCCCCCCCCCCCTTCGCTCACTCACTTGTTTCCTTGAGAGAAGAATCTCTTTCATTGGTTTTGGAGCTTGTTGCTTTCATGAGCCCCAGTGATTCTCTGGTCTCTAAACCCCACAGGACTAGGATTACAGATATGAATAGCCACACCAAGCTATTTGTGTAGATCCTCGGGTCTCAAACTCAGTGATCTCAGCTCCCCAGAGACCTCCATGTTTAGAAATACCCTTAGCCCCTGAGCCATCTCTCCAGCCCCAGGTCCCTGATTTATACCCCACTCAAATATATTCCAGATGAATTAAGACTTAAGTGAGAAAAATAATTGTAGAAGAAAATATGGGCAGACATTTATGACTTCAGGAAGGAAATTATTTCTATAGTAGAATTTAGGACTGGGAAGATGGCTCAGCAGTTAAAGACACATGCTTGTAAAGACTATTTGCCCAGGTTCATTTATTTCCCTAGAACCCACATAAAGCCAGATACACAAAGGAATGCTTCTGGATATCATTTGAAGAGGCCAGAGGGCCTGGTGCACCCATATTCTCTATCTCTGTTCACAAATAAATATTTTAAAATGAACTTTAAAGGAACAAATTGCAAACTTGGATTTTTTTTTTTTTTTTTTTACCATGCATACAACTGGCAAAGAGTCAGCATGAATCAATAAGAAAATGCTCATATACATCATTCTAGGGATCTGGGGACATAGTTCCAGTAGAGTGACACAATTTGGCAACACTTCAGAAACCTTTCTTTTGACTCATTTATTCCACCGTGGGTGTTTCCAAGGGAAATTTCCCCTTTGAAAGAGAGAAAGATACACATACCAAAAAGTCACTGAAACTTTCTTTGTGTCCATTAACAAGTGACAAATCATGAAAAATACAGGATACTCATTCCATAGGATAATATAGACCTATCTTGCAGTAAATTTTTGAGGACTTGTCATAACATAATGACATATATTAGATAGTAAAACTGCAGATTGTACCAGTGTCATATAAAAAATATGAATGGTTAGAGATATGAGAGATATGGAAAAAGGAAAAGATGATTTGTTGGGAGATGATTGTCAGAAGCTTTTTTAAAAAATTCTACTATAATTATAATTTGTAAGATAAAATTTAAAACCAGTAGAAAAAATGAGCACAGTCAAACAAAATGAATCTGAATTTGAAGGAAAGAACATTAGTGGCTAAAAACATCAGAAAAGATGCTCAACCCCATTATTAAGTGGGAAAATGTACCTTAAAACTCACAATAAGTCACTTTCTTTTTTTTTTTTTTTTTTTTTTTTGAGGTAGAGTTTCACTCTTGTCCTGGCTGACCTGGTACTTACTTTCTATGGCCAGGCTGGCCTTGAACTCATAGTGATCCTTCTGCCTCTGCCTTCCAAGTTCTGGGATTAAAGTTATATACCAACAGGCCTGGCTAAGCCACCTACTTATTTATAATTTATTTATTTATGCCATTTATACTTAGCAGATTGGCAAAAATAGTCTAGGAGACAGTGTGAAGTATTTGGTGAGTATGTAGCTCATTGGGGTGTTGGAATGGGCATTGTTTTAAGCACCTGTAAACAATTTAGTTTGAATCCTTTAAGGATCAGTCCCATTTACCTCAGAGAAACTCTCCCATGTCGTGTGTGCATTCATGTGTCTGTCTAAGAATGCTCATTGTGGTGGTGTTTCTTTTCTGTGTATTTATTTGAGAGAGAGGGAGAATATGAATGTTCACCAGAGCCTCCACCCACTGAAAACAAACTCCAGATGCATGCACCACCTGATGCTACTGGTTGTACCTGGGTATTAGGGAATTGCACTCAGATCCTTAGGCTTTGCTGACAAGCACCTTAACTGCTGAGCCTCTCTTCAGCCCCCATGGTGTTTTTCTTAATAGCAGAATGAGCATAGTGTCCCATTAGTGGTGGAAAGGATAAGTACATTATGATATATTCATATGAAAGCTGTTTAGATTCTGTGACATTGATGAACTAGATCCCCATGTATCAGAATTTCAAACCCAGTGTTGAAGTACCAGGGAGCAAGAAGAATATAAGCAGTCTGGTTTTTAAATAATAAAATAAAAAGCTGTAAAACTGTGATGTATACTTTGATAATACAAATCTCCATGCAAAACCTTGAAAGAAAAGTAAGTGGATGATAAACAGAATTCAGAATAGAGGTAAGGGGAGGAAGGAAATATGCACACGGTGGACTTCAGAAGACTGGTAAATTTCTTTGTGCATGTGTGAGAATGTGGGTGCATTGGTGGAGGTCACAAGATAATCGTCAGATCCCAGTCTTCGCCTTCCACTTTGGATTTGAGACAGGGTCTCTCATCTATCACTGTTCACCATGCTAGCTGTCCTGTCAACCTCTAGCAGTTACTCTTGTCTCCTCTGTTTTTGCAATAGGCTCTCTGGGATGATAGACACCCATTTTAGTACCTGGTCTTATCTGGGTACTGGGATCTGAACTCAGGTACTCACGCTTGTGCAACAAGCACTTTATCCACTGGGCCATCTTTGGATGTTAGTCTTTGCCTTTTACCTTGTTTGAGGCAAGATCTCTTGTTCACTGCTATAGATGTGTTAGGCTTGCTGTCTGAAGCATCTAGGTTTCTCTTCTGTGCCTTCCATCTCACTGTAGGAGGGCTGGGGTTACAGACACTTAACTACGTGGGCTCTGAAGTTCCAAACACAGGGCAAGTGGCTTGTTTTAACCTACTGAATCATCTCAGCCCAGTGCTCTTTATATATATATATATGTATATGTATATGTGTGTATATATATGTATATATATGTGTGTGTGTATGTATATGTGTATATATATGTATATATGTATGTGTGTATATATATTTAACTTTGTTTGTTTATTTGAGAGCAACAGACAGAAAGAGGCAGATAGAGAGAGGGGGAGTGGGGGGGGGGAGAGAGAGAGAGAGTGAGAGAGAGAGAGGGAGAGGGAGAATATGGGTGTGCTGGGGTCTCCAGCCACTGCAAATGAACTCCAGATGCATGTGCTCCCTTGTGCATCTGCCTTATGTGGGTCCTGGGGAATCAAGCCTCGAACTGGGGTCCTTAGGCTTCATAGGCAAGCGCTTAACCACTAAGCCATCTCTCCAGCCGTGTGTGTGTGTGTGTGTGTGTGTGTGTGTGTGTGTGTGTGTGTATGCACATCTGGCTAATGTGGGTCCTGGGGAATCAAACCTGGGTCCTTTGGCTTTTCAGGCAAATGCCTTAACTGCTAAACTATATTCCAGCCCAATGCTCTCTTTCTTAAATGGCTGGTGGTCTTAATATTTTAATGATGCAGGTATTTTATTCTTTTTATAATCAAGCCATGTTATAAGACAATTTATCAGGAACATCTTTTGTTTTTGATTTTTGTTTGTTTTGTTTTTTAATTTCTTTTTTAAAATTTTTATTAACATTTTCCATGATTATAAAAAAAATCCCATGGTAATTCCCCCCCCCCCTCGTTTTTTAATTTCTTTTTGAGGCAAGGTCTCATTCGAGCCTAGGCTGATTTGCAGCTCATTCTTGTAGCCTAGGCTGGCCTTGGAAAATCCTGTTTTCAGCCTCTTGAGTGATCTGATTGGGGTCAGACATCATACCCAGTTACCAGTTTTTAATGATCTTTTCAAGAAGTTGCATATTTCTCCATTTACAAAGTTTGTCATTTTTATTTTCTTAGAACCTTAATAGTAATATAACAAAAGCATGTTGCTTTGATAAGCACAGAGTAGTAATACTTTCCTTACCTTATAGATTTTCCATCAGATATTGCTAACAAGTCTCTCTCAGAGAGCACTGCTACACTGCTTTGGAAGTCCAAGGGCAGGAGGAGAAGAGCATCCCACCCTACTGCAGAGTCCTCTAGTGAGCAGGGGGCTAGTGAAGCCGACATTGACAGTGATAGTGGTTATTGCAGCCCCAAACACAACAACCAGCCTGCAGCAGGGGCTCTGCGGAATCCTGAATCAGGGACCATGAATGTATGTAACTGTTTCTTAATTTTTTTGTTAATCATTGATATCAATATTATATTCACGTTCTCTGCTAAAGCTTCAGTTTCTATTTTTGTTAATGCTTATAGTCATAAGATGGTTAACATATATTTTACTAATGACAATGTGGAGTAGTGTTGTAAGTCAGTACTCAACACTAAATTAAGATATGAAGCATTTGCTAAGTGTATAATGTTGACTCTTAAATAGAAAATAACTGTCTTTGTTTTATTTCTCAGCATGTGGAATCATCTGCCTGCTCAGGTACTTACTTTCTCCAGTGCTTTTATTGTATTTTCTTCTTTGACCATGTTAAGAGTTTTCCTTTTAAATGTAGCTTAGCAGTGCTACAAACAAACAAAACTTAAATCTTCCAGTGATTTAAGTTCATTTGAAATGTACAATTTACTAGCCAAATTGAGAAAATGCCATCTGGAGATATCCTGCATGATGACATTTGTAATACTGAGAATTTGAATGCCACTTAAAATTTATGGAAAAAATTTGAGTGTTTACGCTGACTGAATTTAGTATGTGAACTTAAGGGGCAGTGTAGATTTTATCCTCTTTTAAAAGTAAATATAACCTTTAAATATCTTTAAATGTTTGTTATAGGTGGTGTAAATTGGCCCAATGTGACTTGCCAGGCAACTCAGAAAAAACCTTGGATGGAAAAAACCCAAACATTTGTTAGAGGTGGAAGGCAAATTGAACAAAAAAATAATTCACAGGTAATTTGAATGAGGTAGGAGAAATGTAGATGTGAGAGGAATGATTTTACATTGGTTGAAATAATGATCTAACAATTATGAAGGACAATGTACTCAATTTTTAAAGTATATATGCATATAAGTTATTTAAAAGTGAATTATCATGGTATCTGGGTTTAAAATGTTTGAGCCAGCTGGGCATGGTGGCGCACACCTTTAATCCCCGTACTCAGGAGGCAGAGGTTGGAGGATTGCCCTGAGTTCGAGGTCACCCTGAGATGACATAGTGAATTCCAGGTCAGCCTGGTCTAGAGCAAGACCCTACTTCGGGAAAAAAAAAAAATGGTTGAGCCAATGAAACTTATTTAAATAGGGGCTTGGGTGGGCTGGAGAGATGGCTTAGTGTTTAAGGTGCTTGCCTGCAAAGCCTAAGGACCCAGATTTGAATCCTGAGTACCCACATAGGTACAAGGTGACACATGTGTCTAGAGTTCATTTGCAGTGAGTGGCTGGAGGCCCTTTTGTGCCCATTTTCTTCCTCCCCTCCCCTCTTTTTCTCTATCTGCCTCTCTCTCAAATTAAAAAAAAAAAAAAAAAAAAAAAAAGGCTGTGGTGATGACTCAGTGGTAAAGGAGTTTGGATCTCCAAAACGCACTTGAAGTTGGATGTCATAGCATGTGTCTATAGTCCCAGCATGCCTACGGTGAGAGACAGAAGGCGGAGACAAGAGATTCCTTAGAAGCTGCTCATGAGCCAGCTAGCCTGGCATATGCAGTGGCAAACAAGAGACCCTGTCTCAAATAAAGTGAAAGGGAAGGTCTAACACCTGAGTGTCCTGTGACATCCATGTGGCACACATACACCATGGCACATGCATGCCCATACTCACATGTATACAGATTATTAAGAAAAATAATGAGCTGGGCATGGTGGTGCACACCTTCAATCCCAGCAGTAGGGAGGCAGAGGTAGGAGGATCGCTGAGAGTTCGAAGCCACCCTGAGACTGAATTCCAGGTCAGCCTGAACCAGAGTGAGACCCTACCTTGAAAATCCAAAAAGAAAATAATAATAATAATAATAATTAATAATAATAATAATAATAATAATGAAACAAAATGGTAAAGTGTTAAGCAAAGATAGTGAAAATAAGGGTATATATTTTACCAGTTTTCTACTTTTGTGTATAGTTGAATATTTCATAATTTTACAAAAGGGTGCGCTTCAGAACTGCTTCATCCACTTTTTCGGTTATCCACACAAAAAATTGGAAGCATTTTATGCCTTAACTATTGATTCTTTAAACTTCAGGACTGGCCTGTATCTTGGCCCACTCTTCTATGTTAGTGTCAGTGCTGCTGCCCGCTGTCTGAATGTGGCTGGACTGGAGTTTCCTGAAGATCTCGAGCAAAACCTCTTGACTGGACTATGCACAACCAAGAACTTACAGCAACTGTGTCTTTTATGCATTGATTGGCTCTAAAATCAGGGATTATATATGGTTCCTAATATTTTCATTAATTTTTAGCTAGACTTCCTGGATTCTTAAGATTAGCTAAGAAATTGGAGTTATATGACCAGAACTAGAGCAGGCTACTAGTGGATTAGATATGCCAACCACTGCCTGTTTTTTCTTTTCTGCTTTTCTTTTCTCTTTTTTCTTTTTTTTTTTTTTCCTTCCTGAGATGCAGCACTTAGCATTTCCTGAAGCTGTCAAGAAAACAGGCAGAATAATGTCCCTTCACTGAGGTTACTGCAAAAGAGAGTTGCTTGCTACAGGCTTGCGAAGCAATGTAGAATGAGCTTTATTTGACTCAAGACAAGAGAACTAAAAGAGTTGTTTATATAAATTAAACCAAGTAACCAACACCTGCAAAATGTTTAATAATAAGCTTAAATTTTCTGTTGAAACTATAATGGCCAGTCGTGCCAAGCTTGTGGTTTTGGCGTGTGTGTGTGTGCGCACGCATGCGCATGCACGCACATTTATCTCCATCCGTCCATCCAATAATTCTGAGATGAAAAGCATTTTAGTCACCTTACCTCTGCCTTATAACTGGAGAGAAATGACAAAGATGAAAAATAGAAGAAAAGAAAATTAAGCAAATACATGTAGGAGTAGCTTATTTTACTTATCTATTGTTTTGAGCAGGGTCTTGCCCTGCTGCTGAGGGTAACCTAGGGCTTGCTGTGTATCCCAGGCTGGCTTTAAACTTGTGATCCTCCTGTCTTCTTAGTTTCCAAAGTGCTGACATGTGCCATGACATCTGGCCAGCTTGTTTATTTTGTATTTGTTCATTCCTATATGGAGCCAGCATTTGACAAGATGCTTATTTTCCTTTCTTTGCTGATGTTTTGTCATTCTAGTATTTTTCTCACGTACACATTTGCTTGATTTTTTAAGATTCATAATGGTTTTCATTGTATGTATATATATGTGTGTGCATATGTGTGAAGGCCAAAGATAGATATCAGTTGCCCTCACTCTCCACTTTTGTTCTTTGAGACAAGATCCTGTGCTGAACTTAGAGCTCCCTGACTCAGCAAGACTAGCCAGCCATTTGAATCTTAGGGATTCCGTGCCTCCACTTTCCCAGTGCTGGGATTATCAGCATGAACTACCCTGCCCAGCATTTTTGTATGGGTGGTGAGGATCCAAATTCGTGTCCTCCTGCTGCATGACTGGTACTTTACCCACTGAGCAGTCCCCAAACACAGAACCTTTTTTTTGTTTGTTTGTTTTTGTTTTTGTTTTTGTTTTTCCAGGTAGGGTCTCAGTCCAGGCTGACCTGGAATTAACTATGTAGTTTTAGGGTGGCCTCGAACTCTCAGTGATCCTCCCACCTCTGCCTCCCAAGTGCTGGGATTAAAGGTGTGTGCCACCAAGCCTGGCCAGAACCTTTTTTAAGACTAAATATTTGGCACTTAGCAGTTTCTGCTTATTTTCTAGACTTTAAACCACAGGGCAGTTACCTGTATTTTGTGCTACCTCTTTTTTTTTTTTTTTTTTTTTGTAGTCAGTGAATACAGTCCAGTTGGTACCATTTTTGGCCTTTTCACTGACCTCCCTCCTCCAAAGGGACCCTTCTTGTTGGTGTATATGGGTCATGCATTGTGGGGTTAGTCTTTAGTTTTGGGTAGGAGGAAATGTCTTTGTGTGTTATGACTCAATGTGTGCCTCTGACATTCTTTCTGCCCCCCTCTTCTGCAAATTTCCCTGAGCCATGTTGGGTTCATATTAAGTCTGCCTCAGTGTTGAGGTTTTGGTAGCTTCTGTGTCTCTGGATATCTAGTTTGGTAGGGGCTGATTGTTCTCTGTGTCTGTCTCCTTCACTGTTGTGCTGGTTACTGGTTCGCCAAGAAACCAGCATTTTTGCATGTTTCCCCAGTTATTCTTAGTTTTTAGGCCAGGGCCCTTTTGAGGTATGATGGGGTGGTTCTCTCCTTAGGATCTGTGTCTGTCTGCAAAAGAGTAGCAGATGCTCCAATGGATAGTAAAGTTAGCACCAAGTAAATATGATAACCATTATTTTTAGACAGTTTAATGGAGAATGGGTTCATTTTTTGACATGGTTCTGACTTGTTTCCCAGCTCCAGCTATGGGTTCCATTCTGCTAAGCAGATCAGTTGACCAGTTCGAGAGCAGTTGGTTTGTGCTACCTTTTTTTGATAGTGTAATACTTCAGGCATTTTATTTATTTATTCATTTATTTATTTATTGAGGTAGGGTCTCACTCTATCCCAGGCTGACCTGGAATTCACTATTGAGTCTCAGGGTGGCTTTGAACTCATGGCAATCCTCCTACCTCTGCCTCCCGAGTGCTGGGATTAAAGGCATGCACCGGGCTTATTTTTTATTTTATTTTATTTTTTGGTTTTTCAAAGTAGGGTCTCACTGTTGCTCAGGATGACCTGCAATTCACTATGTAGCCTCAGGATGGCCTCGAATTCACGGTGATCCTCCTACCTCTGCCTCCCGAGTGCTGGGATTAAAGGCGTGCGCCACCATGCCTGGCTCAGGGCATTTTTGTTTGGGACTTACTTTGATGCAAGGTAAAAGAAAAAATATTGATGTAGATTTTCTAAGTGGCTAACTGGTTGTCTTAACTTTGTAACCCAGTTTTCCCCCCTTTAGTTTGTGCTTCCATTAGAGTTATTTGCTAAGTCACTATATCCAAGGTGCTGTTTTTGTGCTTTGCTCCATCTGTCATAGCTTTACATTTTCACTGCACTTAATATAATGAACTTAAATATTCCTCTTTTACCATTGCTTTAACATTTGGTGATTAGGTCATTTCTATACTCGTGTAGCTTTCATTAAATTTTAGGAAGAATGTGAAAGTGTTTATTTTTTAAAATGGCTTTATTTTATGACTAAATTAAAAATGGTGGGTAAAAAAACTCTCATTTTTACCTTTTCCTTGTCTTTTCCCCTCAGCTATTCCTGTCCTACTCGAGTTTCTTTTGTGTTTTCGTTTCTTCATGTCATTATCAGTAAATACATCTATGAACCTTACATTTTTATCTTTGTTACACAAGAGACAGCATACGTACTCTCTCTGTGCCCAGTACTGGACCCTGCAGGACTCTGTCATGTATATACTAAGGAAGCTTCTTGGATTATTTTCCCTTTTTATAAATTATCTTTCCTCGCTTTTTCTTTTATGCAGTTGAAAATGTAAGTAGCCTTGATTTACAGATTTATTTTTATTTTTATTTTTTTAATTTTTATTAACATTTTCCATGATTATAAAATATATCCCATGGTAATTCCCTCCCTCCCTACCCCCACACTTTCCCATTTGAAATTCCATTCTCCATCATATTACCTCCCCATTACATTCATTGTAATTATATATGTACAATATCAACCTATTAACTATCCTCTTCCCTTCCTTTCTCTACCCTTTATGTCTCCTTTTTAACTTACTGGCCTCTGCTACTAAGTATTTTCATTCTCACGCAGAAGCCCAATCATCTGTAGCTAGTATCCACATATGAGAGAGAACATGTGGCGCTTGGCTTTCTGGGCCTAGGTTACCTCACTTAGTATAATACTTTCCAGGTCCATCCATTTTTCTGCAAATTTCATAACTTCATTTTTCTTTACCGCTGAGTAGAACTCCATTGTATAAATGTGCCACATCTTCATTATCCACTCATCTGTTGAGGGACATTTAGGCTGGGTCCATTTCCCAGCTATTATAAATTGAGCAGCAATAAACATGGTTGAGCACGTACTTCTAAGGAAATGAGATGATTCCTTTGGATATATGCCTAGGAGTGCTATAGCTGGGTCATATGGTAGATCAATCTCTAGCTGTTTTAGGAACCTCCACACTGTTTTCCACAATGGCTGGACCAGATTTCATTCCCACCAGCAGTGCAGAAGGGTTCCTTTTTTTCCACATCCCCGCCAACATTTATGATCATTTGTTTTCATGATGGTGGCCAATCTGACAGGAGTGAGATAGAATCTCAATGTAGTTTTAATCTGCATTTCCCTGATGACTAGTGACGTAGAACATTTTTTTAGATGCTTCTATGCCATTCGTATTTCTTCCTTTGAGAACTCTCTATTTAGCTCCATAGCCCATTTTTTGATTGGCTTGTTTGATTCCTTATTATTTAACTTTTTGAGTTCTTTGTATATCCTAGATATTAATCCTCTATCAGATATATAGCTGGCGAAGATTTCTTCCCATTCTGTAGGTTGCCTCTTTGCTTTTTTCACTGTGTCCTTTACAGTGCAAAATCTTTGTAATTTCATTAGGTCCCAGTGGTTAATCTGTGGTTTTATTGCCTGAGTAATTGGGGTTGTATTCAGAAAGTCTTTGCCAAGACCAATATGTTGAAGGGTTTCCCCTACTTTTTCCTCTAGCAGTTTCAGAGTTTCCAGTCTGATGTTAAGGTCTTTAATACATTTGGACTTAATTCTTGTGCATGGCGAGAGAGAAGAATCTATTTTCATCCTTCTGCAGATATATATCCAGTTTTCAAAACACCATTTGCTGAAGAGGCTGTCTCTTCTCCAATGAGTATTTTTGGCATTTTTATCGAATATCAGGTGGCTATAGCTACTTGGGCTTACATCTGGGTCCTCTATTCTGTTCCACTGATCTACATGTCTGTTTTTGTGCCAGTACCATGCTGTTTTTGTTACTATGGCTCTGTAGTATAGGTTAAAATCAGGTATGGTGATGCCACCAGCCTCTTTTTTGTTGCTCAGTATTATTTTAGATATTCGAAGTTTTTTGTGATTCCAAATGAATTTTTGGATTGTTTTTTCTATTTCCATGAAGAAAGCCTTTGGAATTTTGATAGGGATTGCATTAAATGTGTAGATTGCTTTAGGTAAGATTGCCATTTTCACAATATTGATTCTTCCAATCCAGGAACAAGGGATGTTTCTCCACTTTCTAGTGTGTTCTGCAATTTCTTGCTTGAGTGTTTTAAAGTTCTCATTGTGGAGATTCTTTACTTCCTTGGTTAGGTTTATTCCAAGGTACTTTATTTTTTTTTTTTATGCAATTGTGAATGGGGCATTGAGGCCGTTGATATTAAGAGATATTATTGAAAGGTGTGTATTTATGTTTGCCATTTTTTGTGTGTGTGTGTTTCTGGTTCTACCTGTACTCTCTTCTGTTAACTAGTATTTGAGTATTGCTTGTTTTTTCTAGGTTCCTTATATGTGTGCTTTTCCTTTTGTTCAGCATGGAGGATTCTATCAAGTATTTTCTGTAGAGCTGGTTTTGTCTTCAAATACTCCCTTAACCTGCTTTTGTCATGGAATGTCTTTATTTCTCCATCTATTTGAATGGATAAATTTGCAGGATAAAGTAACCTTGGTTGACAGTTGTTATCTTTCAGAACTTGGAATATATCACTCCAAGCCCTTCTGGCTTTAAAGGTTTGTGTTGAATAATCTGCTGTAATCCTGATGGGCTTGCCTTTGTAGGTCACTTGATTTTTCTCTCTAACTGCTTTCAATATTTTTTCTTTTGTGTGTGTGTTTGGAAGTTTGATTATAATATGGCGAGGAGAGTTTCTTTCTGGGTTTTGTCTGGCTGGGTTCTAAAGGCTTCCTGTATCTGCATTGGCACCTCTTTCCCAATTTGGGGGAAATTTTCTTCTATGATTTTGTTGAAGACGCCTACTATGCCTTTGGCTTGGAGTTCTTCTCCTTCTACTATACCCTGAATTCTTATATTGGATCTTTTCATAGTGTCCCGAATATCTTGAAATTCCCACTCATACTTTTCTATAAGTTTGTCTTTCTCTTTGTTGGACTGCATTAGGTCTGCCACCTGGTCTTCTAGCTTAGATATTCTGTCCTCTCCCTCATCCATCCTACTGGTGAGATTTTCTACAGAGTTTTTTACTTCATTAACTGTGTTCTTCATTGCTAGTAATTCTGACTGCTTTTTCTTTATTATTTCTATTTCCCTATTTATGTCTTGTATTGCCTTCTTTATTTCATTAAATTGGTGTCCTGCCTCTTCTTTGATTCCTTTGATTTGCTCTTTGATTTCTTCTTTGATTGTTTTCATGTGTTCTTTGACCTCTTTGAACATATCTATAATTATTCTTTTGAACTCTTTCTCAGGCATTTCCTCTAACTCTTTCTCACTGGAGGACATTTCTGATGCATTAATACTTTTAGGTGGATTTATATCGTCTTGCTTTTTAGTGTTTCTTGTGTTATAATGTATATATTTTTGCATCTTGGATTAAGTTAATGCTTGGATTTTCTAGCTAGCTGTGTATTCTTAGCTGTATCAATTGATTTGATGTAATATATTTTCAGGGTAGAACCTTAAGGTGTTAGGTGTGGCTTTTAAGACTCACAGAGTATCTACAAGATGTTCTTAGGGGTTGAGTTTTTCTGCTATAGGAGTATTCAAGCAGGCTAAGTGGAATAAAATACAGGTAGATTCTAAAATTTAACTAAACACTGTACACATTCAATCAAAAACAGCCTCGAGTATGTATGCAAGAGTAGTTATTATAATGACCAGATCCTCTATCAACAAAAAGGTTAAGATTTCTGGTCTGTTGAGGGATCCAAGTCAGCTTGCGACCAAGTGAGACCCTTCCCTGGTGCAATCCCAGTTACCTTGGATGATTTTGGTCTCAGTCAAGTTGCTGCCTGGGTTGTCAGGCTGCTGTTCTGATTTCTGGAGCTGGGCACTTGCTTTTCCTGCGGGGCCACCTAGCCTGGCAAGTGTGGCCCTGCAGATCAGCACCATTGTTGCTGGAACTGCTGCTGCTCAAGCTGCCCCTGCTGGGCTGTAGCCACTGCTGCTGAAGGTATTGCTGCTGGACCCACCGCTGCTGCTGCCTCTGCTGCTGCTGTAGCTGCCACTGCTGGAGCCACCACTGCTGCTGAAGCTGCTACTGCTGTGTCCACTGCCGCTGCTCCCCCTGAAGCTGCTGCTGCCTTGTCTGCCGCTGCTGCCACTCCTGGGTCTGCTGCTCCTGGGGCCACTGTTACTGGTGCTGGAGCTGCTGATGTTGCTGCCGAACTCTGCTCCTGCTTGGGTCCCGCTGTTGGCGTGGCCGGGTCCCGGGCCGCTGCTCTGTTCGCCGGAGCTGGGCTCAGGTGGTGGGAGAGGGGAGGGAGCCGCAGCTGCTCTGGTTCTCTCGCTGCTCCAAGCGTTTTTCTACCTCGCGGTCTGCTCCTCTACTGCTCACTGCCGCTCTCCCCTCACGTTTCCTGAGTTGCGGAGAGCGCGGTGTGAGGGAAAGCTCCCGCACCTGGATTTTCCTGCGACTGGAGCCGAGCCTGGCGGCTTTCTGGTGCGCCGCGGCCGCGGCGGTTGGCTGAGCTGCCAGAGCCGCTTTTCGCACCTGTTTAGGCTCTGCATGCTCTATAACTCTTCTCCTTCTCCGCTGCCACTTCAATTTCCTATACACCTCACTTTTTAGTAAAAGTGTGTATTTTGCTGAGTTTTTTTGGTCTTTTTTCCCCCCTATGCTGCTTTGGCGTGGTACCTACGCCGCCATCTTAACCGGAACAGTTTAACAAATTTTTTGTTTGTTTGTTTGTTTTGAGGTAGGGTCTGGCTAGAGCTAGCTCAGTCTGACCTGGAATTAATTCACTTTGTAGTTTCAGGGTGGCCTTGAACTCACAGTAGTCCTCCTACCTCAGCCTCCCCAAGTGCTGACATGAATGGCTTGCATCACCACACCTGGCAGGCCCAGGATGGTGGTCTCTCACACCCTCATACCCACCACACCTGACTAATAATGCTTTTCTCACATAACAAGATGACCTCTTCTGTCAACTTCCACAGTAGGGTTAGCTACATGAGGTTCTGCACTCTGTTCCCTGACAGCTTACCCTGGGTGGTGTAGAGAAAGCCTCCTGCAACGTCTTCCGCCCCTTCCACGAACTCAAGAGGCAGGGTGCCCTCCCCAGCCGTTGACTTAATGTAGGATGTTGTAGCAAATGCTTCAGCCAGGTACTTCTTACCACATTTCGAAGTTCATGATTATTTCGAGCTGACAACACACCAACCACCACATTGTAGTGACTGGATTTCCACGGAGGAAATGAGGCCTGCTGACCTGCCTGTCCGGCCGCGGAGGGGTGGGCGGGCAGCGGGGAGCGCAGCCGCAGCAAGAGGTGCAGCGCGGCCCCGAGCACGCACGGGCACAGCAGCACCAGCCAGTTTCACATTGGCCGCTCCGGCCTGCACCACCTCACGTCCCGACGCGCACCGGGCTCTCCTGCGTCCTGGCGGAGAACGAGGGGGCACCAGTGAGCACACGGCCCGACGGGAGGCACGGACTCCTGGCTGCCTGGCCGCCGATTTACAGATTCTTAAATTGTTCACAAACTATAGTTACAGGCCTGTTAGAAGACATACAAGCATGTAATAACAAAATCAGCTTCTAGACAAGGTTCTGCTAGGTCATATAAATCAGTTCATTTGTTGTAATGGTAAATAGCACCAAAGATTGTCTATTTCTGTGTAGCTTCAGAAACTATTTTTGTTGGGTATGTTGTTGCACACCTAATTCTAGCCCTCAGGAATCACAACAGAAATGAGATGTGCTGAAATTTGAGGCTAGCCTGGTCTACAAATACTTTCGGCCAGGCAGAGCTACACAGTGAGACTGTCTCCAAAATAAATAAATAAATATAAATTAAAAGGAAAAGAAAGAGCGTTTTCAGGATTTTAGATCTATATCATAGGTTTTTTAGCTTTTTGTCACTATAACAAGATACCTGCTTATTTTACAAAGTGTTTTATTTAGTGTATATCTAGGGAGTCTGAAAGTGCAAGAAGAATGGTGTAGGCTCTAGGTTTGCCTTCTGGCATGTGATGTGAGTGTGTGTAGGAAGAAAGCATCATATCTCATATTAGGAAACCAGAGATAACCTTGGTGGGGGTGGTCATATTCAGCCTTCTATAACAACTTGACCTTGTTTGAACTCAAAGAGAAAGTATTTCCTTCCAAAGGTAACACCTCCAGGACTCGTGGAACTTCCACTTCTTAAAGTTTCCACACCTCTGAAAGCCATCAAGCTCCTGTGCATGAGCCCATGGTGCAGAGACAACATCCAAATTTGGCACTTAGATAAAAAGAAACAAAGAACAAAAGCAAACAAAAAAACCTACCCCCCTAAACAAACAGAAAACCAATGCAGTGTTGACATGGCTGAGCATCTATGTATTACGTTACTTGTATTTCTTTTTCTGTGGACACCTGATTATATCTTTACTCATGTTTTTCTTTCTTTCTCTCTGTCTTTTTTTTTGGTTTTTTCGAGGTAGGATCTCACTCTGTTCAGGCTGACCTGCAATTCACTATGTAGTGTCAGGGTGGCCTCAAACTCTCTGCGATCCTCTTATCTCTGCCTTCTGAGTGCTAGGATTAAAGGCGTGCGCCACCACACCCAGCTCATGTTTTCTATCTTGATATGTTTTTCCTCTTATATTGTTTTTTGACCAGGTCTCATTACGTTGCCCAGGCTGTCCTTGAACTTGGCACTCCTACTTTGTTTATTCAGTATTGTATCTTTGCCCCGCCCCTCTCCATTTTGTACTGGCATTTGCTCTTTATTCTTTTGCTTTGTCTCCTAAATGCTGGATCCTAAATGCTGGATTATAGGCATGCGCTGCAATGCCCACATTCTGTCATCAGAAGAGCTGACAAAGTGTTGTGTTGTTCTGAAGTTATTGATTCATTCAGAGGTATTGAAATACATGTATATTGGGTTCTCATGAACTTCATTCACACTGTTTGGAGGTTTAATTTAATCCTGGCATATTTTTGTTTTTATGAGTAAGAATCAAGTTTCATATGTTTATAAAGAGAATTAATAGGACTTGCAACACCATTAATACATGTATACTAACTGGTACATATTAGGAAGTATGAAAATGGGCCTGGAGTTTATAGCGCTGCTTGTGTATATTTTTGATTTTAGAACCTAAACATGCACCTTTCACCCCTGAGCCTTCTTCACCAGCCCCTGATGTCTGAATCTCCAGCCTGCATACTCATGTTAACATGATAACAGCTTTCAAAGCTCTACTATCATAAACCAGATATTACCATTGAAGCCCTTAGAATGTAGCCTAGAACCATCACTTCAAGAGCTACTAGAGGTGCCCTTCCAGTAGCCTGGTTCTCTTCCATCTCCACAGTCACTCTTTATTCTGTAAAATCCATTTCTGTGTGTTTGTTGTTTATTTGGTGTTTCCCTCCCTCCCTCCTTGTAACCCAGGCTGACCTTGAAGATACTGCAATTATCCTGCCAGGCCTCCTGATTGCCGGGATTACAGGCATGTGCTATAATACCTGGCAATGCTTTTTTTTTGTGTATGCATGTGTGTCTTGTTTTAGGGATTTGTGCATGCTAAGCAGGTTCCCTACAACTGAACTATATCACCCTTAGAATCTACGTTTTTCCTTTTTTTCTTTGTGTGTGTGTGTATGTGCCCGTGTGTGCTCATGCATGTGCAGATGTATGTCATTGCATCTTGAGGCCAGAGGACAACCTTGGGTGTCATTCCTTAGGAGCGCTTTTCCTTTTCCTTTAGATTCAGTGTCTCATTGGCCTGGAACTTGCCAATTAGGCTAGGTTGGAATTCAGGTCTTCATGATTAGGCAAGGCAAGCATTTTGCCAACTGAATTATCCCACTCCACTAATGCCCTCTCCCTTCCCCTGCCACCATTGGTATGTGTATTCATTTTATAGGGTACTGTGTTACATCAGAACATTTTTCCCCCTTTGGTTCAAAATCTCATGTTATAGGCTAGCCTTGAACTCACTCATTATGTAGCCAAAAACGATCTTGAACTACTTGATCATAGTGTTGGAATTATAGTTGTATAAAACCACACCCGGTCTATATGGTGCTGAGGATTGAACCTAGGGCTTCCTGAATGTTAGTTCTACCAACCTAGCAACATCCCAGGCCTCCGTAAGGCCTTAACTGCTGAACCATCTCTCCAGCTCCTAATTTTAGTCTTTTGAGAAACCTCCATAGTGATTTTCATAGAGGTGGGACTAGTTTACATTCTCTAGGTTCCTTCTGTTTGTATCCTTGAGAGCATTTATTTTTTCTGATGACTCCTATTGAATCTACTTTTCAATTTTTCTATAACATTTTCAACATTGTTTTATGAATTCACTTGCTTATATAATCTATCTGGGATTGGCTTTGTTCACTTGTCTGTTTCTGTTGATGTGTCCCAGTTAGAATAGTTGATCTGCCACTGAAGGATAACAGGCTTCTTGTCAGTATTTGGCTCTTAAGAATAAAGCTGCCTTTAATCCCAGCACCCGGGAGGCAGAGGTAGGAGGATCGCCGTGAGTTTGAGGCCACCCTGAGACTACATAGTGAATTCCAGGTCAGCCTGAGAGAGTGAGACCCTACCTTGAAAAACAAAACAAGAAACAAACGAAAAAAATGTTCAAGTACAGGCTTGGAAAGCTAATGTACATTAGTAGCCACATTTGTCATGTTTACCTTATTTGTCAGAAGCTTTAACTTTTGTGTGTGGGGGGAGATGGTTCAGGTATTTACATCTTATAACATGAATGTCAAGACCATAGGACAACCTTGGATGTTGGTCCTCCCCTTCCACCTTGTTTGAAGCAGGGTTTCTCATTGTTTACCATACTAGCCAGTCATAAGCTTTCAGGGCAGTCACTTGTCTCTGCCACCCATGTTAGTGTAGGTGTGCTGGAATTACAGACATGTGCTTCTGCATCTGGCTTGGTGTGAGTTCTGAGGATCCAAACTCAGTAATCATCCTTGAGTGGCAAGGCTTTATCCTCAGCCCAGAAATTTGAACTTTTTCTCCAAGATAAGTTGTATATTTTATACAAGTTCATTGAGTTATATTTTATGTACTTTTCTGCAAGTATGTTGTACTTCCCAGCCAGGCATGGTGCTGAATGCTTTAGTTCCAGCACTCAGGAGGCTAAAGTAGAATTGCTGTGAATTTGAGGCCAGCCTGGGGCAACCTAGTGAATTCCAGGTCAACCTGGACTAGAGTGAGACCCTACTTTAATAATAATAATAAATAATAATAATAATTTCTTTTCCTCTCTGTGGTTTCTTAGGTTGGGTTCAGATGCCGAGGACATAGTACTTCTTCAGAAAGAAGACAGAATTTGCAAAAGAGACAAGATAATAAACATTTAAACCCTACTCAATCCCATAGAAGTGACCCAAATTCTGAGTCTTTATATTTTGAGGTATTTTTTCAACTACTTATTTATAAACTATTAAGAAGAAATATTCCCATTGAGAAATTAATTTGGTTTATTATAAATAAGTATTTTCATGTCCTAATATATGACTGCTGCAGCCAGGTTCACATTGCTGGTAGAAATCACCCAACCAAGAGCAGCTTATGGGAAAAAGAGGTTTATTTTGGCTTACAGGCTTGAGGGGGAAGCTCCAAGATAGCAGGGGAAAACAACGACATGAGCACAGGGTGGACATCACCCCCTGGCTAACATAAGATGGACCATAGCAACAGTAAAGTGTGCCAAACACTGGTATGGGACACTGCCTGTAACACCCATAAGCTCGTCTCCAACACTACACTGCTTCCAGGAGGCTTTAATTTCCAATTGTCATCAGTTGGGGAACCTAGCATTCAGGACACCTGTTTATGGGGGCCACCTGAATCAAACCACCACAATGACAAACTGCTTTTATAAATTACTCAAGTATTGGTTTGTTTTAACTTTTTGGTTATATTTATTTAGGCTAACAGTACTTTTTGTTTTTAATTTTTTTCATGTGTTCATTTTCAGGTAGTCTGTTGATGCAGATTTTGTGTGGACTTCATTTTTTTTGTGTGTTGTGTTGTCTACTTCTAAGGCTTTTCATGGTTGAATAATTCAGTCTAGATAATTTGTAGTTTCTATCATAATTGCACTGTTTCTTATGTGTATTACTTATAGCAGAAGATACTGTGATTTATGCACTAGCGAGGTTGCTGTGTGGTAGAAGGAGGAAGATACACTTCATATTTGCATGAGTGTGGTGAAAATAGAACAGGTCATTTAGGGTTTGTAGCAGGGTAGAAATAACATTTGGAAAGGATCTCAATGAGCAAGTAGAATGCTGGGGTGTTAGGTCATTGGCAAAGTGCACCTGGGTTATCACTAATATTAACCATGGCAAAAAGTCAGCACATGCCTGCTGTCATTACATGGGAGAGGCAGAAATAGGTCGGTCATTGGCAATCACTGGCCAGTGATTAGCCTAAATGGCCAGTAAAACCTTGTTTCAAAGGAGGGGGACAGCATACCCGATGAACAACACCTGAGGCTGGCTTCTCTTGCCTCTGCACATATACTCACATATATACATTCAAACTGTACAGATGTGCAAAGTAGAATTTGGTGTTTCCTTATAATTTATATGTGTAATTAATTTTGGCTGATCATAGATTCTATTAAGTAGATTAAAGTTAAGCTGGAATTCTTGAGATTAGAGGTTAGAAATTAATAATGTGTAAGAAAAGCCTAGAAATTGATCCAAAGGAGTTGAGAGAGCTTTTGACCAGGTTGACATCCCTGCAATACAGACTTTCTGAAGTGTCCTTGTATCGTAAAATTAACCCCAATTAAAATTATGATGCACACATCTGTAATTCCAGTAGTCATGAAGCTAAAGCAGGAAAATTGCTTTGAGTTCAAAGCCAGCCTGGTCTACCATGTGAGACTTTGTTTCAAAAATTAGGGAGTTAAAATTTTTTTCTAGTAGAGTTAAAAGAAATTCTTGTTTGATTATATGAGAAAGAGCAGTTTTATGTTCATACTCAAATTGAACTACTCTTTTGATATAGTCCTAGAAAGATACCTTCACTGCCTCAGTTTCACTTATATATTGTTCTTTAGGGGGTTTGTTTTTTTCTGGTGCTGAGAATGGAACCTAGGGCTTCAGTGATCATCAGCACTTAGTTTTGTTCATAAAGATGAAATCCCAGTTGGCTATGCTAGTGCATGCATGTGGTCACAGCTACTGCTAATAAGACTGAAGTGTGAGGATCACCTGAGTCCACAAGTTCAAAACTAACTTGTAGTCTTTCCTTTTTTTTTTTTCTCAAATACTGGGTGGGAGCTTTGTACATAGTTTTTATTAATCTTAGATTTAACACTCTTTGCACTGTGGATTTTGTAGGAGCTGAGCATTGTTGTGGTTGGTAAAATGTTATTTTTAATTCATTCCTTCCTTTTACTAGGAGTTAATTTTAATCTCAAAAATAGTTTAATGTGAATGTGGTAATTTTATTATAGGTACTTAATTGTATGATTGGTTCCTTACTTACATATTCTCGAAGATAGTAGACGTATGGGCCAGAAAGATGGTTCTGTGGTTAAAGACACTTGCTTGTAAAGCCTGATGACCTGAAAGCCAGATGCACAAAGTTGCACATGTGTATGGAGCTCAGTGGCAGGAGGCCTTGGTGCACACATCCTCTCTTTCTCTTAAATAAAGAAATATCTTTTTAAAAGTGATACAGATATCATATATGTAGCAGTCAGGTTTGCATTGCTGGTAGAAATAACCCAACCAAGAGCAGCTTTTGGGAACAAGAGATTTATTTTGGCTTACATGCTCGAGGAGAAGCACCACGATGGCAGGGGGAAACGATGGCATGAGCAGAGGGTGGACATCACCCCCTGGCCAACATAAGGTAGACAGTAACAACAGGAGAGTGTGCCAAACACTGGCATGGGTAAACTGGCTATAACACCCATAAGCCCGCCCCCAACAATACATTTCCTCCAGGAGACATTAATTCCCAAATCTCTATCAGCTGGGGAACCTAATCTCCAGAACACCTAAGTTTATGGGAGACACCTGAACATTTTAATCAGCATTGTATGTAGCAATGTGGAATGGTATACATCAATAAAATTAAGATTAACTTATTTCATATCCTTTCCAAATTATTTAATGTGATGATATCAAATTGTTTTTTTTTTTTTCAGTTACCTACTTATCTTAGGGTATAATGAGTTATAAAAATTGCAGAGTAGATGCAGAAATCCAAAGAATAGATATGCTTGAATAATTAATGCTTTCAGTGTGTAAGAAGTTTCCCCTTTAAGATGGATTTAAAGTTACTCAACAGAAGGATACAAAAAAAAATTTCCCTATTTTACATTACTGTCAGAATGATAAGTTTTTCTTGGCTAGGGCTGTAGCTCAGTGGTAGAGTACTTGTCTAGCATGAGAAAGGTCCTGGGATGTTTTCACTAAAAATGTGAAACTATTTCAGGATGAAGATGGGTTTCAAGACATAAATGAGAATGGAAATGCTAAGGATGAAAATACTCAACAGAAACTTTCTTCAAAAGTAGTAAGTATCATTTATAGGGAAAATAAAATATCTTTTGAACTAGGGGTGTGTGTAAAGGAAAATTGAAAGTTCGTATAAAGACATAGGGCAACATGGTATTCAGTGAACAGTATATTTAGTGTGTGCCTTTAATATTTCTTTTTAACAAACAAGAATGCTTTCTTATGATATGCACAGTTCTAAGAAAATACCAGTAACTAAATTATGCCTTATGCTGTACAGTCTATACAGAAACTTCCCCAATTGTCAAAAATTTTGCTTTTTTTAAGCAAAGGATCTAGATAAGCAGCAGCCATTGCTTTCAGCTATTTCTCCTCTTATTTACCATCCCAAATGGTCCTCCATCTCACTCTGTACTGTATGATAGACATGGAATCCTCTAAACAGGCCCAGTCCAGTCCATTGCACTCAGCCATTTCTTCTGCGTTTATCCTCCCAAACAGTCCAGTTGTACTACAAAACATCCCTCATTCTGAATTGTCTTTCCTTACAATTTGATGTAAAAGATCACTAACAAATGTTTTATCTCTGGTTATCATAGTTGGATGATTTACCTGAAAACTCACCCATCAATATAGTTCAGACTCCAATTCCCATTACCACCTCAGTTCCTAAACGTGCAAAGAGTCAGAAGAAGAAAGCATTAGCCGCAGCCCTTGCCACAGCTCAAGAATACTCAGAAATAAGTATGGAGCAAAAAAAATTACAGGTAAATAGTCAGTTTTTAAAATGAAAATTACTTACTTGTGTGCATGTGTGTACGTGTTCCAGGGTTTCTTGCCAATGTGGTTGAATGCCTGTCCAGCTTTATTATGTAGGTGGCTGGAGAATTGAACCCCAGCACTACAGGTTTTGCAAAGAAGCACCTTTAACTACTGAGCTATCTTCTCTGTTCCTATAATCATTTCTATGAACGGTTGTATTGGTTCATCTGCTAGGCTTGGTGGCACGGAAAGGAGAACAGAGTAAAATTGTTGTAACTTGTCATATTTTCATACTGTTACAAAAATAAATGTTTTTATATCCACCTTTTAGGAAGCTTTATCCAAAGCAGCTGGAAAAAAGAACAAAACACCTGTGCAGCTAGATTTAGGAGACATGTTAGCTGCTCTGGAAAAACAACAACAAGCAATGAAAGCACGGCAGATCACTAATACCAGACCTTTATCATATACAGGTGATATCATTAGTCTGAGCAATTTAATCTTTGGCTGTGGTACTACATCTTACATATTGTATGTATGTGATTTTCATTTTGGTCAGCAAGCCTTCCAACTGTCCTTGTGTACATGTCATTTCTGTTCTGCCTGCAAAACATATACCGAATCTATTCACAAAAACCTTGTCCTCTCACCCTGAGTCACATCTGAATTACTGTGTGCTACACACCCCCTAATTATTACATCTTTTCCCCAATGATTCCCCTCAAACTTAACAGGAGTAATCTTTCTAAAGTTTAAGTTGGGACAAGTGTGGTGGTATACACCTTTAATCCCAGCACTTGGGAGGCTGACGTAGGAGGAATGCTGTGAGTTCAAGGCCAATGTGAGATGACATAGTGAACTCCAGGTTAACCTGGGATAGAGCAAGATCCTACCTTAAAAGAAAAAAAAAGTTTTAGACTGGATTATAGTGCTACATGCTCAGAATCCTCTAAGGCTCACCTTAACTTACACTGTTAGCTCTTTACCTTCATCACTGTTCTGACACATTTGGCCCTCACCACTTTCAGATATCCTTTTCCAGAGTGCTGTTTCCCAGAATATTGGTATTGCTTGTTCCCTCAGGTTTCTAATGTCACTGTGCACTTGGAACCAACCTCATTGCTTTTCTTCTTCAAAGGATAAAATAAAAATCACAAAGTAATTTGGCTATGATTATCTAATATAAATTAAATGGCAAACAAATACGTGTGTGTGTGTATGTATGTGTATGTATGTATGTATGTATGTATGTGTGTATACACACACACACACACACACACACACACACATACATATATGATGGGAAAATGATCTGGCTGTCTATTGAAATGGTAACATATGCTTTAAGCAAACTTGTTAGATTTAGACCTCAGCAATTCTGATATGTTCCCTTATTTCCTTTTTAGAGGAATATGAGAGAGGGAAGGGACAGACACTAATAAAAAGCACTGATGCTAAGAAGCAGAAATTGTTTGTTGTTTCCATGTAAATGGACTATTGCTTAGTGGGTGAAAAATAAGCATCAAATATACCTGTATCTTTCGTGCAAAGTGCTGCACTCAGTAGTTATTTACTTATTCATTGAAACCTTTGTTTGGAGCAGCTGTTGATAGATGTGACATTAAATGCAGGTAAGCTTTAGCGTTGCCTCTTACTGAGATGGAAAGAGTGGTATTGATGTCTGTCTGTAGACTACTATAGGGAGAAGTCAATCATCAGCATTCTGGAGGGAGGGTAGCCTCTTAGCTAAAGGAGGGGCCTTGGAACAATTGCCTGGGTTGGAATCTTATTCTTGGATGTATTTCTTTAGGAAGTTACTTAATCTGTTTATACTTCAATTCCCTTACATTAAAATTCTGTAGTGACAGAGAAATTCCTCTGGATTGTTTGGGGGAGTAAATGAGGTGAAGTTTCTAGAGATTCTAGGTTATAAGCAATCATGCAGTAAATTAACTTTTGTTGCAAAGAAAGAAGTGATTGTTTACATATGATCTTTCAAATGGCTCATCATTACAACTTTGTGAGCTTGGTTTTGTCTTTTGAGGTAGGACCTTACTCTGTAACCCTGAGTAGCCTTGAATTTAGGGAAGTCCTGCTTCAGACTCAGAAGTTTTGGGGTAATTCAGAGCCACCACACCCAGCATATTGTCATTTTAGTCATATTTTTTCCTTTTCTTTTGGTGCTAGTGACCAAACCTTGCACCTGGATAGGCAAGTGTTTTACCAGTAAACTAAATCCCCAAACACTGTGTGTGTTCTTAGATATTTTTTCCCTTCCTTTTTCCAGTGCTAGGGCTTGAACCTGAGGCAAGCATTCTACCACTGAGCTATGTCCCCTGTTCTACAACTTTCATGGGTTTAGTAAATGTTAATGTAAATAGATGAAAATATCTGTTTGCAGAGTATGCTATCAATAACCATTGAGATTATAGAGATTATTAAGATGCACTTTGTTGACGAAGCTTGTAGTTCAATATGGAGAAAGACACAAATCAAAAGTATTACCTTCAGGAAAGAATACCTGTAGAGTTCTCTGAGCTTGCACAAGAGAGTGATTTCTGCCTGCAGAGTGATATGAGAAAGGTAGTACAAATGACTTCATGGAACATAGCTTTAGATAGAAAAGAGACTAACCTGTGTCTCCAGTGTTTGAGTTGGAAGTTCTAATTAAAATGAAAGTTTAAGAAAAAAATATGAGACCATAGTATTAAAACAAAACAAGGCATTGATGGAATTATAAATAAGGTATAGAAACAGGTGAATGATGACTCCAGCTGGCATGGAGTATGTGGTGAAGAGGAATAGAAGGATACTGATATCATATTGGCATGAGGGTTATGGAAGAAGACTTTTATTGAAAAGAAATGACAACAACCTTGTATTTGAAAGGCTAGCAGTTGAGGTCCTGATGGTCTTGTTTGTCATGTATGTGTATGCACATGAGGTTTAGCTTAAAGTCAGAAGTCATTGAGTCCAAATAGAGGGTATTGTGGAAGCTATGGAAATGAAATCACTGGGAGAAGGAAAAATTAGTGAAAAGATATTCAGGGGTAAAGTCTGTGGATGAAAGAGATGAAAGAAAGAAGAACCAGAAAAAATATTTTGAACAAGGAGGTAAGAGATGAATTTTAAGAAAGATTAAAATCCTTGAGCCAGATGCCAAAGGAAACTAGAATGGAGTGAAGGTCAGGGAATTATATTTGGCAATTGCAAGGTTCTGTGGAATCTTGACAGTCATAATTGTAAGACAGTGAGTAGGGCATAGACCATATGGTAATGGGTTAGGAAGCTATGATGGACAGCTGATAAGTTTAACCAGGAAGGGTTGGTACTTTAGCTTAAAGGAAAGCCAGTCAAGGGAAGGAATTATTGATTTGCCTCTCTGTGTCCTTTTCTCTCATTTCGATAGAAGAGGACTTGTGTTAGTCAATGAAAGAGTCAGAAAGATCATGAATATGTACGTGGAAAGGGAAAGAACAAGATCTCAGAAGAACTGTGGTAGGATTATGAGCAGAGGTGGTTGGTGAGCATTAGGACTAAGGCTATCTGTCATTTCCTTTTGGATGGTTTATAAGTTTATACTGAATACCATTTTAGCGAAGTGGTATGAATGTTCTGCTAGAGTGAATATTGGAGGCTTAGAAATGTGAAAGGATTAGGGGTAACCATTAGAAAACAGGGATATCAAGTATAAAAGTATTGCTAGGCAGCACTAAGGGTGAGAGAGAAAATCAGCATTCCTTCCTGAAGCTGAACTGAGGAGAGGTGTATCGTAGGAAAGGGTGAGAAGCAGATGCTGTAGGAACGAGGAGAGGTACAGACTGTTGAAACCTCAAATGTCAAATGTAGAGTGGTTCTGACTGAAGACCAGTTGCAAGGACTTCCATGCTTGAGTGTTAGTCTGCAGTAGAGTAGACTGATAATTCATTCTCACTTTTGACCTCCAACCTGGCTAACTGCATTAGCCTTGTTTTCTTTATCATACTAAGGTGAAAACATTGGGAAGAAGTTATATCAGAGAGTCTGTACAGCTGTGTACTACTCCTATATTGATGTCTATGTCTACTACAGGAAGAAGATGTTCTTATTTTTATAGATTTATCATTGGAAAATTTGAAAGTGTGTGGATTTGGCCACAATAGTAAAGCTAATGTTCTTTATTTTTCTTTATTATTTTTTTTAGTAGTTACTGCAGCTTCTTTTCACACTAAAGACTCTACTAACAGAAAACCTTTAACCAAATGTCAACCCTGTTTGACGTCCTTTAATTCTTTGGATGTTACTTCCTCTAAAGCAAAAAAAGGAAAAGAAAAGGAAATTGCAAAACTGAAACGACCCACAGCACTTAAAAAGGTAACCCAAATTTGGAAATGTTTTTATAAGTCAAACAAGGGTTTAAATCTTAGCCTTGCAGAATTATTTATAATATTTTAGCTAGCATTTTTGTGAAATAGTTGTAATCTATGATGACTAGTTAATTCAAAACCAACAGTATGACTTATATGGAAAAACACCCTGAATGTATGTATTTTTTCTGTAAGGATTTAAAAAGTACACAGCTAAGGTTTTAGACCCTCCCCCACCCTGCACTCCCCACCCAGGAATCAAAAGCCTGAATCTTACCTTTCTTCTTCTTTTTTTTTTCCTCATCTTTCTTTTTTCTTTTGCCTCTGTGGCTCTCTTTTCTCTTTTCCCTTTCCTCCTATCCTTATCTCCTTTGCTTTACTTTTTCCTTTCTCCCTTTTCTTTGCTATGCTGAAGATCTAACCCAGAGCTTTCCACAGCTTACACAAGCACTCCTTCTCTTTAGCAAGCTAGCTCTGGATCTTAGTACTGACTTCATTGTTTGCTATGGTAGTTGTTTGAAGCAAACTATTTTTTTACTCTTCATCTTCCTCACCTATAGATTGAAATAATACCTGTTTTGATTAACTCAGTTATTTGTGGTCTAAAACAAGGTGATTGAAAACTATAAATCATGAACTGTGGGAATTCATTTCTAAACTTAAAGTTAACTATTGTTTTGGAAACTCATGTGTCACCCAGAATTTAAAGAATGGGACAGATATGATTTGTTAAGCTGTGTACTTTCTAGAATATTTGCCTCCTTTTATTGTGTTTTAGTATTTTCTTCAATTATAGTGCTAAAATGATACTTTCCCTTTTGATGGTCCATTTCTGTGTAGCTGAGTAACACATAGGCAGCTAAAAATCTTCATGTCTGTGCCTGTGCATTAGTGTACATTGTAATCATTCAGTACTCAGTTGAAGAGTGAGAAGTAATTACAGACTTTGTAATGGCTTTCAGGTTATTTTGAAAGAAAGAGAGGAAAAGAAGGGACGTCTAACTGTGGACCACGGTGTTTTGGGATCTGAGGAACCAACGGAAGTACATTTAGATTTTATTGATGATTTGCCACAAGAGGTTGTTTCCCAGGAAGGTAATGGGTCTTAGTTCTCCTTTTCTCTTGGCATAGTCTACAGGACTTTAATTGCTACATAAGCCATCACTAGTTAGGCTCATAAGTGGAGGACAAAACATGCAATGAAAAGCAGCTGATGGGAGGAAAGAATTTGTTTTGGCTTACAGTCTTGAGGGGAAACCTCATGAAGGCAGAATGGTAAAGTAGAGGCTGGGCATCACTTCCTGCCACAACAAGTGGAAGACATGAAGAGATTGAGCTGAGCTGAGCTGAATTAGTGGTAAACTGGGGGCTAGTAAACTTCAGCATCTGCCCCCAATGACACATCTCCTCCAGGAAGCCATTATCTTCCAAATTGCCACAAGCTAAGGACCAAGCATTCAAAACACATGAGTTACGGGGGATATCTGATTCACACTGCCCTAGTCTGTGACCTTTATTCAAGCCACCACAGTCTATGACCTTTTACAAGTGTAAATTCAGAATTTGTAGCCTTACTTAAAATCTCATCAATGCATTAGATCTACTCTGGAGCTGTCACAGTACTTTTTCCTTCTCTATACCTTTCTTCATGGGGCTGTTTTATTCCTTGGCTTATTTTTATTGATTTGTTGTTTTGCCTATGGAGAGTTAATACATGTGCCAAGAGATTAAAATTGCAAGACAGAGCCTAGTTCCTCAATAAGACTCTGATCATACCCAGAATGTAAGATTTCAGCATATAAGATTAAGGTCTATGTAGTAAGTAGCCAACACATCTAATTTTTTTTTTTTACCATATTTAAATCAGGTTAACATGTAGACTAAGCAACAGGGCTTCATTGTTTTTAGAAAAGTGAATGTCTTTCTAAGGATTGCTCATCTCTGCTACATATTTGGTTAGGATTCCCCTTTATTCTTAGTGTAATTCCCCTTATGTTTATGTATATCCATCCATTCATTTGGGAAATGTTTATTGAGTACCTACTTAACATGTATTTTGGTAACTAGTGGGAATTGGGAGGTTGGATGTTTAGAATAGACATAGAGGGCTGGAGAGATGGCTTAGCAGTTAAAGCACAAGCCTGCAAAGCCTAAGGACCTCGGTTCAATTCTCTAGGTCCCACATTTGCCAGATGCACAAGGAGGTGCATGCATCTGGAGTTCATTTGCAGTGGCCAGAGGCCCTGGTGTACCCATTCTCTCTCTCTCCCTCCCTCCCTCTCTCTGTCTCTAATAAATAAATAAATAAAATAAAAAATCGTTAGAATAGACATAGAATAATTAAGTGCTGCTACCAAACAGCTTACAAATCTCATACAGAAATAAGATTAATGTGTCAAGGCTGGGGAGATGATGCAGTTGTTTAAAGACTCTTCCTTACAAGCCTGCTGGCCCAACTTTAATTCCCTAGCACCCCTGTAAAGTGGCACATGTGTCTATGATTCTGATGTGCCTATAGCAATGTGAGGTGGAGCATGAGGATCTAAAAGCTTGTGGGCCAGATGGACTAGCCTTCATGTATGGCAAAATGAGAGACATCTGTCTCCAGAAGAAAGCAGGAGAGGAAAAACACCCTTAGGTTATCCTCTGACCTCCACACATGTGCCTATATACACACTTTATATACATCCACACATAATCTACCTGCACACTCAAAAAGCTGTTTGTAACTGCAAATTATTGGACTGAATATCCAATTGTGAATTCATTTTCTGAGTTTAGCTGCCTTGAGAAGCAGCAGTAAATGAATGAATGAATCAGTAGGTTGAGTCAAGAGTTGTCATCTGAAAATGTGGCTCCCTGAGCACAGAAGAAAAGACCAAATAGGCAAGTGTGGTGTATGGAGAGTCAAATACTGTGGAAAGAATGAGTGAGGTAGGATTTTTAAAATTGTATTTCCAGTGACAATCAGAATGTAGGAAAGAGAAATTTCTAAGAAGTGTGTGAAAGGATGAGTCTTGTGACTTGGGGAGAGGTGTAGAGCTTTGTTGTTACCTGGAATATGTTTTAGATAATTTGGCCTCATTTTTGTAGACTTATAGGCAGTGTTTGATTTCTAGAGCATATTTTAAGAGCTATCAGTAAGATCTTATAGTTTTTGTAATTTTAATTTTTATTTACTTGAGAGAGAGAGAGAGAGAGAGAGGGGGAGGGAGGGAGGGGGAGGGAAGGAGAGAGGGAGAGAATGTGAGAGAATGAGAATGAATAGGTGGGCCAGGGCTTCCAGCCACTGGAAACAAACTCCAGATGCATGTGCCACCTTGTGAATCTGGCTTATGTAGGTCCTAGGGAATCAAACGGAAGTTCTTTGGCTTTGAAGGCAAGTGCCTTAACCACTAAGCCATCTCTCCAGTCCCATTCTTACAGGTTTTACAAATATACCCAACTTGCCAGAGCTTCCAAATTCTTTTTTGTTTGTTTGTTTTGTTTTTTTGAGAGAGAGAGAGAGAGAGGGGGAATTGGCTCACCAGGGCCTCAGCCAGTGCAATCGAACTCCAGTCACTTGCACTACCTAGTGCACATGTGTAACCTTGCACTTATGTCACTTTTGTGCATCTGGCTTATGTGGGGCCTGGAGAGAGAGATCAAAGGTGGGTCATTAAGCTTTGTAGGCAAGCACCTTAACAGCTAAACCATCTCTCCAGCCTCAGAATTCTTTCTTTCTTTCTTTATTTGCAAGGAGAGAGAATATGAATAGGTGCACCTGGGCCTTCTGCCACTGCAAATGAACTCCAGACACATGTGCCACTTTGTTTATCTGGCTTTACATTAGATACTGGGGAATTGAACCCAGGCCATCTGGCTTTGCAAGCAAGTGCCTTAACCACTGAGCAATCTCTCGAGCCCTATAGAGCTCTTTAGCATTGGAGTCTCTAAAGTTCTTTCCCCTCACCTCACATTTCCACAGATGCAGGACTGAGCATGCCCAGTGATACTTCACTTTCTCCAGCAAGTCAGAACTCTCCATACTGTATGACACCTGTGTCGCAAGGCTCTCCTGCTAGTTCTGGCATTGGCAGTCCAATGGCATCATCAACAATAACTAAAATCCACAGCAAAAGATTTCGAGAGTAAGTGTTTCTTTGTTGTTGTTGTTGTTTGTTTGATTGTTTGCTTTGAGGTAGGGTCTCCCTCTAGCCTAGGCTAACCTGGAACTCACTATGTTGTCTTAGGGTGGCCTTGAACTCACAGCGATCCTCTTACCTCTGCCTTTGATTGCTGGGATTAAAGGTGTGCACCACCACACCCAGATTGAGAGTTAAGTTTTTTTTTCTCTTTATTGAGGTTAAATATCTTAAGGATTTTGATTGCAGCTCTGAATTTAGTAGTAGTATTGTTTCTCAGTAAGTTGAACAAAGGAAATACCAAAGATCTTTAAGTTTGTCCTGATTTTGTTTAACAGCTGGTTTTGCTATATTTAAAGTAGTACCTTTTGTCATTATCCATGCAAAGTGATTTGACAAATATCTTCTTTATCTTTTCTGATTTCATAGGATGTTTCTATCCTAGGATCCTAGCCCCTTCTATCCTATGTCTAATATGATGTGCATATATGTTTGTATACATGTGTATATAGTATAATGTGTCATGGGTTTTGCACCAAATATCTTTGTAAAATTTGCTAACCAATTAATAACATGTAATAGCATTCTGCTTCACGTAAGACCCTGAATCAATTACATAAAGCCATTTGGGTTTCTATTTATATTTGTAGTGCTGGAGATTGAATACAGAGCCTTGTGCTTTCTAGTCAGTCATTCACTGAACTATTAAGCCCAAGCCAAGCAATTTCTCTTGGAGCCAATATTTCTAGGATTTACAATTACAATAACTGGATACAAAAGATATAAAATATGATAGCCCATCTAGGAATAACTGTAAACTAACAGTTATTGCTGTGATGCATTTTAATATTTTAACATTTATGTATATGTCCTAATTTTACCTTTAAAAATCATGCATGAAGGAATCCTAGGATGAAAGTAAACTGCATTGGTTTGTTCTATGCCTTTTCCTTAATTCTATTATTTTTGAGCAAATATGTTTGGCCTAGCTTTGAGAAGTTTATTAAATGTTAGTTAAATGGAGCAATTGAAATACTTGGGAAATAGAATGTTACATATGTATGAAATGAATAGATTGAAAGAAAAGAGTATAAAGAAAATTGTAGTTTTGATATTCTATTCTTGAATTGCACTGTTTAATTTTGAATATTTTATGAGAGTTAATGTTCTCTTAGTCTATTTGTATCTTCTGAAGTAATGTCATATCTGTACTTTAGACATTTTTCACATAAAGCATTCCTAATACAATTGTTTTTCACTAAGAAAGGGCAGGTTCTTCCACTTTGTGACTTAGAAGTTGTTACTACTATGTTAGAAATTATGTAATTCTTCTTGATAAATACCTGGCCTTGGTAGAGACGAAGGAGAGCTAGAAAAGATGGAAAGTGTATATGAAAAATACATTTGGGGCTGGAGAGATGGCTTAGTGGTTAAGCGCTTGCCTGTGAAGCCTAAGGACCGGGTTCAAGGTTTGATTCCTCAGGATCCATGTAAGCCAGATGCACAAGGTGGCACAGGCATCTGGAGTTTGTTTGCAGTGGCTGGAGGCCCTGGCAAACCCATTCTCTCTCTATCTGCCTCTTTCTCTCTCTGGTTGTCTATCACTCTCAAATAAATAAAAATGACAAAAAAAACAAAAACACATTTGAATGACTTTCTTATCCCCGCAACTAAGGATAGCAGTGACCTCAGACTTTATTTGTTTTCTCCACTACAAGCATATGTGATCTCCTAATAGTTGCTTTATCGAATAGAGGTATGTGATTTTTTGCCTCAAGGCCTCCTTGGTTACTGAGTTCATCTTCCATAGCCATAGATCTTTAGCTCTAAAAGGAGCATGAAGTGCTTTATTTTTTTACTTTTTAAAAATTAATTAATTTGACAGAGAGAAAGGGGGGTGGGGAGAAACAGAGAGAGAAAATGGGTGCACCAGGGTCTGTAGCCACTGTAAACAAACTCCAGATGCATATGCCTTTTGCATCTGGCTAACGTGGGTCCTGGGGAATCGAACTTGGGTCCTTTGGCATTGTAGGCAAGTGCCTTAACCGCTAAGCCATCTCTCCAGCTTTATTTTTGTGATTGAAAAATGTATGTATAGCTAGGGTTTATCCAAACTTGACTTCTTTATTTTCTTCATAGATATTGTAATCAGGTTCTCTCTAAGGAAATTGATGAATGTGTGACCCTTCTTCTCCAAGAGCTTGTAAGTTTTCAGGAACGCATCTACCAAAAGGATCCTGTAAGAGCCAAAGCAAGACGACGACTAGTTATGGGCCTACGGGAGGTTACCAAGCATATGAAGTTAAATAAGATCAAATGTGTTATAATTTCCCCAAACTGTGAGAAAATCCAGTCAAAAGGTATGCACATTTTGCTTTTGCTTATGAAATGTTTTGCTCTTTATTTGCTATCCTTATAGCATGCTTTATAAATTTAAAGGGGGAGTCATGAATCTCTAAAAGAAAACATTGAACAAGAAAAAATAAAGTGAAGTTTTTTACTACCTAAAATTAAGTAAGATAGTTAAGATTAGATTCTTAAAAAGTCTCCTCATGTATGAACCCAGTGAAGGATTGTGATTGGGCCCGTGTCCCTTGATGTGGTCAGACTCAGGACAAGACAAGGTGCAGTGCTTTCCCTCTGTACATATAATCTGCTTTAAAATGTCTCATTGCCTTCCTTGGATGACCTTTCCCTCAAACAAAAATGAGAACAGTGAGTATCTCTGTTCCTGCTTATGGTGGAGATTTCGCTCAGAAACCAGCAGTTATATATATGCAGGGGTTCTTGGATAAGCCAACACATAGGGACATTACATGCCATGCTAGACGAAAAGTGCATAGGGAGTAAATACCAGTAAAACCGGTCTGAGTGATCTATCTCATGGAATTGTGATAAGCTACTTCTTGAGCGAAAAAATTGTGAAGGTCAAATTATTTCTTCATAGTAATGTTGTTAAATTGGAATTTAATTACATTTTGCTAATCTCTACAGCAAAACAAAAATACTAAGTTGGAAGGAATTGGGAAGAAAAATTACATATTTTTGTACTGCAGAATAGGAGATGTATTTAGTAGCAGAAGTGCTACAAATATTCAAAGATTCCTTTGCTTCAGCGTTCTGTGTTTTAGCTAGATTATCTCCAGTTGAGAAATAACGAAATAGAAACCTGTATTTTTTTTTTTTAATTATTTTCTTAGGCGGCCTGGATGAGGCACTCTATAATGTTATAGCTATGGCACGGGAACAAGAAATTCCTTTTGTGTTTGCCCTTGGAAGAAAAGCTCTAGGACGCTGTGTGAACAAGCTGGTTCCTGTGAGTGTAGTGGGAATCTTCAACTATTCTGGCGCTGAGGTAAGATTTTATACTGTGCTCTGTTCTTTGCATATCCCCCAGATAGCAGCACATTGTCTTTTACTACATGCTAGTGTATTCAAAGAAGTGAGTTATTGAATGAAAAGTCGCTTAACATTTCCTTTTTTAGTGGTGAAAACCTTTACATACATTAATTCTAATATACATTGAACACATTTTAGTTTCCATTCCTACCAGTGGCTTTTTCTTTGGCACTCAACTGTAAGTACTTGGTAATTATTTAGCTGTTAACTGAAGGTATCCCGTATTAATACAATGTGAAATAATTCCTTCCATCTATGATGGGTATATTTTGTGTACTAGGAGTCAGGAGAAAAAAAAAATCCTTTAACTGAAGGATTTTTGTTTAGAAACTGAAGTTCCTAAACTAGTTGGCACCATAACTCTGCACCTGATACCATCACCTCTGGCAGTCTCCTAGTAACAGAACTCATATAGTAGCTACTGATATCATTATTAATGTAGTGTAAAGATAATCAGCTGATGGTGTTTTAAGACTTTGTTTTTGAGACAGCATCTCATGTAGTCCAGGCTAGCCTCGAACTCACTATGTGGTCAAAGATGACCTTGAACTTCTGATCTCCCAACACTGGGATTACTGGTGGAGCATGTGCCACCACGTCTGATTTATGCATCAGACTTAGTGCTTGCTAACCAAGCACTGTGTCCAGTTAAATACATCGCCCAGCCAAAGTCTGATTTTGATTAAGTTGATTCTAAAGTACTTTGTAATATCCTTGACAGACTATGTCCCTGTCTGTTCCCTTTCTCTTCTACTCTGTTTGAATTCATCATTCTTGTGCCTTCCATGGCTATAGATGGTTGTCTGCTTTGTTGCTTTTTGTTTCTTCCCTTTAATTTTGAATTCCTTGAAGGCATGCATGGTACTTTTGTATCCCTGATACTTTTTACATTACTTCGGTAGAAATGGTTATAAACATGAGTGGAACGAATTGTGATAACTGTACATCTGTTTTTTTTTTTTTTTTTTTTTTTTTTTTTTGGTTTTTTGAGGTAGGGTCTCACTCTGGTCCAGGCTGACCTGGAATTAACTCTGTAGTCTCAGGGTGGCCTTGAACTCATGGCAATCCTCCTACCTCTGCCTCCCGAGTGCTGGGATTAAAGGCGTGCGCCACCACGCCCGGCTTGTACATCTGTTTTACATGAGCTATATGTGAAGTCAGCTCTGTGGAAAAGAATGAGACCTAATGCTTCTTTGGTGCGCTGTTAGAGTTATGGGATAGGAATGCTAGCAGGGTCCAGAAATATGGTTGCTTTTTTAAAATTCTGTTGCCTTCTTCATGAATTATGTTGTATGGTTTGATATTATAAAATGTTTGCCAGCTTTGTTTACACATTAATTATGTTTGCCTTCTATGACACTAAAATAGGTAAGTTATTATCTAAACCCAAATAACCCAAATATACTCTTTTATAAAAAATATTTATTTGGAAGAAAGAAAGAAAGAAGGGGGGGGGTGCGGGGCTCCTTCCTGCACAGGTAGTGCCGAGGGAAGGACCAGGCCTGCTGGTTCCTCCCTAGGGGTTGAGGGGATGATGAGCGTCGGACGACTCAGAAACCTCTCCTGGCCACCGGAGAAAAACCACACTGAGTCGGGAGTCTTCCATGCAGAAACAACTCGCTTTATTACTCTGAGCAGTTGCCTATATCATGTTGGGGATGAAGGCGAGGATTTTAGGATGGGGGCAGAGGTAAGGGCCAATAGTGAACTGTGACTATTGAAATGGTAATTACAATTGCCACGCGGAGGTAGCAGGCCAGAAGCCTTTAGGCATCCTGCTGAGTCCTAGCTGGCCAGAGACAGGTCGCCAAACTTTAGCTAGGCTCAGGAAGTTCCACTAGGCCTCATGCCTGGGCCTTTCAGGGCCCAACATCTCCCCCTTTTGTTTTTGTAAGAGCATTAGTCACTGTGGCCCCTGTCTTAGGTTGTCCCCCTCTGGGGATCTTACCTGTCATTGAGTACCAGGTGTTTAGCTCACTGAGAAGCCACTCCACGACCTGTCTTAGGTTGTCCCCCTCTGGGGATCTTACCCGTCATTGGTCACATGGAGGGCAGGGGAGGTGGCAGTGGGTCATCTGAGGAACTTAATTCCTGAGTTGCCAGCCTGTGATATCTCGACCTGATGAGGTTTTATTGCCTCCAGCGCTATGAATAAATTGTGTAATTTTGTTAATTACACAAGGCCCGACAGTGAGGATAAGGAGGAGGGGAAGGAGAAGGAAGGGTAGGGGTCCAGGTAGAGGGAGAAGGTAGGGTAAGAAGTCATGTAAGCCCGTCCATAGCAGGTTGTCCTGGGGGTCCCATCGCCTCCTCTCCATGTCTTCCTGGAGCCTGTTAATCTTGTCTTGGACGATTCCCGATTTATTGGCGTAAAAGCAGCATTTTTCCTGTAAAAACAAACATACGCCTCCCTTTTCAGCTGTTAGTAGGTCTAGTCCTCTCCTGTTTTGTAGGACTACCTTAGCCAGGGAATCTAGCTTCCAGAAATGATATCCCCATCAGGGATTAAGGTGGCTGGGGCACAAAGGCCCATCCAATTGCTGGGCAGAAAGTCATAGGCCATCTCACCTCCGCAAACATAAACCATTCCAGAAGGTGGGCAGCATTGATCATTGGGCTCAGTTGTGTTAAAAGTGCAGAAGGAAGGATGAATATCTCACATCTATACTGGAATTGTTAGGGCAAGGCGGGGCCCAAATGCTCAGAGGAAACATTGGGAAAAGCTGAACGGGGATGGGGAAGGTGGCTGAGCAGTTTTTTAAGGTCGTATGGACAACTATACTGTAATTAGCTGGAGAGGCCCAGATAGGAGGCAAAGCCAGCAATCCTCCACAAGGGAGGGAGTTATTTAGTTTAGCAGGATGAAGGACCACTTTAGGAACAGTCCTCAGGGGCGGGACACTCCCTTGAGAAGTGATTGTCAGTGTCCCCTTGTTGGGACAAATATTTTGGGTCTCTCGCTGGTACCCAAATGGGTCTTTTTCTTTTTACAAAGTTTTCCCATGGACAAAAATTTTATGAGCTTCACATAAGTTTCTATCGAAAAAACTCCTTTCTGTTACAGAGTTTTTGTATTTTAATTACTTCTCAGTACAAAAGACTATTAAGGCCAGCCAAATGGCTTCGACTCTGAATATACATAATCTTGCTTACATGTAGTTGCTAATGTCTTGCTGCCAGAACAGCTTCCTGACACTGAATGTACATAATCTTGCTTACTGTAGGTGCTATAGTTTTGCTAAAGCCTTGCTGTAGTTTTGCTAAAGTGTTGCTACTGAAAGCCCAGAGCTGTGGATACAAGTCCAGCCAAAATGGCTCCCGACAATTCCCCCTTTTTTATTTATTATTTTTATGAACCGGGCCCCACCTCGGTGCAGAAAGACTGTGTCTGTCTTAGGTTGTCCTCTACGATATTTAGGCCTTACCCATCATTGGTACATGAATTCCATCATTCATGCCCTGTCTTAGGTTGACCTAACTCGAGAGAATCTTACCCATCTTTGACTACCAGCATCTGCAGGGGTTTTAAGATAATGTCTCAGGAAACTGAGGTCGGGTCTGTAGCTGTATCCCATGTATTTCTGCACAGATATCCATAATGGATCTCAAAAGGCATTTAACGAGTATGGGCTGCAGACACAGAATAAGCAAAAGACAAACACCTGTAGCAGCAAAGCTTCCTATCTAGGAAGTGAGAATTCTGTCCAGGCAAGACAGACTTAAAAGCAGATATGAAGTCATCAGCAGCTCTAGCTGCATCAAAAATAAGCTGATTATTTTGTAAAGACAAAATCTCTGAATATAATTGAATCAGATCTAAGGAAATATTATCATTGTGCCAAGTATCTCTTAAATGTATTTCCCCAATGCTGTTAACTGTTATTATATTTTTTTAGAAGTAACACAAATCCATTGAAAATCTACATGACATTCCAAACGAGTTTTAACTTTTAACCCTAGTATATAGAGTATCTAACAGGTATCTATGTATGTATCTATGGTAAGGATCAAGCCCAAGATCTTAAAGGGAGATACAGTTTGAACTTTCTCAGGAACTACTTTAAAGCTGTGAGTATGAAGGATAGTTAGACATTAAAAGTACAAGCCTAAAGCCTAAAGCCACAGCACACTTTAGGAACTCCTGTTAGGCACACTTTGTATATCTTTAGATTGAAATCTGAAACCCACCATCACACCTTAAGATAAACAATTGAATATATTGGGGTCCATTTATTTAAATTACCATACTTTGCCCTTGGATTCTAATAGATTTATAACCATCACACATTATAAGTTGTTAGACAAAATTACAATATTTAGGGTAAATAAGGCCCTTTTTAGTTGGTCATGTGGGGGTATGGATTCCCCCTTTTGTTTTTGTAATTGAGACTCGAGAGTTTGATTATATATTTTTTAAAACTATTTTTATTTATTTATTTGAGAGTGACAGACAGAGAAAGAGGCAGAGAGAGGGAGAGAGAATGGGCGTGTCAAGGCCTTTAGCCACTGCAAAGGAATTCCAGACGCGTGTGCCCCCTTGTGTATTTGGCTAATGTGGTCCTGGGGAGTCGAGCCTTGAACCTGGGTCCTTAGGCTTTACAGTCAAGCGCTTAACCACTAAGCCGATGATTATATCTTTTAATAATAGCCTGCTGGGTGTTATATAGGATGCCTGTGGAATGTGAGATTTTCCAGGTCTGGAGAAAATCTACAAAGGCCTTGCTTACGAAGTAGGGGCCATTATTTGTTTTAATTTGATCAGGCAGCCCAAGAGTGGTGAAACATTGAAGCATATAACTAATGGCATGTTTAGATTTTGTTTTTTTTTTTCCGGCATGTGCCAATGTCCAGTAGGTGCGGGAAAAGGTCAGTGAGCCCAGTCACCACAAGATGGAGGACGTCCCCCTGTCCCCACCTGGGTCAGTCCAAGGAGGCCACGTGGCAGTCTCCTAGAAGGTGGATTGTCTGCCATTTCCCAGTAGGGGAGGGTCGGGCACAAGCTGCCAGGAGGGAGGCCATCTATTTAAATTACCAAATTTTGTCCTTGGCTCCCAATAGATTTATAACTATCATATATTATAAATTGTACTTAGTTTAATTTTAAAGGTCTCCACAGTCTTGACCAATTTAAGATATTGAGATTTGTAAAATTAAATTAGACACTTTTAATATATAAAGGCACAGAGTAAACATTTTTAACTGGTATAAGGAATAGTAAGGAGAGACTAAAACAATGTAAATTGAACCATCATAACCTAAAATTTGTCTCAGTGCCCGTAATTTTAATTTGCTTGAGGTTTTTTAGCTTAAAATCTTAAGTCTCAGCCGGGCGTGGTGGTGTACTCCTTTAATCCCAGCACTCGGGAGGTGGAGGTAGGGGATTACCATGAGTTTTAGGCCACCCTGAGGCTCCATAGGGAGTTTGAGGTCAGCTTGGACTAGAGTGAAATCCTACCTCGAAAAACAAAAACAAAGAAAAAACAAATCTTTAATTTTTTAATCCAATATCTCTAGCAAAGCATATCAGTCTATTACAAATTTAACCTTGATTAAACTCTTTTTGGGCCTGGGCAGCAGGACGCAGCCAGCCCTTATGCCAGTAGCCCAGTTCCAACGAAGTTCCCTGCAGTCTTTCTTTCCTCTTAGAAAGCTTGTAAGCTAAGCCTCGAAGTTTAATGCTGTCTGTACTTAGAATTTTTAAACTTTCATCTGAATAGTCCATAAAATTTGGCTTACCACTCCAGAAGACACCTTTAGTTGTAAGAATCAAGTCCATGTCTATTTTTTTAAAGCAAAGGTTCCAAAAGATTAACATCCACATGGTCAGGTTCATCTCAGCTCAGTAGACAGCTTTAGGTTTGTTGAGATAAACTTCCAGACCAGGTACAGTTTTGGAGGAAGGAATATTTACTGAAGCTTATAGATCCATGGGAAGTTCCATAATGGCAGAAAAAGCTGGCTTGCCTTCACAGGCCCAAGCAGAGAGAGAGAGAAAAGCACAAGCCTTTAGAAATACAAAAGCCGCCGGCAAACCAAAGGTGAAGGGGAAGAGAAAGGGAACGAAGAGATGTCGACTAGTAAGTACAGGTTATAGAAGCAAAGTTAGTGCACTAAACATGAAGACTGCCTCATAGCTCATGAGGGTACGCTCACCCGCACACACCGATTACCTCCTCAACGACTGCCTCTCACGGGGTGCACTAATCTGTCGGGGTCCTAGAGCCCCACATTGGGCGCCAGGTGCGAGGCTCCTTCCTGCACAGGTAGTGCCGAGGGAAAGACCAGGCCTGCTGGTTCCTCCCTAGGGGTTGAGGGGATGATGAGCGTCGGACGACTCAGACCTCTCCTGGCCACCGGAGACAAACCACACTGAGTCGGGAGTCTTTTTCATGCAGGAACAACTCGCTTTATTACTCTGAGCAGTTGCCTATATCATGTTGGGGACGAAGGCAGGGATTTTAGGATGGGGGCAGAGTTAAGGGCCAATAGTGAACTGTGACTATTGAAATGGTAATTACAATTGCCATGTGGAGGTAGCAGGCCAGAAGCCATTAGACATCCTGCTGAGTCCTAGCTGGCCAGAGACAGGTCGCCAAACTTTAGCTAGGCTCAGGAAGTTCCACTAGGCCTCATGCCTGGGCCTTTCAGGGCCCAACATGGGGGAGAGAGACAGAGACAGAGACAGAGACAGAGAGACAGAGAGGAAGGAAGGGAGGGAGGGAGGGAGGGAGGGAGGGAGGAAGGGAGGGAGGGAGGGAGGGAGGGAGGGAGAAAGGAAGGGCATCCCAGGGCCTCTAGCTACTGCAGACAAATTTCAGGTTCATGTGCCACCTTGTGCATCTAGCTTACATGAGTACTCGGATATTGAACCTGGGTCCTGAGGCTTCATAGGCAAGTGCCTTAACTGCTAACCCATCATTCCAGCTCCCCAAATATACTCTTAATAGGAAAAATTTTAAAGTTTTTCTGTATTATCAACGTATTACTGTTGTACTCATTTAGTAGTGTACCTAAGTTATTTTTATCATCTGATAACTACATTAACCTTTAAATTAGGCTTCCTACCTTTATCCTTCACATTCAAGACTTTATTTTGCATTTGTATGTGTGCGGTGTGCTTGTGTCTATATGGGTGGATGTATGAATGTTTGCATGTGTGCGTACACGTGTGTAGAGACCAGAAGTAGACATTTGGTATCTTTTTCTCTATCACTCACTTATTTTTAGAGAGTGACCCTCGCACTGAACTAGACTAGCTAGTCAGTGAGTTGCAGAGATTTTCCCGCCTCCACTTCTCCAGCATTGGCATTACAGGCATGTTCCACTATGCCCAGTGATTTATGTGGGTGCTGGGCATCTGAAATCATGCTTACACAGCAAGCCCTTTTACCTACTAAGCTATCTCACCAGCCTCACATTCAAGACTTTAAGTTTCTACTCCTAGCATCTCCCAATATTTTCTTTTATTTTTTTCATTTCTAATGATTTCCATCTTCTGTATGTTGGAATACCAGTTTTAATCTCAGAATCATATATCCATATACCTATTTTCTTTGTATTGATTTCACTTAAATATGTGCTTTGTTAAACACTGTAAACACAAAGTTGTCATTTGTTGCAAATAACAGTTTTTAACTATTCTTCCTCTATAAAAACAAAACCTAAATACACTTGATAATACTACTTGTTAGCATTCATCAGAAATCAGTACAATTCTTCAGAAATCAGCACAGTGAGCAACATTATTTATTATTCCTATTCCTTTAAACACTTTAAGCTGCCCATGGTTAAAACTTGTGACTAAGATTTTTCTTCAGATTCATTTTCAGAGATAGATTCTGCAAGCAAGTGCCCTTAACTTTTTTTTTTCTTTTTTAATATGTGCATGCATGTGGGGGTCAGGTGAAGAGTGGGATGTGCCAAGGCTTCTTCTGGTTCCAAACAGATACCAGATGTTGAGCCATGTTTTACATCTGGTGTACCATGGATGACTTGGAAATGGAACTTTTGCTGACCAGCCTTGCAAGCAAGTGTCCTTAATGACTGAGTCATTTTCCCAGCCAGAGATAGGTTCTCAAGCACCTATGCTTTCATGGTGTGAAGATTTATACATAAATGACAATGCCTTGATTTGAATAAAATCAATAATATTGTATTTCCCCCATTGTTTGAAAGCTAATTTTTATTTATTTATTTATTTGAGAAAGAGAGAAAGAAAGAAGCAGAGAATGGGTGTGCCAGGGCCTCCTGCAAATGAGCTCCAGAAACATGCGCCCCCTTGAGCATTTGTCTTATGTGGGTTCCGAAGAGCCGAACCGGGATCCTTTGGTTTTGCAGGCAAATGCCTTAACCACTAAGACATCTCTCTAGCCCTGAAAGCATAACTTTATGAATGGTGTTAAACATTTTTATGTTAGGTCATGGTTGCCACTTGAAATTCTTTATTCAATGTTATATGTTTTATTGTGTTAACATATCAACACATTTAATAGGAACAGAAGGTTCTTAATACTTTATCATATGTTTGGTCTTCCTGGTATCTGGGACATGATTAAACAGTAATTGAAATACAACATTACTGCCATTTTACTAAACACATGCTTCACTGGGATTTTATTTTCCAGGCATAATCATTTTTAGTTTACTGATGTTAGGAGTTTTGGTTAATTAGTTCCACATTTTCTTCCAGGTCCAGTGTTCTGCTTTCATAATTTGCCTTTGTTACAATAACCATACTTATCTATCTTGTAAGTGTTGTGTTTTCCTCATCTTCAAGGCCTAATCATCTATATCTCACTGACTTCTCTTTGGTCTTTTTCTTTTCTTTTTTAATTTTTGTTTATTTTTATTTATTTGAGAGCAACTGACAGAGAAAGAGGCAGAGAGAGACAGACAGACAGACAGAGAGAATGGGCACGCCAGGGCCTCCGGCCACTGCAAATGAACTCCAGACACGTGTGCCCTCTTGTGCATCTGGCTAACATGGGTCCTGGGGAATTGAGCCTTGAACTGGGGTCCTTAGGCTTCACAAGCAAGCATTTAACCACTAGGCCATTTCTCCAGCCCATCTTTGGTCTTTTTCAATTCTTCTAAACCATAAACATCATAGGGAACTTTTAATTCCTATGGAAACTGCTGGCTTCTACATCCCTGGAGGTTACCTTGTATATATTATTCACTCCCTTATATTCTAGTCTGTTCAAGACTTCTCACTGTACCTCAACCAACTTTGTGCTTTTCTTTTGCTTTTTTCTCTTAATTCATGGTTTTCATACTTAACTAATTTAAACTACTCTGTCTTCACTTATCAAAATTATACCATGTTTTTCAAGCCCTCCATGGGTATTGTCTTTCTTCATAAATGAATTCAGTGGTGACCAGGAGTTAGATTGAATGTTTCATCTAAAACTAAAACACTTAAAAAAAAAAAAGCCTCTCAAAGCATTAGAGAGATTGTGTCTTGAATTATATTCTCTTTTTTTAAAAAAAAATTTTATTTATTTATTTGAGAGCGACAGACACAGAGAGAAAGACAGATAGAGGGAGAGAGAGAGAATGGGCGCTTCCAGCCTCTGCAAACAAACTCCAGACGCGTGCGCCCCCTTGTGCATCTGGCTAACGTGGGACCTGGGGAACTAAGCCTCGAACCGGGGTCCTTAGGCTTCACAGGCAAGCACTTAACCGCTAAGCCATCTCTCCAGCCCTTGAATTATATTCTCATGTCTTTCCCTACCACTCACAGGTTCTGGGATAGCAGAGTTGATACTCCAGTCTTTAATGGTCTATAGTAGTAGAGTAAAGGAAAGTGCATTTGTTGAATTGATACATATGTAAAGAATTTTTAGTGTATGTGTTGCCAAACCAAGCACTTAAGAACCTTTAATATATCATACTTAGTAAGTAGTATTGGAGTCAAGAAATTGTCTCAGGGCTGGAGAGATGGCTTAGCGGTTAAGCGCTTGCCTGTGAAGCCTAAGGACCCCGGTTCGAGGCTCGGTTCCCCAGGTCCCACGTTAGCCAGATGCACAAGGGGGCGCACGCGTCTGGAGTTCTTTTGCAGAGGCTGGAAGCCCTGGCGCGCCCATTCTCTCTCTCTTCCTCTATCTGTCTTTCTCTCTGTGTCTGTTGCTCGCAACTAAATAAATAAATAAAAATTTAAAAAAAGAAATTGTCTCAGTCCTGTGAGAATTAAATTAAAAAAATGTGTGTGTGTTGTGTGTGCATATATATGTAAAAGGTCTATGGGCTGGAGAGATGGCTTAGCGGTTAAGCGCTTGCCTGTGAAGCCTAAGGACCCCGGTTCGAGGCTCGGTTCCCCAGGTCCCACGTTAGCCAGATGCACAAGGGGGTGCACGTGTCTGGAGTTCGTTTGCAGAGGTTGGAAGCCCTGGCGCACCCATTCTCTCTTTCTCCCTCTATCTGTCTTTCTCTCTGTGTCTGTCACTCTCAAATAAATAAATAAAAAATTAAAAAGAAAAAAAAAAAGGTTTGTGTATCACTGAGATTTCATCTTAGCTGAAAGCACATCTGACCCTGAAACAAACAGATGTATATTGCTTAAAAAGCTAGGGATAAGAAGTATAATAAAGGGCTGGAGAGATGGCTTAGCAGTTAAGCGCTTGCCTGTGAAGCCTAAGGACCCCGGTTCGAGGCTCAGTTCCCCAGGTCCCACATTAGCCAGATGCACAAGGGGGCGCATGCATCTGGAGTTCGTTTGCAGAGGCTGGAAGCCCTGGCGCGCCCATTCTCTCTCTCTCCCTCTATCTGTCTTTCTCTCTGTGTCTGTCGCTCTCAAATAAATAAATAAAGAATGAACAAAAAAAATAAAAAAAAAGAAGTATAATAAAATGTCTACTTCTAATAAAATTTTAAAAAATTAATAAGTATAATAAAAAATGGACTAATCTGAATATAATCTTTCTTTTCAGAGCCTGTTTAATAAGTTAGTAGAACTCACTGAGGAAGCCAGGAAAGCATATAAGGATATGGTTGCCACAATGGAACAAGAACAGGCTGAGGAGGCCTTAAAGAATGTAAAAAAGGTACCACACCACATGGGGCATTCGCGGAATCCCTCTGCAGCAAGTGCCATTTCTTTCTGCAGTGTTATTTCTGAGCCCATCTCTGAAGTCAATGAAAAGGAATATGGTAAGTTATTGCACACCACTTTATATGAAATAATTCAAGTGATTAAAATCATTTTGTACATAATTTTCCATTCTACTTTGTGTTTTTATTCTGATTCTTGTTATACAAATTTTATTTAAAGATTTGACTTAAAATTGCATTAAACATGGCCTTTAAAAATTATGACATTTGCTCAGAAAAAAAAATAGTATATTTGCTTCAACATTTCATCATGAATAGTGGAAGAATTCATTAAGCCTCTCCTCTTCCCTGAGGAATTACTGGCAATTACTACTTGGTGAGAGCAGGGGAAGTCATGTTTTCCAGTGATGTAGCCACAGGTAACTTGCCTGTGCTCCTGGGTAACCCCACCCATGCTCATGCAGGCAGCCCTTAAACACAGTGGGTCACACAGATACACACAAAGACATCACAGTAGAAGTGAGTTTAGTTGTGAAGAGAAAGAAGTTCATCAGGAAGGGGAGAGGGAGAAGATAAGATAGTGTGAGGTAAATATGATCAAAAGATATGTATGTATAAGAATTGTTTAATAAAATGAATTTAAAAAAACAGATCTGAGTGGTCTGGAGAGATGGCTTAGCAGTTAAGGTGCTTGCCTGCAAAGCCAAAGGACCTCAGTTCGATTCCCTAGGGCCCACGTAAGCCAGATGTACAAGGTGGTGCATGCATCTGGAGTTTGTTTGCAGTAGATGGAAGCCCTGGCGTGCCCATTGTATCTCTCTCTCTTTCTCTTTTCATCTTTCCCTCTCTCAAATAAATAAATAAAAATAAAATATGTTAAAAAAAAAGATCTGACGGCTGTAGCGATGGCTTAGTGGTTAGGTTCTTGCCTGCAAAGCTTAACAGCCCAGGTTTGATTTCCCCAGTACCCATGTAATCCAGAAGCACAAGGTGACACATACATCTGGAGTCATTTGCATTGGCTAGAGGCCCTGGCACGACCATTTTCTCTGTCTTTCTCCCCTCCCTTTTACTCTTGTAAATAAATAAATGAATAAATAAATAAATAAATATGAAAAAAAAACAGATGTGAGCAGAAAGTGGGAGTTAACTAATCTGCTGATTAGAATGATTAGGTATTTAAACTTGTAATGTGAATAGTTTATTCAAATACGCTTTCTAAGTTTCAACATTAAATATAACATCTTATAATGCAGATGTATTTAGTCAAGTTAATAGAAACTTGTAGCATAAACAGGGAAGGTTACCTGAAATTCCCTGATGCTTGGACCAATTTTATCAAGTGGTCCAATGAGAGAAACAATAATTTATGGACTTTTGTCAGAGTATAAATTTCCTGGCTGTTTGTACAAGTTGAAATGATTAGAATATTTGAAATGAGGCCTTTAAGGGCCTGAATTTAATCACAGTTCCAAAAACCTTAAGAAGAAGCCCAAGGGGCTCTAAAAAGCAAAATGCATTATACTACTTTCTAATTTTTAAAAATTTTATTTATTTGAGAAAGATAAAAAAGCAGAGAGAGACAGAGAATGGGTATGCTAGGACCTCCAGCCCCTGCAGACGAACTCCAGATGCATTCCGCCCCCCCCCCCCCCATCTGGCTTACTTGGAGCTTGGAGAGTCAAATTGGTATCCTTTGGCTTTGCAGGCAAATGCCTTAACTGCTAAACCATCTCTCCAGCCCTAGCATCATACTTTTGACCTACCACTAAATGTTGGGAGGTTTTAGTCTTATAATTTATTTTTATTTTTTTAAATTGTTTATTTTTGTTTTATTTATTTGAGAGACAGAAAGAGAATGAGCATACTAGGGCATTCAGCTGCTGCAGACAAATTTCAGGCACATCCGCCACCTTGTGCATCTATCTGGCTTATGTGGGTCCTGTGGAATCGAACCTGGGTCCTTTGGCTTTGCAGGCAAGCACCTTAACTACTAAGCCATCCCTCCAGCCCTAGTCTCATAATTTATATTCAGTAATTAAAGTTTTAAGTAAAGAGCTGAATACTGTTTAGTGCAATCTTATACAACTTAGATATGTGACATTTGCTGAAGCTGTACTTTCCTAACCTCCTTGTTTGTAATGGTAGTTGAGTATTTAGAATGCCTTGATAAAGCTTCACAGTAGTGACATTTAACAAATTGTCTGTTTAATAAACCATAGGTTGTTGGAGACTGGTGGTGTTGGCTAGAGGTGAACATGCTGATTTTGATGAATGATAACTAGTTGAATTTATGACAAAGTGCTAAGTCCATAGATAAGGCCAACCCTTTGTAGTCATAAAATGTCAGGCCCCTAAAGAAGAGAGCCAGGGCTGGCGAGATGGCTTAGCAGTTAAGGCATTTACCTGCAAAGCCAAAGGATCCTGGTTCAATTCTCCAGGACCCATGTAAGCCAGATGCACAAAGGGGCGCATATGTCTGGAGTTTGTTTGCAGTGGCTGGAGGCCCTGGCACACCCATTCTCTCTCTCTCTCTCTGCCTCTTTTTCTCTCTCAAATAAATAAACAAATATTAAAAAAAAAAAGACTTGAAAGAAAAAAAAATGAGAGCATGGTGACATGTACCTTTAATCCCAGAACTCGAGGAAGAGGTAGGAGGATTGCTGTGAGTTCAAGGCCACCCTGATACTACATGGTGAGTTCCAGGTCAGCCTGGGCCAGAATGAGACCCTAGCTCGAAAAAAAAAAAAAAAGAGAGAGAGAGAGAGAGAGAGAGAGAGAGAGAGAAAGATGAATCTATAAAGCTGTGGGTTTGGGTAAATGGTAGAGTGTTACGTGATCTTCACTGGGCACTTAGGAAAAATGCAAGATAAAAAGAAACTGAGATTTAGCACCACATTTCTGTTCTGACTTCAAGTACTGCAGATATGATCTCTGTCAGTGTATGTAGTGTATGGGTGATAATCAAGTTGAATAGGTTAGTATATAATAGTTTCTTATTTCACTACTGCTTAAGAAGATTATACCTACAAAATGCAAATAGTAGCTACATGGTAGTTAGATATTTTTATTTTAAAACCAACAAGAATAGATGTATGGAAGAGTTACATTTATTCCTGTTACTTTTTCCTCTTAACTGATTTTCTATCATTAAAAATAATTCAAATTATCACCACTGTATTATATAACACATTTTTTTTTTGCCCTTCAAAATCATTGTCTAAGTCAAGCTCCATATATTGTAAGTCAAATGTTTACAATGTTAAAAATGCATAGATGGACTTACACTGGTAAGTGAAAAAAATACAATGCTGACTAAACATGGTTCACAATTGTGAGATCAGAACTTTTTTTTAAAATTTTTATTTATTTATTTATTTATTTGAGAGTGACAGAGAGAAAGAGAGAGATTGAGAATGGGCATGCCAGGGCTTCCAGCCACTGCAAACAAACTCCAGATGCATGCGCCCCCTTGTGCATCTGGCTAATGTGGGTCCTGGGGAACCGAGCCTCAAACTGGGGTCCTTAGGATTCACAGGAAAGCGCTTAACCACTAAGCCATGTCTCCAGCCCTTAGAACTGTTTTTGATGGACATCTTGGATTTGCCTTCTGTGAGTTGTGGGTTCTTGAACTCAGTATACCTCTAGGCTAAACACTCACACTAGAGAGTTCATTGATTTTCATGAATATATGGAATTTATTTATGAGCATCTATAGATTCCTTCTGTTGGTATAAGGTCTTTTGCTTTCTGATACGTTAATATACATTATTTATTTTGAATATGCATATTTTCAGAATTGCCTTCCTTTTATAACATTTACACTGGTACTAAAAAAAAAAAAAAAAAAAAAAACTAAAGTTTTAATTTTTCCACTCTATTGCTGAGCCAAAAATTTCTGTACTTTATTCTTTCCCCCTTATTTGGGGATTTTAAAGTTTCATGATTCTGAACAATGTCCTGGTTCTTAAAAATGTGTTTGTTATTTGTAGAAACAAATTGGAGAAATATGGTGGAAACTTCAGATGGCTTGGAAACATCAGAAAATGAGAGAGAAGTTTCCAGTAAGCACAGTACTTCTGAAAAACCCAGTCAACTTGGACTTGACCCAGCCCCTGTTGGTAAGCAGCCATCACTAGTGGCTGCAGGCAGCACTACCTCAGCTGTGCACCCAGGGAAATGCACAGCAGCTGAGAAGGAGGAAGTGAAGCCAGATGACCTGGAGTGGGCCTCGCAGCAGAGTACAGAAACTGGCTCTTTGGATGGCAGTTGTCGAGATCTTTTGAATTCCTCCATCACCAGTACCACCAGCACCCTTGTACCTGGCATGCTTGAAGAAGAAGATGATGAAGATGAGGAAGAAGAGGAAGATTACACTCATGAACCCATATCAGTAGAAGTACAGCTCAATAGTAGAATTGAGTCATGGGTCTCAGAGACCCAGAGGACGATGGAAACCCTTCAGCTTGGAAAGACCCTTAACGAGGAAGACAATGTAGAGCAGAGTGGAGAAGAGGAAGCAGAAGTGCCTGAAGGGCTGGAATCAGGGACGGACAGTGAGACCTGGACTGCTGAGCAGCAAGCCTGTCCTGAGCAACCTAAGCTCAGCAGCTGTGGCTCTGGGAATCAGGAGCACTCTGATCCCAGTTCTACTTCCCAGAACATGTAACTTGGGAAGTGCCAGCTTGTCTCCCACTGTGTGAGGGTGCAGCCATGTGCTTGATGCTTCATCTCAGCGTTTTGTACTGTCCAGTACTTACTATATGTTTTTAATTTCTACCAAATATTTTTGTAGCTTTTACCTGTTTTGTTATCTGTAGTTTTGCTTTTAACTAACATCTTAGTATCTTTTTAAGAATTCTGTGGACAATTCAAATGTTTCAATTTATTTTGTAACAAAACATAATGATTAAAAAAAGACCAATTTCTAAAGAAAATAAATTGAAAATGCCTGTTTAAGGTCATTTTGAAAGCTAAAGCTCAAGGTCCTTAGGGTAAAAGCAGTTTCCAGTTGTTGGACCAAGAAGTTAGGCTTCTTTTAAAGAGAGCTGGGATGGGGTTGGGGATGTGACCAGTTGGAAGTGTTTTGCCTAGCATACACAGAGCCTTGGGTTCAATCCCAGCACCATGTAAACTAGGTGTAGTGGTACATGCCTGAAATTCCAGAGTACTCAGGAGGGTAGGCAAGAAGATTATAAGTTTAAAGCCAGCCTCAGCTACCTAGTGAGTTCAAGGTCAGCCTGGCCTACTTGAGACCCTGTCTCAAAAAAAAAAGAGGAGGTAGGGTCAGAAACTAAAAGGCCAAGGGTAAGTCTGTAAAGTGTTGTATGTTAGAAAAGTCATGCACCTTTTATTTGATCCATAAAGGTATAAATCTGATCATTGTAACCAGTGAAAATTAGAGCAGGCTAAAATAGCCTGTAAAACTTAGGTAGAAATGGAGGGAACAGCACATACTGGATTGGAGCTGGCTGCCATCATCTGTGGAAAGTGATAGATGTCTATAAGAATAAGTCACCCACTATAGGACCTAGCAGGTCCCATACTTGCTTTTACCTCAGGAATGCTCTTGTACACAGTCTTACTGGTGTAAAGTAGGGCACATTTTGACGAGAGAATAACTGAAGGGTTGTATGTTTGTAGCACTTAGCTGTAAACCCTCAGAAACTTAGTTACTATGGTGTGCTCTTTTGCTTGCTTCTGGTTCAGGACCATCTTGACTTGAATTGTGAATTTATGTAGGTGTTCAAACAAATCCTAAATGCAAGTCATGTCATCTTTTTAAGTGTGCATTTTCACATCCTCATCATAGCAACAATCACAGTTATTCACAGGAAGTCAAGGAAAAAAAACATTTGCACAACTTATAACGTGCCCACATAAGGCTTGAGATTTTAAAAGAAAAAAGTTTTTCTAATTGTGCTGAGCCTATAAGATGATTTAGAGTATACAGATATATGAAGGAAATAATTTTTTTACTCACTATTATTTATCTGCCTTTTGCTAAGAATGTATGAATTTGCTTGGGAGAAATTAATGAGCTCTGTGTTTTTTATTTGCCAGTCAGGCACCACCTTCGTACTTTAGTGATCTCTATGAGCTTATGTAATGGTGGGAGAATTACACATCACCCATTTTTCTGCTTTCTGTCTACTTCCTCATCCATCACCACCTGGCCAATAAACACACGGACACGTCAGCTTTCCACTTACAAGTTCTCATAAGTAAACATGGAAGTGAGGAGAGGGGTGTTTTCCTTTCCCTGAAGAGAATCATTATGAAAATAGAACTCATGGGACTACTGTGTTAGTTGTGATGTTTTATAATGCTGACATTTAATTTCTGGAGAGATTAGATTCTTGGTTGATATATAGTATAAAGTGTGGGAACATTGCTCTATTTAAAAAGTCAGTCTGTCAACTTTACTAGTGTGCCAAATGGGGACATTAGCATACTGTCTGGTCTAAACTGTTCTCCAGTATAGACTTCTAAACAATTATATGTGCTTAAATCAGCATGTAAGGAATGAAGCCTCTGAGATAGTAATCATAGATTTATATGTGGCAGATCTTACTGTCTCTATATATTTGGAAATGTTAATTTATTTAAAGAAATGATAGAAGTTTTGAACTACTGACAGTTTTTGAAAGTAATAAACTTTTCATACTTTTTATGGTGTTTCCTTCATGTGATGTCAGTGATTCAGATAACTCTTGATCTTGAGGTAATGGTTTTTAAAAGGCTTCTTGTATTTTATATCTCTTCTGGACATGAATCATTATTTTAGATTTTGACATTTGTACCAAAAGAGTTGAAGAAATCTTCAGAATACAGATAGTTTTAATTTGCTGTAGATATCAGCAGTGTGCAGTTTCATGCTGGATGAATGCACTCTCACATTCAGTACCTTGGCTGCCAGCAAATCCAAGGGACCATAGCCTTTTCTAAGTGAAACAAGTCACTTCTACAGATAACCCATGATTTATCCAAGGAAGTGCTACTGTGCTGAGAGTGTGAAAGATGTAGCAATGATGCTTCATAATTTGTTTCATTTGGGTAAATTTGGGGATTTATGTATGAATTACAGGTTTCCATGAAGGTATTAGAATGAAGAAAGTTTTATTTTTTGGGAAGAAATAGATAGGTATGGTTCACTTTTTGAAGACTTAGAAAGAAATCTAATGGCTAGAGTAAGGGTCATTAGCACAAGAAAATAAAACACTGATTTATTTCTTAGTGTGTAGAAGTAATTTTACTGGCAATAATTAATGTTAGATTTCTATTTCAGCATATACATGTATAAATTACAGTATAAATTGCACTCCCCAAGTTAGATTCCTGCTTCAGGAGCTTGTTTGCTGTGAAGATTACTCCTCAGAGACAGATGCTCATAGTAGCATAATTTTTGATTTAAATGTTTGTAAATGATGTAATATAATTTCTTTTGACTAAAAATAGAAAAATAATATGTGATATACCTTGAAAAGTTTTTACAGGCTTTGACTGGAGGTCCTTTTTGAAGAGATGGTATTTTATATGTTTCCAGTATTTGGAAAAGAATTAGTCAAAAGGAATTCACATAATTTAAATATTGATAAATTAATATTCCAAATAATGTACTTGTATGACTTCTTAATAAGCTGGGGAGGTGGGTGGGATGGGAAATGTAATGTGCAAATGAATAATGATCTCTACATTCATTTTTAACTGACAAAACTGCTAAATCAGAAAACATTGTTACTTTAATATATGTATAAAGTATTACTGTTCATGAAGCTGCTTGCTTTTAAAAAATTGTCATGTAAGTATTGTCTGTATGTTGTGTCAACAAATTAGAACATTATTAATTTGTTAATGACCTGATATTCTTGATTTAAAATCTCGTCTGTGGAATTTTTTTTTATAGACATCTTCCTTCTCCCTTGTCATTTCAATAGAATCAACCAAACTACCTAATCTGAAATCTCAATCCTAATTAATGATAAAAATTTAATCTTTGTTGGTGCATCACAACCTGAAAGTATTGTACTATTTTGTAATTTAATTTCTAAGCATACCACTTCAATTTATAATTTAATGTCTTAATTGTAATGCTCTAATAAAAACTAGCAAAATTAATACGGATTATAACTTGAAGGGATTTTCACCTTGTTTTGTTTCTGAATGAAGAATGATTATTATATTTGGGGATTACCAGCTTTTTTGCACTATGTAAATACTAGTGGGGACTCTTCTGTACTAATAAAATTATTATAAAAATATAATCTTGTCATTTCAGAATAGATGCTTGACTTGCCCACCATGGAGGATAGGTTTTAAAAAGGAAAGTTTTCACTTGTATTGCTCATTGCTCACATAGGTTTGTCAAAAGTTTTCAGCATTCTTTGACTTCAGGAAGGAGCTATTCTCCATCTGGGGTAGTAAGGGTGATCTGTGGCATGGGCCTTGTCTTATAGAGATTGTCCTGGGGTTAGGGAACTCCAATAGATTCTTCCCATTTCTGTACAGCTGCTCTGGGCACTGTTATAAGGTGTTTTTCAATATTATCTCAGTCTTCACAGAGCCTGTGGGTTCACACTTTTAAAAAAAAATTTAATTTTTTATTAACATTTTCCATGATTATAAAAAAAATATCCCATGGTAATTCCCTCCCTCCCCACCCCCACACTTTCCCCTTTGAAATTCCATTCTTCATCATATTACCTCCCCATTACAATCATTGTACTTACATATACACAATATCAACCTATTAAGTATCCTCCTCCTCTCCTTTCTCTTCCCTTTATGTCTCCTTTTTAACTTACTTGGCCTCTGCTACCAAATATTTTCCTTCTCACGCAGAAGCCCAATCATCTGTAGCTAGGATCCACATATGAGAGAGAATATGTGGCGCTTGGCTTTCTGGGCCTGGGTTACCTCACTTAGTATAATCCTTTCCAGGTCCATCTCTTTTTCTGCAAATTTCATAACTTCATTTTTCTTTACTGCTGAGTAGAACTCCATTGTATAAATGTATGTGGGTTCACACTTTTACTGCTCTGTACTTTTCAAGTAATGTAGTCATGGAAGATAGTAGCTTATCCTAGATCCTACTACTAATAAGTGGCAGATCCCAGATTTAAACCCAGTTCCATTCTTTCACACTTTCAGCCACTGCATTGTTGGGTCTCAGGATAAAGTGCCCAGAGTGTGGATAGTAAACATGCTTCTGTCGCCACCCTCAGTATCATGCAAAGAGGAACATGAGTAGTGGATTGATTGGGCATTCTGTAACCCTGATCATCACTCCCTGTAGCAGTCTCAGACTTTGTCACTATTTCACAATAAAATTCTGAGAAATGAGCTGGAGAAGTGGCTTAGCAGTTAATGTGTTTGCCTGCAACGCCAAAGGACCTAGGTTCAATTTCCAGGACCCACGTAAGCCAGATCCATAAGATGGTGCATGGGTCTGGAATTCATTTGCAGCAGTTGAAGGCCCTGGTGTGCCTATTCTCTCTGTCTCAAGTAAAAATATTTTTTTAAAAAAACCCTAAGAAACCAAAAAGAGTGGACTCATCTGTTACAGCATAGCAGGACACTAATTTTTATTTCTTAAGAAATGAAGTTTTTGGTGACAGGAGGATGCCGCCTGTATCAGATTACCTTTTCATCCATACTTGTACCCACTCCGTAGTTCTTTACCCAGTAATCAGTTTTTCTCCTGGCCAGAAGAGGGTGTGCATGTCAGCCCAAAACACAAAAGCTGCTATGGCATATTTTTTTAATGTAGAGAGGAAGGGAAGTATTTTAAATATGGGTCTTTCATCATAAAAGATCCTTAGCTGTCTGAGTGCACTGAGCTCAAGAGCCACATCTATATATGTCATTTCATTTTGTAAAAAGACATTTAGACCACATGTTGAAGTCTTCTGAAGATTCCAAGTCAGCCATCCAGTCAGTAATTTTGGCTTAACTTATGTTAGTTTAACTTACATTGCAGACATAAGCTTTATCACTTAGCTTATGACATCATAGACATTAATGACAGTCTTGTGGATGGACAGTAGAGCAGGTGTGGACAGTGCGAGTCAAAAAACTGTTGCTTTTGTTCTAGAGCCACTATCCCCATATTCCTGCCCGTGCCACACCTGCCATCTTGATGGTTTTTACCAGCTGTGGAGCCAGCAAAGAATAGTTGGCAGAAATGAGTTGGACAATTGTGTGGCTCTAATCTGGCTGTGGCTGATTTTAAGGTTCCAATCTGAGCTGTGGGTTGTGGCTAATTAGAATGAAAGGCATCATATAGTCTAGAGTTTGAGCTCAGTATGTTCCTCATCCAGGTGCTGAGGAGCCAGTCTGGAATTGTAGGTGGAGCTATGCTTTGGGAGGCTGGAGGAGTACACTCTCATCTCCTTGGAAGCCTTAGGTATGGCCACAGCCTTGACTTATTCAGAGGGAACAAGGTAAGAACCATAGCCTTGCAGGGAGGTGCTAATTTGAGGAAGAATCAGTTGTGCCCTTACCTGTCAGGGGCAGAGTGATGTCCGTAGTACTAAGTTAAGCATGTAGATTCTCACGTTATTGTTTTGACCTTTTATCCCCTTTCATTTTCTATGTACCTGAATTAGATAATTTCTTTGTAAACCACCAGCTTGAGGATGGTATAATGCATTGTTTGTTAGCTCTACTAAAAATAACAAGAATAAAGTTGGAAAACCAAGTTCCTTAATCACAGGATAAATATTAGAGGTCATTCTGTCACTGCTCTTTGTCCTTATAGCCAGTAACAAGCAATTCCTTTATATATTGTCTATCTGCTACAATGACAGAGCCTAATGTTTGTAAAAATCTAAAACATCTATTCTTGGGCTGGGGAGATGGCTTAGTGGTTAAGGCACTTGCCTGAAAAGTCTAAGGGTCCAAGTTTGATTCCCCAGCACCCACATAAGCCAGATGCACAAGGTGTGTATACATCTAGAGTTCCTTTGCAGTGGCTAGAGGCCCTGCTGTGCCCATTCTCTCCTTCCTTCTCTCTCTCAAGTAAAATATTTAACAATAAATGAAATGGAAACCTAGTCCATAGAATCTACAAAGAACTTAAACTAAACAATAAAAAAAAAAAAATCAAACAACCCACTCCAAACATGGGCAAAGAACTGAATAGGGAGTTCTCAGAGGAAGAACTTAAGAAAATGTTCAACATCCCTAACCATCAGGGAAATGCAAATTAAAACAACCATGAGATTCCACCTTACTCCAGTAAAGATGTCAATCATTTAAAAGTCTAATAACAAGCTAGGTGTGGTGGCACATGCCTTTAATCCCAGCACTTAGGAGGCAAAGGTAGGAGGATCACCATGAGTTCAAGGCCACCCTGACACTACACAGTGAATCCCAGGTCAGCCTGAGCTAAAGCATACCCTACCTCAAAAACAAAAACAAAAGCTAAAACAAAAAAAATCTAACAATGACAAATGGTGGTGAGGATGTGGGGAAAGAGAAACCCTCATCCACCATTGGTGGGAATGTAAATTTGTACAGCCACTATGGAAATCAATTTGAAGATTCCTGAAAAGGATGAACATAGAACTACCAAGAAAATCATTTATTGCCTTACTGGGCATTATCCTAAATGCTCCATGCATCAATACAGAGAGATTTACTCAACCACGTTTATTGCTGCTCAATTCATTATAGCTAAGAACTGGAATCAACCCAGATGACCATCACTGGATGAATGGGTAACGAGGTTATCGTACACTTACACAATGGAATTCTACTCAGGAGTAAGAAAAAAATGATACAATGAAATTTGTAGAAAAATGGGCAGACTTGGAACAGATCATACTCAGCAAACTCACAATCACAGAAAGACAAACACTGCATGGTGTCACTTATCTCCGGTTACTAACCTGGACCTGCTCGAGTACCTTACATACCTGATGGGCAACTCAAGGCCCAGACAATAGGGATGGAAAGGTTTGGTGGGGAAGGGGGAAAATAAACACAAAATTTAATCCAAATGAGCTGTTACCATAGAAACTTCTGTCATTGGAGATAGCCTAAAAGATTTAACCCTCAAAAGGAGTAAGGGTGGAACACCTGAAAAGTAGGGTTCTGTTGAAGGTGGAATGAAGCCTAAGCTTAAAAGAAAAATTTTCTGTCTCTGACCTGTAACTCCCAGTACCAGAGATTGGTTGCTACCCACATTGAGCTGTTGATCAGAGACAAGGTTCCCAAATCAAGACAGCTTTCTGTCAAAGCACTTTATTACCCTCCTGAGGCAAAAGCTAAGACCCTATTGCTTGAAGACACCATATGCTGCTGACACAGAGCACAGAGAGACCTGGCTGCAATTCAGAAGAAAGCCAGTCCCCAGACAGATAGCCTGTCCAGTACTGGAAAGTGCTGCATGAACTACTGGGGGAAAGTGGTCAACAATGGTCTGAACAACCAGATCTCTAAGTTACTCAGAAGCAAACACCCTGACATGATGTACACACAGTGCAATAGTGACACACAGCCTCAGTGGGTAAGCAATAGCTTTCTGATTGGCTAAGAGATCCACTCAGTGTAAAGGAACCATATCTGGGAAACGGAAACAGGTCAGAATACTATGGAGACAAAGATTATGTTCTCTAGTGTCAAGTTCTCACTAGTCTTTGGCTAAAAGAGGAGTTACGTACATCAAATTCTCCCTAAATTAATAATGCTTAACCCAGTTAAACTATGCTGACTTCACTCTCCACTGGAGAATCTGTTCTTTATCAGAATGTAGACCAGAGGAGATCAACTACCCTTTGCACTTCATCCAAGCCCCATCTGAAAGTACAGAGTAATTGATGGAGATAAGCAAGAGTGTTGCTTCCATGCTGTTCCTGATAATCAGCACCAGGGTGTAGGAGACAGACCTTGAAGATCTCAATACCTGCCAAAGCAGAGATCCAGAGGCTTATAAGAGCTCATCACTGAAGTAGACTTAAAACTCACCCACCACAGCTCAGGGAATTTTGTGGAAGAGGAGGTGGAAAGATTGTAAGAGCCACAGTGTGACATTATGCCCAGAAGCATTCCCTCACCCCCAAAATAACTGACTTCTGCTCCCACAATGCATAAACCACAACTCCATGGAGAATACCTGCAACCCCACTGAGGAGCATCCTCAGAATGGGGCAGGGACAAGCAAAAAGAGGGTACCAATATATGATGTCTCCATATGAAATATGTTGTTAGTAATAATGATAAAATTTTAAAAATCAAAGAAAAATAAGTAAATAAAATATTTATTTCTTGATCCTTTACAGAAAACTTTTAACAACCTTTGAAATTAAAATGATGTCCAAAAATTTCTACTTGGGTTATTTCCCCCTACAAATCTGCAGTTGAGTTTATATACTTAGAAACACATTCAGGGGGTCCCCAACTCCCAAATCCCCTTGGCCAGAGGGTGCTAGCATGGAGTGAGTAGGCCAGAGTTTCTGATTCATTTCTCTCCTCCCAGCTCCCTGGCCCCAGCATCCCTGCTGCTGGTGTGGGGCAGCCTGAACCCCACATGCATGCTGCAGAAGCAGGCCTTTGGCTCTGGCCAGCTCTGGGTCCCCAACTGCCAGTTCCCCTGGGCCAAAAGATCTTGTGCTGAATGAGTAGGCCAGAGCCCCTGGTTCATTTGTCACTTGCCATCTTCCTGGCCCTGATACCCCTGCTGCTGGTGTGGGGTGGCCTGGACCCTGTGTGCATACTGTGGAAGCAGGCCTTTTGCTCTGGCCAGCCCTTGGGTCCCCAACACCCTATTCCCCTGAGCCAGAGGGTACATGGGTCACTGTGGGAGCTGGCTTTTTGCTCTTGGCTCCCCAACTTCCCAGCTCTTGGTTCCCCACCCCCGGCTCCCCTGTGGTGAAGTGTGTGTGCAATCAGTGAGTAGGCCTGAGCTCCAAGTTCCCCAGGTACCACTGAAGCACTTGCAACCTCCACAATCTGCACATCCTACTCCAATCCTGTTCAGATTGAAAACAACACTCACATAATATCCTACAAGGACAAATACTTTCTTCCTCCTTGATAAAATAAGACTTACCCTGAAATGGGTAGATCACAAGGCAAAGAACAAAAAACAGAGTCAGCAAACTGAGACATAGCCACCAAGGATGCCCAGGCACACAAAGGAAGCCACCACTAAAAACAGAAATTAATCCCAGAATGAAGACACAAGAGGTATGTGACGCTGACCAAGCTATTTGCTGAATGGGAAACAAATTATCAAAAGAAAAACCCAATAATTGCATAAATGAAATTAAGCAGAATTGTTCTTAGACCACTTAGACAGCTTTTGTCACTAAGCCTGACTGAATTGAAGAAAAGTGGAGAGATCTCAAAAGAGAGATAGTGAATTGAAGGTGAGTCAGCAAATAGAGGATCCCAATAATCAGCTGATTAAGCTTAACAAAGACATGATCAAATGCAAGAATGAATTCCAGGAAGCATCAAGTAAATTAGACCTTAACCTGAAATCATACCTCAAAAAGGAGATGGACATGATGAAAAAAACCACAACAGAAACCAAAAATCAAGTAGACCTCTCTAGAAGCCCTCATGTCGCTCATGTGGAAGACAGAACCTCTGAGGTGGAAGACAAGATAGAAGAAATTGATCAGGAGTGCTAAATTCAAAAACTAATACTAACAAAATATGAGGGAACTGTGGGATACCCTAAAATGACCAAACATCCAGACCATGGGTATACCAGAAGGGCTGCGATACTGGCACCCTGGATCTCTCCTGAGAACAAGTGGGACCTAAACTTATGGATGAGTGTTCTCTTCCTCGCCAGGAAGTGTGAAGTTGGCTCCGGATTGTTTCCTCTGCCTCTTTTGTCCCTATTCTCTTTGCAATTATAGCAAGTTTGAAGTCTTCTTCTTCTAAAGAAGTCATAGCTATCACAGCACCACCACCAAGAAGTGGCAAAAATTAAAAAAAAAAAAAGGACACATTTAATTATGTGGTGGTGAACTGAAGTTTTACATAAACAATGCCATACTTTGTTACATGATGTCATAGATATAATTACTGAGTTTATGTTCTAGGTCAACTTCAACTTACATAAAGGATTATTAAAAACAACAGAATTCTCTCTGAAGTGATAATGTGTCAGGAATTTAAAAAAAAAAAAGATTGTAATGTCCTGTTATTTAAAAGGAGGAGGCAACTGATCTGACTTCTAGGCCAGCCTGCCTTAAGATAGCAACAAAATTTGCCATAGTACTCCTAACAAGATAATTTCCAAGTGTGTTATTAGTATTAATGTCATAAAATTGTCTTTAGACTACTTGCTTGTTAGTAATAGGATTAATCAATTTGGTGTAGTTTTTCTTAATAGCTTTATAAGAAAGAGGTTTAATAATGAGATGAGATAAGTTGATTGAAGGAACTGGGAAGGAATTTTTCAATGTTGGAATATAGAATGCTCATTAAAAATGCTTTTTGAGTGGTACATAGATCAAAATGTTAAAGTATGTATATAAAGATGTGCATGTATAGGAAAGAATCTTCAGGCTAAACCTAAATACCATGACTAAAGTTAAAGATTTTACAACTGTTCACAAAATCTTAAACAAAAAGTAATTTTCAGGCTAAAATATGTTGTGATAGCTTGCTTAAGCTTTTTAAATTTAAGTCATGGGTAAAACATAAAATTGTTTTATGTTAATAAATTTCCATGGTACATAAAATCAATAGCTATCAAGATTGAGCCAAAATCATTGGTTGTCAAATGGTGTCTTTTCTTTCAAAAAAGATTTATCAAGGGTTATATTAAAATTTAGCTAGCTGTTTTGGCTCAGAAAAGACCAGATTCTGATCTATTGTATGTAAAGTAACTGTCTCATTTCTGACATTTTAAGTCCAGTTCTTATAACAAAATTAACTCTTAATACATATTCCCTATTTCTGGGTATAGCCTCATGTTCAAACAGTGGTCCTTGTTGGGCCCTGAAAGGCCTAGGCGTGAGGCCTAGTGGAACTTCCTGAGCCTAGCTAAAGTTTGGCGACCTGTCTCTGGCCAGCTATGACTCAGCAGGATGCCTAAGGGCTTCTGGCCTGCTACTTCCTCGTGGTAATTGTAATTACCATTTCAATAGTTAAAGTTTACTATTGGCCCTTACCTCTTCTCCCACCCTAAAATCCCCGCCTTCGTCCCCAACATGATATAGGCAACTGCTCAGAGTAATAAAGCAAGTTGTTCCTGCATTGCAAAGACTCCCAACTCAGTGTGGTTTGTCTCCGGTGGCCAGGAGAGGTTCTGAGTCGTCCGACGCTCATCATCCCCTCAACCCCTAGGGAGGAACCAGCAGGCCTGGTCCTTCCCTCGGCACTACCTGTGCAGGAAGGAGCCCCGCATCTGGCGCCCAACGTGGGGCTCTGGGGCCCCGACAGACTAGTGCACCCCGTGAGAGGCAGTCGTTGAGGAGGTAATCGGTGTTTGCGGGTGAGCGTACCTTCATAAGTTATGAGGTAGTCTTCCTATTTACTGCACTAAACTTTGCTTCTATAACCTGTACTTACTTGTCGACATCTCTTCGTTCCCTTTCTCTTCACCTTCGGTTTGCCGCGGCTTTTGTATTTCTAAAGGCTTGTGTATTTCTAAAGGCTTGTGCTTCTCTCTCTCTGCTTGGGCCTGTAAAGACAGGCCAGCTTTTTCTGCCATTACGGAACTTCCCCTGGATCTGTAAGCTTCAGTAAATATTCCTTCCTCCAAAACTGTACCTGGTCTGGAAGTTTATCTCAGCAAACCTAAAGCTGTCTAATGAGCTGAGATGAACCTGACCATGTGGATGTTAATCTTTTGGAACCTTTATTTTAAAGAAATAGACATAAACTTAATGCTTGCAACTAAATGTGTCTTCTGGAGTGATAAACCAAATTTTATGGACTATTCAGATAAAAGTTTAAAAATTATAAGTACAGACCGCATTAAACTTCGAGGCTTAGCTTATAAGCTTTCTAAGAGGAAAGAAAGATTACAGGGAACTTCACTGGAACTGGGCTACTGGCATAAGGGCTGGCTACGTCCTGCTGCCCAGGCAAAAAGAGTTTAATCAAGGTTAAATTTGTAATAGACTGATATGCTTTACTCGAGATACTGGATTAAAAAATTTAATATTTGTTTTTTCTTTGTTTTGGTTTTTCGAGGTAGGATTTCACTCTACCCCAGGCTGACCTGGAATTCCCTAAGAAGCCTCAGGGTGGCCTAAAACTCATGGTAATCCTCCTACCTCTACCTCCCGAGTGCTGAGATTAAAGGCGTACACCACCACGCCCAGCTGAGATTTAAGATTTTAATCTAAAACACCTCAAGCAAGTTACAGGCACTGAGACAAATTTTAGGTTATGACGGTTCAATTTACATTGTTTTAGTCTCTCTTTGCTATGCCTTATACCAGTTAAAAATGTTTACTCTGTGCCTTTATATGTTAAGTGTTTAACTTGTTTAATTTTACAAATCTCAATATCTTATATTGGTCAAGACTGTGGAGACCTTTAAAATTAAACTAAGTACAGTTTATAATATATGATAGTTATAAATCTACTGGGAGCCAGGGGCGAAATTTGGTAATTTAAATAGATGGCCCCCCTCTTGGCAGCTTGTGCCTGGCCCTTCCCTACTGGGAAATGGCAGACAATCCACCTCCTGGGAGAGTGCCACGTGGCCCCCTTGGACTGACCCAGGTGGAGACAAGGGAAAAGTCCGCCCTCTCGTGGTGACTGGGCTCACCGCTAACTTACTAGGGCAAGACATCCTTGGAGATGCCGAGGCTTTCATCACTACTGACCATAAGGCCTTTTATAATGATTTGTTAAATTAAAAAAATATATATATCAACAATGGTTTAAGGAAGGGAGGGAATGTCATCCTAATTACTCCAATGAATACCCCCAATTCTAAGGGCCACTACACAGCCCCCCACCATTTAAAATCCAGTGGAGACTGGGGGACCCTATATGGGTTGAGCAGTGGCCTCTCCCTTCTTCTAAGTTACACCAACTCCACATACTTATTGATCAACAGTTGGAGGCCGGACATATCCGTCCCTCCACTAGTCCCTGGAACTCTCCTGTCTTTGTCATAAAAAAGCCTAATGGGTCCTGGAGATTTTTACATGATTTAAGAAAGATCAATGAATGCATGATTCCCTTCGGAACCCCCCAGAGGGGACTCCCATGGATCCCAGCTATTCCCAATATATACCATATTACTATCATTGACATTAAAGATTGCTTCTTCTCTATCCCTCTCCATCCAGGAGACATGGAAAAAATTTACATTCTCTGTACCCGCTATTAACTTTTGTGGCCCAGATAGGAGATTTGAATGGACTGTCTTACCTCAGGGCATGGCCAATAGCCCACCCATTTGTCAATATTACCTGTCATCCATTTTCTCTCCTCTTTTCAATCTCCCCAATACCCTGTTTTATATCTACATGGATGATATTATTCTTGGGTGCCTAGATTCCTCCACACTCCAGGACCTTACCCATCAATGTCTAACTATCCTTCATACTCATGGCTTTAAAGTAGCTCCTAAAAAAGTTCAAACTGTGCCTCCCTTTAAGATCTTGGGCTCGACCCTTACTCTAGATACAGTTTCACCTGTTAAACCACAACTTTATATTCAGGATTCTTACACCTTGCCTCAACTCCAAAAGCTCTTGGGACTATTACAGAAGCTACACGCTTCCACTTATTGACCCATGTCAACTGGAGAGGTCTCAAGCACAGGTTTCCACAGGTACCAGTCAAAAACCTTAAAAAAATTGTCCGGACTTGTAAGTCCTGTCAGCCTTTCCTCCAAGTACCCCCCCTTCAAAATACAGGAAACAATCCTCGAGGGCTCCGCCCTAATCATCTTTGACAAATTGATGTCACACACAATTCTCCATTTGAAAAGCTTAAATATATCTTTCTTTCAGTTGATACCTTCTCCCGCGCCTGCTGGGCATCAGCACATGCCGGGGAAAAATCTAAACATGCCATTAGTCATATGCTTCAATGTTTTGCCACTCTTGGGCTACCTGATCAAATAAAAACAGATAATGGCCCCTGCTTCATAAGCAAGGCCTTTATAGATTTTCTCCAGACCTGGAAAATTTCACATTCCACAGGCATCCCATACAACCCCCAGGGCCAAGCTATAGTTAAAAGATATAATCAAACTCTCAAGTCTCAATTACAAAAACAAAAGGGGGAGTCCTTACCCCCACATGACCAACTAAAAAAAGGCATTATTTACCCTAAACATTTTAAACTTTTCTAAAGAAAATAAACAATTATCCCCTTTTCAAAAACATTGGTCCTCATCTGTTACCTACAGTTCTATCTGGGTAAGATGGAGAGACCCATTGACTGGGGCCTGGAGAGGGCCTGATCCACTCCTCACAGCAGGGAGAGGGTTTGGATGTGTCTTCCCTCAAGATGAAAAAAGACCCATTTGGGTACCAGCGAGGGACCTAAAATATTTGTCTGAACAAGGGGACACTGACAATCACTTCTCTAGGGAGTGTCCCACCCCTGAGGACTGTTCCTAAAATGGTCCTTTACCCTGCTAAATTAAATAGCTCCCTCCCTTGTGGAGGATTGCTGGCTTTGCCTCCAATCTGGGCCTCTCTGGCTGATTGCAGTACAGTTGTCCATACGACCTTAAAAAGCTGCTCAGCTACCTTCCCCATCCCCGTCCAGCTTTTCCCAATGTTTCCTCTGGGCATTTGGGCCCTTCCTTCTCCTAATAATTCCAGTATAGATGTGAGATACATTCATATTTCCTTCTGTAATTTTAACAAAACTGAGCCCAGTGCTCAATGCTGTCCGCCTTCTGGAATGGCTTATGTTTGCGGAGGCAAAATGGCCTGTAACTTTCTGCCCAGAAATTGGATGGGCCCTTGTGCCCCAGCCACCTTAATCCCAGATATAGATATCATTCCTGGAAGCTAGATTCCTTGGCTAAGGTAGTCCTACAAAACAGGAGAGGACTAGACCTACTAACAGCCGAAAAGAGAGGCATATGTTTGTTTTTACAGGAAAAATGCTGCTTTTATGCCAGTAAATCAGGAATCGTCCAGGACAAGATTAAGAGGCTCCAGGAAGACATGGAGAGGAGGCGACGGGACCCCCAAGACAACCTGCTACAGACGGGCTTACATGACATCTTACCCTACATCCTCCCTCTATCTGAACCCCACCCCATCCTTCTCCTCCTTCTTCTTCTCCTTCTCCTCCTTCTCCTTCTTCTCCTTCCCCTCCTCCTTATCCTCACTGTTGGGCCTTGTGTAATTAACAAAATTATACAATTTATTTACCAGCGGCTAGAGGTAATAAAACCTCATCAGGTCGAGATATCACAGGCTGACAACTCAGAAATTAAGTTCCTCAGATGACCCACTGCCACCTCCCCTGCCCTCCATGTGACCAATGACGGGTAAGATCCCCCGGGGGGACAACCTAAGACAGGCCGTGGAGTGGCTCAGTGAGCTAAACACCTGGTACTCAATGACGGGTAAGATCCCCAGAGGGGGACAACCTAAGACAGGGGCCACGGTGACCAATGCTCTTACAAAAACAAAAGGGGGAGATGTTGGGCCCTGAAAGGCCTAGGCGTGAGGCCTAGTGGAACTTCCTGAGCCTAGCTAAAGTTTGGCGACCTGTCTCTGGCCAGCTATGACTCAGCAGGATGCCTAAGGGCTTCTGGCCTGCTACTTCCTCGTGGTAATTGTAATTACCATTTCAATAGTTAAAGTTTACTATTGGCCCTTACCTCTTCTCCCACCCTAAAATCCCCGCCTTCGTCCCCAACATGATATAGGCAACTGCTCAGAGTAATAAACCGAGTTGTTCCTGCATTGCAAAGACTCCCGACTCAGTGTGGTTTGTCTCCGGTGGCCAGGAGAGGTTCTGAGTCGTCCGACGCTCATCATCCCCTCAACCCCTAGGGAGGAACCAGCAGGCCTGGTCCTTCCCTCGGCACTACCTGTGCGGGAAGGAGCCCCGCAGGTCCTCATCTGAGAAAAGTAATATTCAAGCTCTGTGGTTCTGTTTCCAATGTTCTCTGGGTAATTGGTACCCATACAGGTATCTGAACTAATCAAAGATATTTTCAAACACAGGTGCTAAGACTTTATACTGTCTTACCTGTCCTTTTCTGACAATTTCTAGGTTAAATTAATTAGTTTACAAATCAATTGTTACTATTTTCAAGACTGATAACATGTTCTGCCTATATTTATAAATGTTAGATGTTTAAGGTGTGAGATGTGCCTACTTTCTATACCTCACATATATGACTTATGCTGCCACAGTACAACAAAAATTTTAAAGATTGGACAAAATGATTTTAGAAGCTCTTGTGCCATTCTTTAACTAAATCTATTTCAGTAATCAAATGTGTTCTAAAAAGTCATTTGACTCCTGGATCATTCCATATGCTACTATGGGTGGAGTTATTTTGTTTCTAATTGTTCTCCTTAAGTGTCTCCTACATCATGTGTCATGCCAGCACACTGTCAATAAGTCTACACTCCAGGTACTCATGGCTCTTGAACTTCCTAATCGTGGTCCGCCTCGTGACATCATTTGGGCCTGGCTCATGGAAATCCATGAAGCCACTATATAAGTTGCCTTGCCCTCCAAAACACCCTGACATGTCTCCAAGGGTGGTCATCCTTCCAGGGCCAGTAGTCAAAGATGGGAAATGTCCTCTTGGTTGGGGCCAACCTAAGCCAGGACATAAATTAGTGCCAATGATGAGTAAGGCTTAACCTTGAAGATGACAACCTAAGACAGACACGGCCCATTTTGCTGGGTGCCCTCTGAGGTGGGAGTAATAAAACCAGAGCATTGGGCTAAAACTCTTGCTGGAATGCCAAAAGAAATAAAAAGGGTGGATATGTAGGAGAAGCATAGCCAGGGGGGCTCTGGGATGAGGCCCTGAGATTACAGTACATGAGGGCTGTACACTGCTACTTCCTCTGTGAGCCAACCTAAACCTTGCCTAAACACCCAGACACCACTGATGCAGGAAACGAGCCAAAGAAAAAGGGACAACATAATACCAAACAATGAAAGGACCAGTGGGAAATGGGAAAGGGGTATAAAGAGATGTCTGCTTTCCTCAATAAATAAGTCTGCTTTCAGCTTCTCATCTGACTCCCAGAGTCTGTGTTGCTGACTCTGCACCTTCTTACCCCCACCCCCAAGGGCTGTTTGCCCTGAGCTACAGTGAGACCCTACCTTGAAAAACAGAAAAAAAAAAAAAAAAAAAAAAAGGAATACTGATGAAATGAAGAGCTGATGCTTTCAAAAGATAAACAAGATTGATAAACTTTTGGCCAGGTTGATTAAATGAAAAACAAGTCTCCAATTAACAAAATCAAAATGAATAGGGGAAGGTCACAACAGACACCAATGAAATTGGAAGAATCATCAGGACATACTTCCAAAGCTTCTCCACAAAATTGGATAATCTGGCAGAAGTGGGTGAATTCCTAGATATACCACCTACCAAAACTAAACTCAGAGAAGATTAGTCTCATAAACAAACCTATCACATCCATGGAGATTGAAGTTCATCAAAAACTTTCCTAAAAAAAAAAAAGTCCAGGAACAGGTGGTTTCTTGGCCGAATTCTTTCAAAACTTCATTGAAGAACTGAAACCATTTTTCTCAAACTGTTTCACATTATTGGAGAACATGGAATGCTCCCCAACTCCTTTTATGAAGCTAGCATCACCCTAATACCAAAACCAGACAGAAATAAAACAGAAATGAAAACTGTAAACATATCCCTGATGAATTTAGATGCAAAGATCCTAAACAAAATCATTGCAAACCAAATTTTACAACGCATCAAAAGCGTTATCCAACTTGATCAAGAAGGACTCATTCCAGCAATGCAGGGATGGTTCAACATATGGAAATTTGTCAACATAATATGCCATCTAAATAAACTTAATCACAAGAACCACATGATCATCTCAATAGATACAGAGAAAACATTTGACAAAATACAATATCACTTCATGATCAAAATGCTGGGGAGAGTAGACATGGAGAGTTTATATCTCAACACAGTAAGAGCTATATATAAAGCACCTAAAGACTGAATGATACTCAATGGGGAAAGACCAAGGAGTTCCCATTGAGATCCAGAATAAGACAGGGGTGCCCACCCATACTACTTCTCTCCAAAACTGCTAAAGGTGATTAATTCCTTCAGCAATGTGGCAGGGCACAAAATCAACATGCAAAAATCAGTAGCTTTTCTATATGTAAAGGACAAGTATACAGAGAAAGAAATCAGCAAGGCTATCCCATTTTAAATATCCACAAAAAAAAATCAAATACCTTGGAATAACATTAACCAAGGATGTGAAATACCTATACAATGAAAACCTAAAAACACTCAAGAAAGAAATTGAGGAGGACTTGAGAAGATGGAAAGACCTCCCATGCTCCTGGAAAGGTAGAATTAATATTGTGAAAATGGCAATTCTACCAAAAGTAATATACAGAGTTAATGCAATACCAATAAAAAAAGTCTAGCATAATTCTTCACAAAGATAGAAAAAATGATCTCAAATTCATATGGAATGGCAGCATGCCTCAGATAGTGAAATATATCCTCAAGAAAAGAAACACCTCTGGAGGTACCACCATACTTGATCTAAAGCTGTGTTACAAAGCCACAGTAACAAAAACAGCATGGTACTGGCATAGAAACAGAAGTATATACCAATGGAACAGAATTAAAGATCCAGATCTTAGTTCATGTAACTACAGCTACTTGATCTTTGACAGAGGTGCCAATAATATAGACTGAAGAAAAGACAGCATTACTATGGAATTCACTATGTAGTCTCAGGGTGGCCTCAAACTCATGGCGATCATCTTACCTCTGCCTCCCGAGGGCTGGGATTAAAGGTGTGCACCAACACATCCAGCTCTAAAGTGAGGTAAATTTACACAATGGAATTCTAGCCAGAAGTACAAAAAAAATGATACAATGAAATTTGTAGAAAAATAGATGGACTTAGAAGAGATCATACTCAGCAAACACATACAGAGAAAGACAAATGTAGCATGTCCTCACCCATCTGTGGTTCCTAACCTGGATCAGTTTGAGTTGCTGGCATACCTGACAAGTAATGTGAGACCCTGACAATAGGGATGGAAGGGACTGGGGTGAGGGGAAGGGGATGTTGGCTGGGAAATAAATACAAAACTAAATACCAAAATGAATGGTACCATAGAAACCTTTCTTCTTAAAGGCAGACTAAAAAAATTTAACCTTTAATAGGAATATAAGGGGAGCATCTGAAAAGAAGGACCCTGAAGAGGATGGGATGAAGCTTAACCTTAATTATTTTTTTTTTTTTAAGCTCTGGCCTGTAACTCCCACTACCAGAAATCAGTGCTACCCTTATTGAGCTGTTGATGTGAAAGACCTATGAGGTACCCAAAATAAAACAGGCTTCTGTTAAAGCATTTGATTTAAAAGGCAAAACCCTATTGCCGAAGGCACCATATGCTGCCAACACAGAACATAGAGAGATCTGGCTGGAATATGGAAGACTGGAAGTCCCCAGACAGCTAGCCTGGCTAGTGCTGGAAAATGCTAAATGAGCTACTAGGGGAAAGTGGCCAACAATGGTGTGTGCAAACAGGGGTCTAAGCTACTCATAAGCAACCAGTCTGACAAGAAGTACACACCAGTGCATTGGTGGCATGCAGACTTAGTGGGTAGCCAGTGGCTTTCTGATTGGCTAAGAGATCCGCTCAGTGGAAAAGAACCCATAGCTGGAACTGGGAATCAGGTCAGAATCCTATGGAGACAAAGATTATGCTCTCCAATATCAAGATCCCACTAGTATTTGGCTAAAAGGAACTACATCCTTCAGAATCTCCCTGAATTAACACTTATCTTATTTAACCTATGCTGACTACACTGTCCATTGGAGAATCTATTTTTCTTTTTCAGAAGATAGAGAAACCTGAGGAGATAAATCACCCCTTGCATTTCAGTCAAGGCCCAGGTGAAAACAGAGGAACTGGGGAGATGAGCAAGAGTGCCACTTCCATAGTGAGCTTGATAATCAATGCCAGGGTGAGGGAGACAGATGCTGAGGATCCTCAACACTTACCAAAGCAGAGATTCAGATGCTCCTGAGAGCTCATCACTGAAGTAGACTTAAAACACACCTGCCAAGTCTCAGGGAATTTTGTAGAACAGGGGGCAGAAAGATTATACGAGCCACAGGTTGGGATGTCATGCCCAGAGGCACTGCCTCCCCCCAATAATTTACTCTAGCTTCCACAGTGCATAACCCACAACCAGCAACCCAAATGAGGAGGACCCCCACCCCCAGTGGAATGGAGGTATGGAGGAGGGAAAAGATAGTGCCCTCACATGATGTATCCATACAAAGTATGTTATTAATTTAAAAAATTAAGTTTTATTTTTCCCTGAGGTAAGGTCTTGCTATAGCCCTGGTTGACCTAGAATTCACTATGTAGTGTCAGGGTGGCCTCAAACTCATGGTGGTCCTACCTCTGTCACCCAAGTCCTGGGATTAAAGGTGTGCACCACTATACCCAGGCCTAAGTGAGGTCAGGGGAAGAGACTGAGTAAAGTCAGGGTGAGGGGGGAGAGTTAATCAAAATCTAAGAGGGTATGAGTAAGTCATGTGGAAAACTTTTTTTGGGCAATGGTGCACTCAGAAGCCATAGATTGTTATTAGAAAATTTTCAGTGATAGGGATGGGATGCCTTCCAGTGGGTTGTTGGATAGGGAGGTGTCTGATGCCTCCAAAACATTACAGGCCATTGCCAAGGCTCTTGGTTTCCTACCAGGAATAGATGGGAAGACAATATTGTTAAAGACTCCACATGCTTGGACTGCAAGGTCACTGAGAAATCATGCTGGAGCTGAGCTGAAAACCCTCCATGTAGACCAGCTGACCAAAAGCTGGATAAAGCTATGCTGCATTCAGCTCCATGTGAGAGATAGAAGTCATCACTGGAGATAAACAACAGTGGATACTGCAAGCCTTAAGTCTGGCCAGCCAGGCCAAGTGAACCAACAGGTGCAATAGTGGCATGTCTGTTATGGGGGAAGCCAACTGCTCTCTAATTGGACATGAGGCCTGCTCCATGGGAGGGAATACATGCCTGATACTGAAAAACCTATGGCAGGGAAGTCATGACTGGTGTCTGGCTAAATGCATATATTATTCTCACCAAACTGCCCATATATTAATGCTACTCTCACTTTTGGTTAGAGAAGCTTCTCTTTCCAGATGGTGGTGACCTCTAAGGTGACTCAAAATGTACCGTATTGCTGAGCAGAAGTGACAGAGGAATGCTCACACTGAAACATTTCTCCTAAGGCTCAGGGTCCATTGCAGAAGAGGTGGCAGAAAGAATCTAAGAGCCAAAGGAAGGGTAGGACTCCTTACAATGAAGTCTTCCAGACACAAAATGGCTTGGATATCCATGACCTCACAGTGCCTGGGATCAAGATATTCATAATAGGAGGAAAAGATGATGACATCAAAAGTATATAGACACTGATGGAGAGGGAGATGGGATATGATGGAAAGTGGAATTGCGAAGGGGAAAGTGACAGGGTTTATTGTTTATAACTATGGAAGTTGTGAATAAAAATTAATAAAATAACATATTAAAAAAGACGCCTTTGGGGGTCTGGAGAGAGGGTTAGCCATTAAAGGCACTTGCTTGCAGAGTCTGTCAGTTTAGGTTCCATTCCCCAGGATGCCCATCAAGTCAGATGAACAAAGTAGTGTATTCATCTGGAGTTCAAAAGAGACCCTGTCTCACCCAATCTCCATCTCTTTCTCCCTCTCCAACTCTCTCCTTCTCTCAAATAATTAAATGAAAAAAATATATTTTGTGTGTTTCCGAGGTAGGTCCTTGCTCTAGCCAAAGCTGATATGGAATTCACTATGTAGTCTCAGGGTGGCCTTAAACTCATGGCTATCCTCCTACTTCTGCCTCCTGAGTGCTGGGATTAAAGGCGTGTGCCACCACACCTGGCAAATGAAAATATTTTTAAAAATCAAAAAGAACACATTCAGGGACTGGAGAAATGCTCAGCAGTTAAGTATACTTCCTGTGCATGCATGAGGACATGAGGGAGCCTAAGACTGCCAGAATTCAAATCTCCAGATCCTCTTTAAAGCAGCTGGGCATAGCCATCCATGTGCTTGCAATCCTAGTCCTTGAGGGAAGCAGCGACCAGAGAGTCTTTGGAGCCCCCACAAGCTTGGGAATTAGTAGGAGACTCCAGTTCAAAATAAGACCAAATGGAGCAGCAGTGTCCAACCCCCACTACAAGGGCTCATACATGTTTGTATGCCCCCCATTCAGCTTTTCCCAGTGGTGCACCATGTGTGTCCACAGAAGTGGAGTGCTTGCAGATGCGGTCATCATTGTAAGCCTCAACTATGGTCATTGCAGCAGTGTTTATAGCGTCAACAATTTTTGCCAGATATGCACTTTTGCATCGACCTATCCCCATTGCAGTAAGAAACTTCTGCTGCAGAGGCTGCCAGCAGTACTAATCTATGCAAGCAAATATAGATATTTAGAAAGCACTTTGACATCCTTTCTGTTTACCATAACCACGTAGTAGGTTCCACCCTAGAGCCTAAAAGTCCCTAGCCATAGTTTTTCTTTTTGGCTAGGTTCATAGCACCAGGCATGAATTTCCTCCTGTAGAACAGGTTTAACATCCAATCAGAAAGTAGTTAGTTACTCTCATAGCACTCATTCCAGGTTAGGCCGGTAGGCAAATTTTACCTTGTAAATCACCTTGAAGTGTACAGGGTCCAGAGCTGGGTAGTATTAAACATTGGTGAAATAAAGACCATCTGAATTGCATTTGGTATCACAATGCGACTGGCTTCATAGAGAGAGTCTGTGTCCCTTCTATTTTATGGAATAATTTGAGAAATATTAGTTTCAGTTCTCCCTTAAAGGTCTGTAGAATTCTTTAGTGAATCCATCTGGACCAGAGCTTTGTGAGTTGGAAGAATTTTTTAAATTACTATTTTAGTTCTAGTTGCTTGCTATAGATCTGTTTCAATTGTTGATCTCATTTTGATTTAATTTTGGTATGTCATATGCATCTAGAAATTTCATTCATTTCTTTGAGATAATCCATTTTATGGAACACAGCTTTTTAAAGTATATCCTTATGCTTTTCTGAATTTTGTTGATATTTATTGTAATCTCTCCAGCTTTTAATCTTTAATTGTTATGAACTTGGGTTTTCTTTCTTTTTCTTTGGTTAATTTGGTCAAGGTTTTTCAACATTGCTTATATTTTTAAAGAATGAATTCCTTGTTTCGTTGATTTTTGGCAATTTTTTTTAGATTACATTTTTTCATTTCTGCTCTGATCTTTTTCTTTTTTGGTTTGTTGAGGTAGGGTTGTTCTCTAGCCCCGACTGACCTGGGATGCACTCGGTAGTCCCAGGTTGGCCTTGAGCTCACAGTGATCCTCTTAACTGTGCCTCCCAAGTGCTAGGGTTAAAGGTGGACACCACCACACCGGCTCTTCTCTGATCTTTTTTTTTTTTTTAAAGTATTTTTATTTATTTACAAAAGGAGACAGAGGAGGGGGGAGAAAAAAATAAATGAAAGAAGATTAAAAAAAAAAAGGAAGAACAGTAGGAAGAAAGAAGAGGGAAAATAGGTATGCCATGGCCTCTTGCCACTGCAAATAAAAACCCCAGACACACATACCACTTTGTGCATCTGGCTTTGACATTGGTACTGGGGAATCAAACCTGGACTAGCAGGATTTGCAAGCAAGTGCCTTTCACCACTGAGCAATGTCTCTAACCTATCCTTTCTTAATTATTTCTTCTCAACCACTTTTTGAACTTATTCTTTTTTTTCCTAAGCTTTCAGGTGCATAATTAAGCTATTTACTTGAGATATCTCTGAGTTCTTAGTTGTAGGCACTTCACTTAGAACTATAAGCTTCCCTTTTACGGTTGCCTTTATTGTATCCAATAAGTTTTGGTATATTTGGTATTTTCATTCATTCAATTTCTAGGGATTTGAAAATTTTACTTCTTGATTTTTTCCAATGATCATTTATCATTATATTGTTAGATCTACATGAGTTTGTGTGTTTTCTGTCATTTATCCTGATTTTGATCTCTAGCTTATTCCATTATGGTCTAATAAAATACAAGAAGTTACTTCAATTTTTCTATATTTATTGAGACTTTCTTTGTGTCCTAATATGTGATCTATTTTAGAGAAAGTTTCATGAACTGCTGAGAAGAATGTGTATTCTGTAGTGTTTGGGTAGAATGTTTTCTAAATGCCTGTTAGGTCAATTTACTCTATAATTCCATTCAAGTCTAATGTTTCTCTGTTTATTTTGTCCAGATGACCTGCCTATTGGTAAGAGTGGGGTATTAAGTCACTTACTATTATTGTGACAGGTTAATCTTTGACCTTATATCTAGTAACATTTGTTTTATGAAATTAGATATACCCATGTTTGGTCTAAAAATTGTAATAGTGTCTTGATATATGGTTCTCTGTATCAGTGTAATGTGACCCTTTTATCTATTCTAATTACTTTTAGTTTGAAGTCTGTTTTTAAAATTTATTTATTTCTTTATTTGAGAGAGAGAAAGAGAGAATGGGCACACTAGGACCTCTGGCCACTGCAAACGAACTCCAGATGCATGTGCCCCCTTGTGCATCTGGCTTACGTGAGTCCTGGGGAATTGAACCAGTGTCCTTAGGCTTTGCAGGCAAATACCGTAACCACTAGGCTATTTCCCCAGCCCTGAAGTCTGTTTTTTCAGATATAAGAATAGCAACACCTAAATGTTTCTGGTTCCATTTGCTTAGAATATCTTTTCCCATAATTTCACTCTAAGGTCATATCTGTTTTTCATTATAAGTTTTTTTTATGGGAAATAGCAAAAAGATGGATTTCATTTTCTAATCAAGCCTATTATCTGTGACTTTTGATTGAGCAACTCAACAGTTACTATATAGGGTAATTACCAAATGGTGTGTGGATTGTGGTCATTTTAGTGCTGTATTTCTCTGTAGTTCCTTGAAGATGTTTACCCTTCTCATTACTCTGAAGTGATCCTTCCATTGTCACTTTAGAGCTAGCTTAGTGGTTATAAATACTTTTTGCCTACTTTTATCATGGAAATGTTTTCTTCTTCAAGAATGATGTATTTTTGCTAGGCATAATAGTTTGGGTTGGCAGCTGTGGTCTTTTAGGACTTGAAATACATCATTCCAAGCTTTTTTGTCTTTTAAGTTTCTATTGAAAACTCAGCTATCATTCTGATGGGCCTGCTTTTATATGAGAACTGGTATTTCTCTCTTGCAACTCTCAATATTCTTCTTCTGTTTTGGTACACTTAGTGATTTATCTATCATATAATGTGGGAAATTTCTTTTCTGGGTCTGTCTAGTTGGTGTTCCATATGCCTTCATATCTTGGTGGGCATCTCCTTCCCTAGATTTAGGAAATTTTCTGCTGTGTTTATACTGAAAATATTCTCTTTACCTTTGACATGGTGTTATTTTCCTTCTTCTATGTCCGTAATTCATAGATTGTTTTTGTGGTATCCCAGAGATCTTGCTCCATTCATGTATATTTTTTAAAGTTATCATTTTCCTTACTAAAAATACAGATGTCTTTATATTTAAAAACACATTTACTTATTTATTTATGAAAGAGAGAGAGAATATGTATATGTATGTGTATGGGCATGTCAGGACCTTTTGCTGTTGCAAAAGAACTCCAGATGCATGTGCCACTTTAAATAGGTACTGGGGAATCAAGTCCAGTTTAGCAAACTTTGCAAGCAAGAACCTTTTCCCACTAAGCCATCTCTGCAGCCCCAATTCCTTTATATTAGCTTCAAATTCTAATATTTTGTTCTTCCCATGAGTTGTTCTATTGGTAAGGCTTTCCACTGAACTTTTTATTTCGCTTACTGCAGTTTTTGCTTCCAGCATCATTTCAACTTGTTTTTCTTCAATAGCTCTATCTTGTTATTTAATTTCATTTTCATATCTTCTGTTACCTTTCTTATTTCATTTGTTCTCTTGAATTTCTTTCTATTCTTTGTATTTACCATATTCATTATCATTCTTGAATTGTTTTCTTTGGGATTTCATCTAAGTCTCTGTCATAGGAGTTATCACTCTGAGATTGGTAGATTTTGTAGGGAATATGTCTTGATTTTTTATTTTATGTTATTTTATTATTTGCATAGGGACTTTTGTATTAGAGGTTAGACCATTAGTTAAATTTTTCTCCTTAATTTAATTCACTTTCCTCCAGTGAAAATTCTTCCTATATTCAGGGGGACTAGTTTTTAATAGGGTTGAGGTATCATCTTTTTCTGTTTGCTACTAAGGACACTAGTTTATATCCTAGTTCTCTCCTTTGAGTAGAATATTTCCTGTAACAATAGTCAATATCTTGGGACAGACTCACTATTAAACTTCTTCAGTGCCAGTCATTTTAGAGAGTAAGAGAACATTGACAGCATTGCATGTGTTGATATATTATTATTGTGGATTTGTAAGGAGAGAAAAAGAAAGAAGGAAAGAACTCTATAGAACAAATAGTAGGTATAGGGGGCATAATGAGAAACTAAGGGGACCTGAGTAGAAAGTAGAGCTGTATTGGCAAAAGAGAAAAAAAAGTCTGGGGATGAGGAGAGAATTTTAGCTAATGGCAGAATGAAGACAAAAAGGTGAAGATATACTAAAAGATAATTTGTAATAATTCTCCCTCTCAGTAGGTGGAGACTCTGAAACTCTGTAAACCAGAACACACTATATTCTTTGGGAGAGAAAAATGTAAAGGGAAAGACTAAGGAGAAAAAAAAAAAAAAAAACCTAACCAAAAGAATACACAACACACACACACACACACACACAGAGAGAGAGAGAGAGAGAGAAAGAGAGAGAGAGAGAGAGAGAGAGAGAGAGAGAGAGAGAGAGAGGAAGCAAGAGATGGTAAGAGTAGAGTGAGGCCTGGAACAGGCCTGCTAAGTTGATAATAGCTGTTGGAAACAGGATGAGTGTAGAGAGAGAAAGAGGAGATAACAGGATTTGCAAACTGACTAGCCTGATATTTGGCTCTGGTCTGGACCTCCTCTGCTTTTGGAATGGAGACTCCTCTGAACAAACTTCCTCTCTTGCAGGGCTCCACCGATGGGCAGGTAGTGCTGAGGAAGGACCAGGTCTGCTGGTTCCTCCCAAGAGGTTGAGGAAGAGGGTGGACATCAGACGACCCAGAATCTCTCCTAGTCACCGGAGAAAAACCACACTGAGTCAGGAGTCTTGTGGAAGCAGAAACTCGCTTTATTGTTATATGCAGTTGCCTATATAATGTTGGGGATGAAGGTGGGGATTTTAGGATGGGGGAGAGGTAAGGGCCAATAGTAAACTGTAACTATTGAAATGATAATTCCAACTCATGCACAGAAGTGGCAAGCAAGAAGACATTAGGCGTCTTGCTGAGTCCTAGCTGGCCAGAGACAGGTCGCCAAACTTTAGCTAGGTTCAGGATGTTCCACTAGGCCTCACCCCCGGCCTCTCAAGGCCCAACACTCTCTGGCCTTGGGTATGTTGTTCCTTTCTTCCTTTAGAGTTTTCCTTCAGAAGTTGGGCCACTGCACAGAGCTGCCCATTTCCCCTTCTCTGGAGTCAAGCCCATGGATGTGGCTGGGTTGTTCAGTGGTCATTCCTTGCTGGAGTGTCCTCCTGTTGCAATTTGATTTATTTATTGATCCATTTAGGTGGTGTGTGGGAGCAGTGTCTCTCGCCTTCTGACTGTGGCAAGATGGGGAGGGAGATTGTGTGCATTAGCAGTTTCTTAATTTCAGATTTCCAGACCTCTCATCTGGGGCTTGCCTGTGCTCTTCTGAGAACCTTCAGATTTTCATAGCTGGGTGCTGGAGTCATTAGGCGGTTTCTTTTGTGGCCAAGTGCATATGGCTGTGGTCAGGATATGAATTGGATCCGCCTCATATGGCTTCTGGTAGCAAACCCTGACACTGTTTTCACATCTTTTTTATTTCTCTTCATGGTTTTCTGAGGTTATTCTTTAATTTGTGTCTTTAGTTCTTCTTTTGATTTTCTCCACACTGGTTCTCACTGAGGCTGTTTCCTGTCTACCATCTTATCTGGAAGTCTCTGCTTCTACTTTTAGTAGTTTTGCTATTTCCTTCACACCCATGGTCATTTCTCTGCTGAAATCTTAAACCCTTCAAAGTAATCCATGAGGGTTGGAATCGACTTCTCTTAAATTCCTGTTATGGTTGATATTTTGACCTTGATTTGACCTGAATCTTGATTTTTGTATATGGTGCCGAAGAATGAACACAGGTCTTGTACGTGCTAGGCAAGCACATACACATCTTTAAGCCCACAATGTTCTTTTTATTTATTTATTTTATTTAAAAAATTTTTATTAGCATTTTCCATGATTATAAAAAAATATCCCATGGAAATTCCTCCCCCCCACACTTTCCCCTTTGAAATTCCATTCTCCATCATATTACTTCCCCATCTCAATCATTGTACTTACATATATACAGTATCAACCTACTAAGTACCCTCCTCCCTTCCTTTCTCTCCCTTTATGTCTCCTTTTTAACTTACTGGCCTCTGCTACTAAGTATTTCCATTCCCACAATGTTCTTAATAGCATCTAAAATGGCAAAATGTTTCCAGAAGGTTTTCAAATTACTTTGCCTCTGTCAGAAGAATCACTCTCTGTGACAGAAATAGCGTTAGATATATCAGCTTTGTGATAAAGAACTGAGTTATTAATTATACATTAAAATAAAGAACTGAATACAGGAAACCTGTGAAGAAAGGAGAGGCTTATTTTGGCATATACGTTTAGAGGGTCAAGTCCAAGAGTGGGCAGCCTTATTGGTGTAAGCCCCTTGTAACAGTAGCACAGCAGAATTGGGGCATACAGTAGAGCAAACCTCCCATACCGCAAGTCAGTTGATGGTGGAGGGAAAAGGGGGGAAAAGAATGTCCCTTTGGAGGGCATGCCTCCAACTATATAAGGACCTCCTGCTAGTCCCCATCTCTTAAAGGTCCACAGCACCTCCTTGTTACCACCAACCTGGGAACTCAGCCTTTACGTCATATTTTTGTGAGACACTCACCCAAAGTAAAGCAATGCATCTCTTAAATAATCAGGGGTGAAAGTTGGAGTCTCTCCTTCAGGTATGGGCTGCAGGATGGATGCTATGTACCAGGAACAAAATAATACCAATCTCACTATACATCTCCATCAGACATTGGGCAAGCAAGAGCAATGTCAATGAGCAGTGATTATTTTGAAAGCTATGTTTTCAATGTTTTTCCTCTCAAGTAAGCAGTGCATCCCATCAGCAGACTGTAACTATTCAGTTAACCATACTCTAAGTAGCAGTGCAGGGTTTTTGCTCCATTTACAGAACACAGGCTGAGTACATTTAGTGTAATTCTCAAAAGTGTTGAAAATGGTAAAAGAGCATTGATTTCAACTTTAAAAAGTCGGGCTGGAGAGATGGCTTAGCAGTTAAGTGCTTGCCTGTGAAGCCTAAGAACCCTGGTTCAAGGCTCGGTTCCACAGGTCCCACGTTAGCCAGACGCACAAGGGGGCGCACGCATCTGGAGTTCGTTTGCAGAGGCTGGAAGCCCTGGTGCGCCCATTCTCTCTCTCTCTCTCTATCTGTCTTTCTCTCTGTGTCTGTTAATAAATAAAAAATTTAAAAAATATATATTAAAAAAAAGTCACAAACACATTAGCCCTTAATATTGGCCCATCTACATTTAGAACTTCTGCTATCTAGCTGTGAAAGTCCTTGGTGGCAAAATCTTCCAAAGGAAGGTTATTTTGTCTACATTGAAAATCTGATGTTCAGTGGTGAACCTGCCTCCATCAGTTCCCTTACCTAGATCTTCTAGGTAATTTCATACAAGACCATTTTCTAGGTTGGTTGCATTTTGTTAAATTGCACAGGCTGGCCTTGAATTTTTTTTTTTTTTTTTTTTGAGGTAAGCCCAACAGACTGGCCTTTGTTTTTTCTTTTTGAATTTTTTATTTATTTATTTGAGAGCAATAGACAGAGGAAGAGAGATTGGGCATGCTAGGGCCTCTAGCCACTGCAAATGAACTCCAGACACATGTGCCACTTTGTGTATCTGGCTTATGTGGGTCCTGGAGAATCAAACCAGGATCCTTTGGCTTTGTACACAAGCACCTTAACTGCTAAGCCATCTCTCCAGCCCTTACCTATTTTTTTAATGTATGATTTTTTTAATTGACAATTTCTTTCTTTCTTTCATTATTTATTTTAATTTTTATTAACATTTTCCATGATTATAAAAAAAATCCCATGGTAATACCCTCTCCCACCACACTTTCCCCTTTGAATTTCCATTCTCCATCATATTACCTCTCCATCTCAATCATTGTACTTACATATATACAATATCAACCTATTAAGTACCCTACTCCCTTCCTTTCTCTTCCCTTTATGTCTCCTTTTTAACTTATTGGCCTCTGCTACTAAGTATTTTCTGTCTTATGCAGAAGCCCTACCATCTGTAGCTAGGATCCACATATGAGGGAGAAAAAGTGGTGCTTGGCTTTCTGGGCCTGGGTTACCTCACTTAGTATAAGCCTTTCCAGATCCATCCATTTCTCTGAAAATTTCATAACTTCATTTTTCTTTACCACTGAGTAGAACTCCATTGTATAAATGTGCCACATCTTCATTATCCCCTCATCACTTGAGGGACATCTAGGCTGGGTCCATTTCCCAGCTATTATACATTGAGCAGCAATAAACATGGTTGAGCACGTACTTCTAAGGAAATGAGATGATTCCTTTGGATATATGCCTAGGAGTGCTATAGCTGGGTCATATGGTAGATCAATCTTTAGTTGTTTTAGGAACCTCCACACTGATTTCCACAATGGCTGGACCAGATTGCATTCCCACCAGCAGTGGAGAAGGGTTCCTCTTTTTCCACATCCCCGCCAACATTTATGATCATTTGTTTTCATGATGGTGGCCAATCTGACAGGAGTGAGATGGAATCTCAATGTAGTTTTAATCTGCATTTCCCTGATGACTAGTGACGTACATCTTTTTAGATGCTTATATGCCATTCGTATTTCTTCCTTTGAGAATGCTCTATTTAGCTCCATAGCCCTTTTTTTTGCATTCAGCAAACAATTTTATCAAATATTCTTTTAATTTCACAGACGACAATATGAAACAAGCACAGCGGTTTTGCAGTACAGTTTCAAGGTGTATACAAATTAGAATACAGAGTTTAACACTTGTGTAACTGACATTTTGAACTTTAGATTTCTATATAAAACTTACAATTTCAAATATTAGCCAATCTGATAACTTTCTCATAATATAAAAAGGATGAGATGCAGATTTTCACTAAACAAACTACATAAAATATTTAAAATAATCATTAAAACTCAAGATTAGAATTTATAAAGATTAGCTATAAAACTATATTGGCAAGTCACTCTTCTTATAAAGGTACCATTCGCTACATTACAAATTAGTCTCTAACGTAAAACTCCCTCAACTAACTGCTCTAACTCAGAACCTGACAGCCCTTACATGAAGTTGATTGTAAAATTCTCTTGGAAAGCTTTGGTATGCATTTTCAGGTTTTATAAAAAGTATTTTCAGAGCTTTTGTAAACACTTCATTCTATTAAAGCACAAAAGTAATGGGTATCCAACAGCATTTAGGATACAGAATCAAAAATCAAATCAGTATGTATTTGTAAAACTCACCTTTACCAGAGTAGGCAAAAAAAAAAAAAAATTTTGAAAGTATCAAACTTTAAAACAGTTCTTTTTTCCATTTTTCTGATAAAAAAACAAATGCTACAAAACCATCCCACTTCATTCATGTACCTAGCAAGCCTTTTAGGAAAAGACCTTAGAAACAGTTAACCCATTCTTAAAAATCCTCTCCAGTTCAACAAACTTACTTTTCAAAACTCATCTAAACTGAAAACCGCCAGACTTGGCTCGAGCCGCAGGAAAAGCCAGGTGCGGGATTTTCCCCTCACACCGCGCTCTCCGCAACTCGGGAAACGTGAGGGGAGAGCGGCAGCGATCAGTGGAGGAGCAGACCGTGAGGTAGAAGAACACGTGGAACAGCGAGACAACCAGAGCAGCTGCGGCTCCCTCCCCTCCCCCACCGCCTGAGCCCAGCCCCAACGAACAGAGCAGCGGCCAGGGACCCGGCCACGCCAACTTGGGCTGACAACGGGACCCAAGCAGGAGCAGAGTTCGGGAGCAACATCAGCGGCTCCAGCACCGGTACCAGCGGCCCAAACAGCAGCAGACCCAGGAGCGGCAGTAGCGGCAGATCCCGCAGCAGCAGCTTCAGGGGGAGCAGCAGCAGTGGACACAGCAGCAGCAGCTTCAGCAGCAGTGGTGGCTCCAGCAGTGGCAGCTACAGCAGCAGCAGAGGCAGCAGCAGCGGCTCAGTTTGCCCAGCTCCAGAAATCAGAACAGCAGCCTGACGACCCAGGCAGCAACTTGACTGAGACCAAAATCACCCAAGGTAACTGGGATTGCACCAGGGAAGGGTCTCACTTGGTCACAAGCTGACTTGGATCCCTCAACAGACCAGAAATCTAAACCTCTTTGTTGATAGAGGATCTGGTCATTATAATAACTACTCTTGCATACATATTCGGGGCTGTTTTTGATTGAATGTGTACAGTGTTTAGTTAAATTTTAGAATCTACCTGTATTTTATTCCACTCAGCCTGCTTGAATACTCCTATAGCAGGGAAACTCAACCCCTAAGAACATCTTTGTAGATACACTGAGAGTCTTAAGAGCCACACCTCACACCTTAAGGTCCTATCCTGAAAATATATTACATCAAATCAATTGATACAGCTAAGAATACCCAGCTAGCTAGAAAATCCAAGCATTAACTTAATCCAAGATGCAAAAATATATACATTATAACACAAGAAACACTAAACAGCAAGACGATATAAATCCACCTAAAAGTATTAATGCATCAGAAATGTCCTCCAGTGAGAAAGAGTTAGAGGAAATGCCTGAAAAAGAGTTCAAAAGAATAATTATAGATATGTTCAAAGAGGTCAAAGAACACATGAAAACAATCAAAGAAGAAATCAAAGAGGAAATCAAAGGAATCAAAGAAGAGGCAGGACACCAATTTAATGAAATAAAGAAGGCAATACAAGACATAAATAGGGAAATAGAAATAATAAAGAAAAACCAGTCAGAATTACTAGCAATGAAGAACACAGTTAATGAAATAAAAAACTCTGTAGAAAATCTCACCAGTAGGATGGATGAGGGATAGGACAGAATATCTAAGCTAGAAGACCAGGTGGCAGACCTAATGCAGTCCAACAAAGAGAAAGACAAACTTATAGAAAAGTATGAGTGGGAATTTCAAGATATTCGGGACACTATGAAAAGATCCAATATAAGAATTCAGGGCATAGTAGAAGGAGAAGAACTCCACTCCAGAGGCATAGTAGGCATCTTCAACAAAATCATACAGGAAAATTTCCCCCAAATTGGGAAAGAGGTGCCAATACAGATACAGGAAGCCTTTAGAACCCCAGCCAGACAAAACCCAGAAAGAACCTCTCCTCGCCATATTATAATCAAACTTCCAAACACACACACCAAAGAAAAAATGTTGAAAGCAGTTAGAGAGAAAAATCAAGTTACCTACAAAAGCAAGCCCATCAGGATTACAGCAGATTATTCAACACAAACTTTTAAAGCCAGAAGGGCTTGGAGTGATATATTCCAAGTTCTGAAAGATAACAACTGTAAACCAAGGTTACTTTATCCTGCAAAGTTATCCATTCAAATAGATGGAGAAATAAAGACATTCCATGACAAAAGCAGGTTAAAGGAGTATTTGAAGACAAAACCAGCTCTACAGAAAATACTTGATAGAATCCTCCATGCTGAACAAAAGGAAAAGCACACATATAAGGAACCTAGAAAAAACCAGCTATACTCAAATACCAGTTAACAGAAGAGAGCACAGGTAGAACCAGAAACACACACACACACAAAAATGGCAAACATAAATACACACCTTTCAATAATATCTCTTAATATCAACGGCCTTAATGCCCCAACGAAAAGACATAGATTTGCAGACTGGGTTAAAAAGCAGGATCCTACAATTTGTTGTCTCCAAGAAACTCACCTTTCTACAAAGGATGGACATTATCTTAGGGTGAAAGGTTGGAAGACGGTGTTTCAAGCAAATGGGCCTAGAAAACAAGCAGGGGTTGCTATCCTAATATCAGACAGGGTAGACTTTAGTCCGACGTTAGTCAAGAAAGATAAGGAAGGTCACTTTATATTGATTAAGGGCACACTCCAACAGGAGGACATTACAATCCTAAACATATATGCACCTAACATGGGGGCTCCCAAATTCGTCAAACAAACACTATTAGAACTAAGGTCACAGATAACACCAAACACAGTGGTGGTGGGTGACTTCAACACCCCACTCTCATCAATTGACAGGTCATCCAGGGAAAGAATAAGCAGAGAGGCATCTGGACTAAATGAATAATAGAAGGAATGGACCTAACAGATATATACAGGACATTTCATCCAAAGGCTGCAGAATATACATTCTTTTCAGCAGCACATGGAACATTCTCTAAAATAGACCATATATTAGGACACAAAGCAAATCTTAACAAATTCAGGAAAATTGAAATAATTCCTTGCATTCTATCTGACCACAATGGAATTAAACTACAAATCAGTAGCAAGAAAGGCTATAGAGCATACACAAAATCATGGAAACTAAACAATACACTACTAAATGATGAGTGGGTCAATGAAGAAATCAAAAAGGAAATCAAAACATTTATAGAGTCAAATGACAATGAGAACACAACATACCAAAATCTCTGGGACACAATGAAGGCAGTTCTAAGAGGTAAATTTATAGCCTTAAGTGCCTATATTAAAATCTCATCTAAAAAACTTCACAATACGACAAGTATACACAATCAGACCACATAATTTATTTTTTTTAGCTTATTTTTTAAAAAATTATTTATTTATTTATTTGAGAGCAACAGACACAGAGAGAAAGACAGAGGGAGAGAGAGAGAATGGGCGTGCCAGGGCTTCCAGCCTCTGCAAACGAACTCCCGATGTGTGCTCCCCCTTGTGCATCTGGCTAACTGGGATCTGGGGAACCAAGCCTCGAACCAGGGTCCTTAGGCTTCACAGGCAAGTGCTTAACCGCTAAGCCATATCTCCAGCCCTAATTTATATATTTAGTAGTATTCAAGTTTTCTTTTACATTTGTAATTTAGAATTTATTGGTAGAAATAAAATACACATACAACCACATACAACTGAAAAAGGCCAATACCAAGAAACAGTAGGAAATGTGTACATACAGGGTAAATTGATTTACAAATTCAATTTACTAAATTTCACCTTGTATACCATTTTTGGATTGACGTAGAAAACTTGAACTGCTGAAGTTCACTTCTGGCTCTTGAGGATGTTGCTTGTTTGCAAAGCCCCCAGTTGTGCCGGCAGCTTCTTACGGCCATCTGCCACTTCAGCCTGTGACCGGGTCTCTTGCATAAAGACATTTATTTACCTTTGCATTGCAAAAGCCTAAATAAGAATTAGCTTCACTTTTATAAAACTATATAAAACTCCACTAAAAAGAAATCCATCTAATTTTTGGGTCAGTCCACAAAAATACCTTCTTTTTAAAAAAATCAAACACTTTTATGAGAATAAAGATCCTTCAAAGTTTTTAACTCTTCTATGAGAGTTTTATTTTGATTTTCCAGGACTGCAACTCGATTTTCCAGGCATTTGACATACTCTTTCTTCTTCCTCCGACATTCTCGAGCAGCTTCTCTGTTTTTCATCAATCTTATTTCTCTTTTCAATTGGGGGTCATCTGTCTTAGTTGCCTGAGAGGTAAGAGTGACAGGCGACGTCATCACCACAGCTTGTGGCAGCGAAGTGGCCGATGGTGTGGTGCGGATCTGGTATGTCTGCACATCTCCTGATGCAGTTTGCACAACCACCTGGTTGCTGGGCACAAGTATTTGCTGTCCATCAGGGGTCTGTGCATACTGGAGAATCGCACCTTGCTGAGGATTGCCTGAATTTGTCATGGTTAAGGTCTGTAGTCCCTGTACTCCGTCTGTGCCTGGACTGGCCAACTGCAAGGCTCCATTTGGGGCAATGGCAATGTACTGTCTGCTGCTGGTCTGGTAGATGGGAGTTGGAACAGACATAGAAGTAACAGCAGAAACGCCAGGATTTTCTCTGTCTCCTTTTCTGCTTCGTGTTTCTTCAGAAGAGAGGTCTTTCAAAATTTTTCTGTAAGAAGGGCGCCATGCTAGGATCCCGTGAGCTTCCTGTGAGGAGCCTATGCTGTCAGATGAGTCCTGAGACTCCTCGCTTTCTGATAAAGATGAAACCTGCAGGGCAGTATGAGAAATATGAGCTCCCTGAACTGCTGAACCAGGCTGAGGTGCAGTCTTGGAAGTGTTAATCTTGTGGGAATCTTCCATAATCAACTGTGGTCATCGCCCCGCTGCCACCAGGGGCGGACACGGTCCACTCCCCCTCCCAGGTGGATCAGAATTCACTTCCCAGTCCCCCTCTGGGGGCGAGGGCCACGCCTCTGTCTCGGATAGGGTGGGGACGCGCAGGGCTATTCAAGAGCTAGCTGTCCAGGGCTGCTGCTCCTCCTCCGTCCTGGGCCGACAGCAGCGGCATGATGGACACCAGGCCCGGGCCATAGCCTATTTTTTGATTGGCTTGTTTGATTCCTTATTATTTAACTTTTTGAGTTCTTTGTATATCCTACATATTAATCCTCTATCAGATATATAGTTGGCAAAGATTTTTTCCCATTCTGTAGGTTGCCTCTTTGCTTTTTTTACTGTGTCCTTTGCAGTGCAAAATCTTTGTAATTTCATGAGGTCCCAGTGATTAATCTGTGGTTTTATTGCCTGAGCAATTGGGGTTGTATTCAGAAAGTCTTTGCCAAGACCAATATGTTGAAGGGTTTCCCCTACTTTTTCCTCTAGCAGTTTCAGAGTTTCAGGTCTGAAGTTAAGTTCTTTAATCCATTTGGACTTAATTCTTGTGCATGGAGAGAGAGAAGAATCTATTTTCATCCTTCTACAGATATATGTCCAGTTTTCCCAACACCATTTGCTGAAGAGGCTGTCTTTTCTCCAATGAGTATTTTGGGCATTTTTATCGAATATCAGGTGGCTATAGCTACCTGGACTTACATCTGGGTCCTCTATGCTGTTCCACTGATCTACATGTCTGTTTTTGTGCCAGTACCATGCTGTTTTTGTTACTATGGCTCTGTAGTATGGGTTAAAATCGGGTATGGTGATACAACCAGCCTTATTTTTGTTGCTCAGTATTATTTGAGATATTTGAGTGTTTTTGGGATTCCAAATGAATTTTTGGATTGTTTTTTCTATTTCCATGAAGAATGCCTTTGGAATTTTGATAGGGATTACATTAAATGTGTAGATTGCTTTTGGTAAGATTGCCATTTTCACAATATTGATTCTTCCAATCCAGGAACAAGGGATGTTTCTCCACTTTCTAGTGTGTCCTGCAATTTCTCGCTTGAGAGTTTTAAAGTTCTTATTGTAGAGATTCTTTACTTCCTTGGTTAGGTTTATTCCAAGGTACTTTTTTTTTTGATGCAATTGTGAATGGGAGTGATTCTCTGATTTCATCCTCTGTGTGTTTGTTGTTAGCATATATGAAGGCTACTGATTTCTGTGTATTTATTTTGTATCCTGCTACATGGCTGTAGGTTTTGATCAGCTCTAACAGTTTGCTAGTAGAGTCTTTAGGGTCCTTTATGTATAGAATCATGGCATCTGCAAATAATGATAACTTGATCTCTTCCTTTCCAATTTGTATCCCTTTTATGTGTGTCTCTTGCCTTATTGCTATGCCTAAGACTTCCAAAACTATATAAAATAAAAGTGGGGACAATGGCCACTCTTGTCTTGTTCCTGATTTTAGTGGAAAAGCTTCCAGTTTTTCCCCATTTAGTAATATGTTGGCTGTAGGCTTGTCATAAATAGCTTTTATTATATTGAGATATGTTCCTTCTATTCCCAGTCTCTGTAGGACTTTTATCATAAAGGGATGTAGGATTTTGTCAAATGCTTTCTCTGCGCCTGATGAAATGATCATGTGATTTTTGTCCTTCAACCCATTTATATAATGTATTACATTTATAGATTTGTGTATATTGAACCATCCCTGCATCTCTGGGATAAAGCCTACTTGGTCAGGGGGAATGATCTTTTTGATATATTCTTGTATTCTGTTTGCCAATATTTTGTTGAGAATTTTTGCAACTATGTTCATGAGGGAGATTGGTCTGTAATTTTCTTTTTGTGTTCTATCTTTGCCTGGTTTTGGTATCAGGGTGATGCTGGCCTCATAGAAGGAATTTGGTAGAATTCCTTCTTTTTCTATTTCTTGAAAAAGCTTAAGAAGCAATGGTGTTAGCTCTTCCTTAAACGTCTGGTAAAATTCAGCAGTGAATCCTTCTGGGCCTGGGCTTTTTTTAGTTGGGAGATTATTGATAACTGTTTGGATCTCCATGTTTGTTATAGGTCTATTTAAGTGATTAATCTCATTTTGATTTAATTTGGGCAGGTCATATAAATCAAGGAAATGATCCATTTCTTTCAGATTTTCATACTTTGTGGAGTATATGCTTTTATAGTATGTCCCTATGACTTTTTGAATTTATCTGGAATCTGTTGGGATGTTACCTTTTTCATCTCTGATTTTATTAATTTGTGTCTCTTCTCTCTTTCTTTTGGTCAGACTTGCTAAGGGTTTATCAATCTTGTTTATCCTTTCAAAGAACCAACTCTTTGTTTCATTAATTGTTTGGATTTTTTTGTTGTTGTTGTTGTTTCTATTTCATTAATTTCTGCCCTAATATTTATTATTTCTCCCCGTCTACTGATTTTTGGTTTGCCTTGTTCTTCTTTTTCCAAAGCTTTAAGGTGAAGCATTAGGCCATTTACTTGTAACCTTCTAATTTCTTAATATAGGCACCTTAAGGCTATAAATTTACCTTTTAGAACTGACTTCATTGTGTCCCAGAGATTTTGGTATGTTGTATTCTCATTATCATTTGACTGTATAAATTTTTTGATTTCCTTCTTGATTTCTTCATTGACCCATTCATCATTTAGTAGTGTATTGTTTAGTTTCCATGAATTTGTGTATGCTCTATAGCCTTTCTTGCTACTGAATTGTAGTTTAATTCCATTGTGGTCAGATAGAATGCAAAGAATTATTTCATTTTTCCTGAATTTGTTAAGATTTGCTTTGTGTCCTAATATATAGTCTATTTTAGAGAATGTTCCATGTGCTGCTGAAAAGAATGTATACTGTGCAGCATTTGGATGAAATGTCCTGTATATATCTGTTAGGTCCATTCCTTCTATGACCTCATTTAGTCCAGATGCCTCTCTGTTTATTTTTTCCTGGGATGACCTGTCAATTGATGAGAGTGGGGTGTTAAAGTCACCCACCACCACGGTGTTTGGTGTTATCTGTGACCTTAGTTCTAATAGTGTTTGTTTGATGAATTTGGGAGCCCCCATGTTAGGTGCATATATGTTTAGGATTATAAAGTCCTCCTGTTGGAATGAGCCCTTAGTCAATATAAAGTGACCTTTCTAGTCTTTCTTGACCCACGTCGGATTGAAGTCTACCTTGTCAGATATTAGGATAGCAACCTCTGCTTGTTCTCTAGGCCCATTTACTTGAAACACCGTTTTCCAACCTTTCACCCTAAGATCATGTCTATTCTTTGTAGAAAGGTGAGTTTCTTGGAGACAACAAATTATAGGATCCTGCTTTTTAACCCATTCTGCAAACCTTTGTCTTTTGGTTGGGGCATTGAGGCCATTGATATTAAGAGATATTATTGAAAGGTGTTCATTTATGTTTGCCTTTTTTTTTTTTTTTTTTTGTGGTTCCGGTTCTACCTTTGCTTTCTTGTGTTAACTATTATTTGAGTATTGCTTGTTTTTTCTAGGTTCCTTATATGTGTGCTTTTCCTTTTCTTCAGCATGGAGGATCTTATCAAGTATTTTTTGTAGAGGTTGTTTTGTCTTTAAATACTCCTTTAACCTGCTTTTGTCATGGAATGTCCTTATTTCTCTGTCTATTTCAATGGATAGCTTTGCAGGGTAATTTAATCTTGGTTGACAGTTGTTATCTTTCAGAACTTGGAATATATCACTCCAAGCCCTTCTGGCTTTAAAAGTTTGTGTTGAATAATCTGCTGTAATCCTGATGGGCTTGCCTTTGTAGGTAACTTGATTTTTCTCTCTAACTGCTTTCAATATTTTTTCCTTGGTTTTTGTGTTTGATAGTTTGATTATAATATGGTGAGGAGAGGTTCCTTCCAGGTTTTGTCTGGCTGGGGCTCCAAAGGCTTCCTGTATCTGCATTGGCACCTCTTTCCTAATTTGGCAGAAGTTTTCTTCTATGATTTTGTTGAAGACGCCTACTATGCCTTTGGAGTGGCCTTCAACTATGCCATGAATTCTTATATTTGATCTTTTCATAGTGTCCCAAATATCTTGAAATTCCCACTCATACTTTTCTATAAGTTTGTCTTTCTCTTGTTGGACTGTTTTAGATCTGCCACCTGGTCTTCTAGCTTAGATATTCTGTCCTCTCCTTCATCCATTCTACTGGTGAGATTTTCTACAGAGTTTTTTATTTCATTGACTGTGTTCTTCATTGCTAGTAATTCTGACTGATTTTCTTTATTATTTCTATTTCCTTATTTATGTCTTGTATTGTCTTCTTTATTTCATTAAATTGGTCTCCTGCATCTTCTTTGATTTCCTCTTTGATTCCTTTGATTTCTTCTTTGATTTCTTTGATTTGTTCTTTGACTTCTTTGAACATGTTTACAATCATTCTTTTGAACTCTTTCTCAGGCATTTTCTCTAACTCTTTCTCACTGGAGGTCATTTGTGATGCATTAATACTTTTAGGTGGGTTTATATTGTCTTGCTTTTTAGTGTTTCTTGTGTTATAATGTATATATTTTTGCATCTTGGATTAAGTTAATGCTTGGATTTTCTAGCTAGCTGGGTATTCTTAGCTGTATCAATTGATTTGATGTTAAATATTTTCAGGGTAGGAGCTTAAGGTGTTGGTGTGGCTCTTAAGACTCTAAGAGTATCTACAAAGGTGTTCCTAGGGGTTGAGTTTCCCTGCTATGGGAGTATTCAAGTAGGGTGAGGGGAATAAAATATAGGTAGATTCTAAAATTTAACTAAACACTTTACACATTCAATCAAAAACTGTACCGAATAGTTATGCAAGAGTAGTTATTATAACAACCTGATCCTCTATCAAGAAAAAGGTTAAGATATTTGGTCTGTTGAGGGATACAAGTCAGCTTGTGACCAAGTAAGAACCTTCCCTGGTGTAATCCCAGTTACCTTTTGGGATAATTTTGGTCTCAGTCAAGTTGCTGTCTGGGTCGTTGGGCTGCTGTTCTGATTTTTGGAGCTGGGCACTGGCTTTTCCTCTGGGGCAAACGGAGCCTGGCAACTGTGGCCCTGCAGATTGGGCACCCCCGCTGCTGGAACCGCCACTGCTGCTCCTGAAGCTGCTGCTGCTGGATCTGTCACCAGTGTTGCTAAAGCTTCCACTGCTGGGTTTGTCGCCTCTGTTGGGTCCACCGCTGCTGCTGCTGCTGCTGCTGCTGCTGCTTTAGCTGTCACTGCTGGATCCTTTGCTGCTGCTGTGGATCTGCCGCTGCTGTTGCTACTGGATCTGCCGCTGCTGGGGCCGCTGCTGCTGGTGCCAGAGCCGCTGATGTTGCTGCCAGACCCTGCTCCTGTTTGGGTCATGCTGTCAGCTCAAGTTGGCATGGCTGGTCCTTGGTCCGCTGCTCTGTTCACTGGAGCTGGGCACAGGTGTTGGGGGAGGGCGGGAGCTGCAGCTGTTCTAGTTCTCTTGCTGTTCCATGTGTTCTTATACCTTGTGATCTGCTCCTCCGTTTCTCACTTCCACTCTCCCTTCGTGTTTCTTGAGTTGCAGAGAGCTCCAGTGTGAGTGGAAGCTCCCCTCACCTGGCTTTTCCTGTGGCTGGAGCCGAGCCTGGCGGCTTTCTGGTGCGCTGCTGCCACTGTGGTCAGCGGACCTGCTGGGGCTGCTTTTGCTGGCCTGTGTGGGCTCTCGATCTCTTCTACTTCTCCACTACCATTTCAATTTCCTATACACCTCACTTTTTAGTAAAAATGTGTATTTTGCTGAGTTTTTTCAGTCTTTTTCCCCCCTAGGCTGCTTTGGCATGGTACCTACGCCGCCATCTTAACTGGAAGTCCCCCCTCCTTTTTTTTTAATGTGGGAGAGTGACAGTGAGTGAGTGATAAAGAGGGAGAGAGAGAATTGGTACACCAGGGCCTCCAGCTACTATAATTGAACTCCAGACACGTGCAGCACCACCTAGTGCACATGGTGCAACCTTGTGTGCTTGTGTCATCTTGTGCATCTGGGTTACATGGAATCTGAAGAGTTGAACATGCGTCCCTAGGCTTTGCAGGCAAGCGCCTTAACTACTAAATCATCTCTCCTTGAACTCTTGATCCTCTTGCCTCGGCCCATATGTCCTGGGTTCCAGGTATGCACTGCCACACTAGCCAGTGTGTTGCATCTACTGTGTCAGTGATTTTGCTGCTTTACCTTGCACTGATGTGCTATGCAGGCAGCTTCTCTCCTCATTTCCAATGAACCCAACCTCTGTAAGCCTCAACCTTCTTGTCTGTAACTGCCCTACCTCTCAGTTTCATAGATTTCAGGAACGTTTAAGCTTTGCTCTGGGTTAGTCTTTAAAGGGATGCTGTGGCTAATTTGATTGTCCACTGAGACCACTAGGTCATTCAGCACATAAGCAACAAGGCTGTTTGGCTTCACTACTATTTGCATGTTCCTTGGGTTCACACTTTCAATTTCCCTCACAAACTTGCCCTTTGCATTCATGGTTTGCCTAACTGGTACAAAAAGCCCAGGTTTCAGCCCGACTTGGCCTTTGATAAACTTTCCTCACTAAGCTTAATCATGTCTAGCTTTTAATTTCAATTGCAATTTTTCCTTTTCACTTCAACACTTATGAACTACTGTAGGATAATTAATATCATTATTACTGTGTCTCAAGGATGATAGAGGCCTCAAGCAAAGGAGAAAGAGTTTCAGCTGGTTGAGGAAGCAGACAGACATACAAACCATTTATTATGTGAAGTTATCTTTTTCACATAGGTATGGTTCAAGGCTCCCCTAAAAATTACATAATAATGCACCATTAAAGATCACTGGGCTCATATCATCATGTCAAATGTCACAATTATGAAAATGTTTGAAATTTTGGGAGAAATACTCAAATATGATGCCAAGACATGAAGTGAGCCCATGCTATTGGTAAAATGATACCACTAGACTAGCTTGGCACAGTATTAGCACACACCTTCAGACTGAAAAGTACAATATTTGCAAAGCATGATGCAGTGACCTGAAATAAAATGGGGGATACCTGTCTGATGACACCCCTTGTCTCTTCTTTATCACCTTCTCAATTTGAGCCCGTCACCATGATTAGTACATGTCTGGTATTAGCTCAGTCTATAAACTTTTTATGGCTATTGGATATTGTCATTATAGGGTAAAAACTAAGTCTCTTATCCTATCTGTGTCTCCTTACAATGGGTCATGAGTAAGTAGTGGTGAGGTCAAGTATGCAGGTATGAAAGCATCTCATCTGCAGTTTTGCCCCTACCATCTTTTAGCAGTGGCCCTTGACTAAGCCACAGGATTGTGAGTGAAAACAAACTAGTTAATGTGGAAAGGCTATAAGCACATGGGCCAGTGATTGCAGTTGGTGGTGATGCAGGTAGTATTTAAGTGAGAAGAATGTCCTCTCCAGGCACATGGATATTAGGCCATGCTTAAGAAGCATTATGAAAAGCAACTTCATGAAACTCACTGTGGCATCAAAGAAAAGAATATTACTGAAGCTTAAAAAGTGTGATGCTTATTTTAATACACTTTGAAAATATATTTCTTAAAATAAAAAGATAGGGGCTCACTATGTAACCCAGGTTGGTTTTGAACCTCCCTGACTTAGCCTCTTGAGTGCTGATATTACAGGTAAGTGCTACCATGCTTACCTATGATTTAAAAAATACAGGTGTGTGTGTATGTGTGTGTGTGTGTGTGTGTGTGTGTGTGTGTGTGTGTGTGCATGTTACTGGGGATTGAACTGAGGGTCCTGAACATGCAAGGCAAGAACTTTACTGCTAAGTATACCCTCAGCTCTCAAAATAAATTTCTAAAGAAAAAGCTTGTGAGGGGCTTAGAAGATGGTTCAACAGTTGGGAATGCTTAGTTGCAAAGTTTACTGGCCCAGGATTCAATTCCCCTGCCAACCACTTAAGCTGGGCAGGCATTTGTTTTCAGCAGAAAGAGACCCTGATGTGCTCTCTCACACACATAAATAAAAATAAAAATATCTTGTCATCTTTAGAAACAGTTTTGTTTTTCCCAGTGAGTTGCATGAATTATGAAAATGTTCTCTTGTGTAAGGTCTGCCTGGGAGCTCAAAGTCAGAGTAGACTTGTCTAACACTACTACTACTGCTTTCACCTTAGCTTCCTTCTTGATTTTTCTCTTCTCTTGGTTCTCAATTTCATTTACATCATAAGTCAATGGATAAATATGTTGTTGTACAAGATGAGGAGAACTCCCAATTATTCAAAGCAAAACTTGAAAGTATGTGTTACTATTAATGTGGTACCTGATATTAGCTCAAGTAGCTTCAAATCCATTTGGAGCAATCATGAAAATGATTGAATTTTAAAAATAACTCAAAAAATAGATAAATGGCTTTATATGAAAACTGACTCATGAACTAGGAATATTCACATGTTCTTTCCCTTCTTCTCACTTCAGCTGTCTAAGCCAACACCACATGCCTCGCTTAGAGCTGTAGAAGCTGAACGAAGATCACTCACTATCTGGACTCGCTCACAGTAAAGGCCAGAGCTACAATGAAATCAGGTACAGCACTCAGTCTTCATGTATTGCAGGTCATTGGGGTTTGTTTGTGATGGATTGGAGGGGGGAGGGGCCAGGCTGATTTGACGAGATGAATTACTCTTAGAGTTGGAGTTTTGTTGCAGTAGCTGTAGCACCATGCCACAGGCCACATGGTGGAGTGTCAAAGCAGCTGTGGAGAGGATGAGAGAGAAGAAAGAGGGCTTTGTGAATCCAAGGGACAAAGCACAGCATGGTGTCCCTTTCTGAGGGAAAGGGTAAACCTGGACACAGGCTACATGAGAGAAGAGGCGATGAAAGAGAGTGGAGAGAAAGATGGGGTTGGTTCTCAAGTTCTCTAAGGGGTAGAAGCTGATCTGTTCCTGCTTGAGTCGGGCGGGGGGGTGGGTTATAGGGAGGTAGGAAGGCACTAGGTATGAAAAATAAAGTTATAATTCAAGATTGATTTGGCTTGGCAAGAAAAGAACTGAACTTTCCCTGACCTGCCCTTGAGCCTGTGTACTCTAACCATCATAGTGGAGATCCAGTCACTAGCATTTTGGAAAGAACCAGACTGCATTGGACATGGCCTGACTTATGATGCTCTAGTGTCTTGTTTAACATTTCCTGTCTTCTTGCTTATACAAGAAAAGAAACAAACGAAATGACTTTGTAGGACAGATGTTAGAGGGAAATAGGCCCCAAGGGACTTTTTGGATGCTAGTTTTATTTCTGACTTATTCCTTCCCCCTCCCTCCTTCTCTTGTGCCAATTAGTTGGTTGGGGCTCCTTGGGTCAAAGGCTGATATCTGTGGAGAGGATGCTGTCCATATGAATCCATGTAGTGATAATGGTGGGACAGAGAGGGGTCTATAGATACAAGAGTCAGGCATGGTTATTAAGGAATAAAATAAGATTACTTATTTTATTTTTTTATGAGAGAGAATTGGTAGGCTAGGGTCTCTAGCCACTGAAATTGAATTCCAGATGGGTGCACCACCTTGTGTGCATTTGTGATCTTGTGTCTGGCTTACATAGGTTCTGAGGAGTCAAACCTGGATCCTTAGGCTTCACAGGGAAGTGCCTTAACCACCAAGCCACTTCTCCATCCTGGGAAGATTACTTATGGCAATGAAAGGCTGAGTCGCCATGAGATCTGGAATTTTTTAAAAAAAGCAATTTCACTCTGTAGCATGTAAGCAAGCTTGTAGTAAGTAAAAACATGCTTAGAACTATAACACAGAACAGGGTGCAAAACAGAAGTTTGATTATTTGTATGTCATTTTAGACAAGTTAACAGACTTTTTTATTACGTAGAAAGTTTGTATGCACATACCATGTGCTAGTCCCATCATTTCCCTTCTCCCATTCTGCTGAGGGCCCTCCTCAGTGGGATTGTTGGTATTCCCCCTAGGGTTGTGGGTTATGAGATGTAAAAGCAGCAGTCAGTCACTGTAGGGGAGGGGCCCATGCCTCTGTATATTCCCTTCTTCTCTGTGGCTCTTACAGTCTTTCCACTGCCACTTTCGCAAAATTCTCTGAGCCGTGGTGGGTGTATCTACTTTAGTGCTGCACTCTCAGCAGCTTCTGGATTTCTGCTTTGGTACATTTGCGTATTCTCAGTGTCTGTCTCCATCACCCTGGCACTGGCTGCTGGGCTCACCACGGAAGCAGCACTCATAGTCATCTGGCCAGTTCCTCTGTATTTTCACTTGGGCTGGTGTGTGAGAGGTGGTTTTGTCTCCTCGGTTCTCATTACCTTTTTAAAAAGAAAAATGATTCTCCAATGGAGTATGAAGTTAGCATAGGTTAAATGGGATAAGCATTGTTAGTTAAGAAAGATTTTCATGGGTATATCCTCTCTTTTGGCCAAAGATTAGTGGGAGCTTCTCATTGGAGTCTATGATTTTGGTCTCCATAGGATTCTGGCTCAGTTCCCAGTTCTACCAAAGGTTTCCTTTCCACTGAGCAGATCTCTTAGCTAATCAGAGACCCATTGATTTTAACCACCTAGGCTGGATGCCACTATTGTATGGGTATGCATATCTTGTCAGGCTGCTTGCTTTCATATAGCAGTGTTCCTTGCTAGCACACAAGGTTGGCCATTCCCCTCTGCCCCCCCCACCCCACCTCGCAGCTCATGTAGTGCTTTCAGCTCTATATGGGCAGACCATCTGGAAACTGACTTCCTTCCAGATTCCATCAGATCTCTCTATGTCAGCAGCACATGGTGTCTTCAGCAGTAGGATGTTACCTTTTACCTCAGACGGGTAATCAAGTGCTTTGACAGAATCCTGTCTTGTTTTGGGAAGTTCTCTCAGATCAACAGCTCAATGTGGGTTGTAACCAGTTTCTAGTACTGAGAATTACAAGCCAGAGCCAAATATTTTAGGGTTAAGCTTCATCCCATCCTCTCCATAGCCCTACTTACCAGACAATCCCTGCACACTCCTGTTTGAGGATTATATCTTTACATCTGCTATCCAGGAAAAAGAATTCTGTGGTACAAATTCATTTTGGATTTAGTTTTGTGTGTATCTCCTCATGCCCTTCCATTTGCCTTCTCCTAAACACTTCCATCCCTATTATCTATATCTTGAGTTGCCTGTTCAGGTATGCCTACAATTCAGGCTGTTCCAGGTTAGGAACCATAGATGAGGGAGAACATGTGGTATTTGTCTTTTTGTGCTTATGTGAGTTCGCTAAGTATGATCAGTTCCAAGTCTGTCCATTTTCCTGCAAATTTCATTACATCATTTTTTTCCTTACTGCTGAGTGGAAATCCATTATGCATAGCACCTTCATTATACAATCATTAAACGGTAGACATTTGGGTTGATTCCAGTTCTTAGCTCCTGTGAATTGAGCAACTATAAACATCGTTGAGCAAATATCTCTGCAGCAAAGCATGAAGCCTTTAGGGCAGATGTCCAGTAGAGGAATAGCTGGGTCACATGATAGCTCTATTTTTATCTTTTTCAGAAGTCTCCATATTGATTTCCATAGTGGTTGTACAAGTTTGCACTCCCACCGACAGTGAATGAGGGTTCTTTCTCCCGCATCCTTGCTAACATTTATTATCATTTGATTTTTTACTGATTTTCATCCTGACTGGAGTAAGGTGGAATCTCATAGTTGTTTTAATGTGCATTTCCCTGATGGTTAAGGATGTTGAACATTTTCTTAAGTATTAGCCATTTGTATTTCTTCCATTGAGAATTTCCTATTCATTTCTTGGCCCCATTTTTCAAGTGGATTGTTTGATTTTTTTTTTTATTGCTTAGTTTTTTTGAGTTCTTTGTAGATTCTAGATATTAGGCCTCTGACAGTGGTATAGCTGGTAAAGATTTTCTCCCATTCTAGTGTGTTTTCTGTGGATAGTGTGTTGGCTCTGTTTATTGTATGTTTTTCTGTACAAAAGCTTTTTTAGCTTCATGAGATCCCACTGGTTGAGTGGTTGTTTAATTTCCTAGTCTACTGGAGTATTGTTCAGGAAGATTTCCCCCACTTCTATATTGTGGAGTGATCCTCCAATTTTTTTCTTCTGGGCAATTAAGAGTTTCAAATCTTATGTTGAGGTCTTAATGCATTTGGACTTGATTTTTTGTGCATGGAAAAAATGTGATTATCCAATTTGACCAGCACCATTTGTTGAAGATGCTGTCTTTTCTCTGGTGTATGTTGTTGGCTCCCTTGTCTAAGACCAAGTAGCTGTAGTTTCTTGAACTAAGGGCTGGGTCTTAAGTTCTTTTCCATTGGCCTGTGTGTCTGTTTCTATGCCAATACTATGCTGGTTTTTGTTACTATGGCTTTGTCATATAGCTTTAGGTCAGGTATAGTGATACATTAAAAGGTGTTTCTTTTTCTAAGGATATTTTTGTAAATCTAAGGTCTTTTGCATTCCATATAAATTTTGAGACTTTTTGTTGTTAAGGAATGATGCTGGGAGTTTTGTTGGTATTGTGTTAAATCTGTACATTGCCTTTGGTAGGATTTACATTTTCACAATTTAATTCTACCTATCCAGGAACATGAAAGGTCTTTCCATTTTCCCATGTCCAACTCAATTTCTTTTTTAGTGTTTTTATGATTTCAGTATATGGGTCTTTCCTATCCTTGGTTAGTGTTATTCCAAGGTATTTAATTTTTTTGTGGAACTTACAATGGGATAGCCTCACTAATTTCTTTCTCTGTATATTTATCTTTTGTGTATAGGAAGGTTACTGATTTTTGTGTGCTGATTATGTATCCTGCCATTTTGCAGAAAGAATTTACCAACTTTAGAAGTATTTTTGTCTTTTAAAAAATATTTTATTTTAATTTATTTATTTGAGAGAGAGAGTGAGAGAGAGAGAGAGAGAAAGAGAGAAAGAGAGAGAGAATGGGTGTGCCAGGACCTCTAGCCACTGCAAACAAACTCTAGATATATGTGCCCCCTTGTGCATCTGGCTAACTTGGGTCCTGGGGAATCAAACCTGGGTCTTTTGGCTTTGCAGGTAAGTGCCTTAACCACTAAGCAATCCCTCCAGCCCACCTTTAGAAGTTTTATTGTAGTCTTTCAGATCACTTATGTATAGGACCATATCATCTGCAAATAAGGCTAGTTTGACTTCTTGCTTTCCAATTTGTATCCCTTTTATATCTTTTTCCTGCCTTAGTGCTTGGGCTAGGATTTATAGTACTGTGTTGAAAAGCAGTACTGAGAATGTACTGTCTTGTTTACAATCTTAATGGGAATTCCTTGAGTCTTTCCCCAGTAAATATGATTTGGGCTAGAGGTGCTTTGTATGCTTTCTAATGTTGAGATGTAAACCCTCTATACCTAGTTTCTCCAGCATTTTGATCATGAAGTGATGCTGTATTTTGTCAAAGGTCTTCTCTGCATCTATTGTACTTGTGTTTATTTATGTGGCATATTAATTGAGTTCCACATGTTGAACCATCCCTGCATCCTTGGGATGAAGCCTGCTTGATCAAGGTCAATGATGCTTTTTGTGTGTTGTTATATTCAGTTTGTGAGCATTTTGTTCATGATTTTTTCATCCAAGTACATTAGGGCTATATATCTATAGTTTTATTCTCTTGTATTTCTGTCTGGTTCTGGTATTAGGGTGATGCTACTGTCATAAAAGGAGTTGGGGAACATTCCCTTTGCTCTGATTATGTGAGCTTGAGATAAAGTAGTTTCAGTTCTTCAATGAACTTTAATTCAACTGAGAGTCCATCAGAACCTGGACTTTTCTTTTTGGGGAGTTTTTTGATTAAATCTTCCATCTCAATGAATGTAATAGGTTTATTTAGGAGATTTATCTGCTCTGGACTTAATTTTGGTAGTAGGTGGTATGTATCTAGGAATTTATCCATTTCCTCGGGTTATCCAACTTTGTAGAGTAGAGATTTTGTACATATGTCCTGATGAGTCTCCCAATTTCATTGATGTCTGTTGTGACTTCCTCCTTTTCATTTCTAATTTTGTTAACTTAAGACTTATTTGTTTGATAAAATTGGCCAGGGGTTTATCACCCTTGTTTATTTTTCAAAGAACCAGCTCTTTATCAATTTTGTTAATGTTTTTCTTAGTTTCCAATTCATTAATTTCTCCATTAATTTTTTTTTTTTTTTGTTTTTGAGGTAGGGTCTCACTCTAGCCCAGGCTGACCTGGAATTCACTATGTAATCTCAGGGTGGCCTTGAACTCACGGTGATCCACCTACCTCTGCCTCCTGAGTGCTGGTATTAAAGGAGTGCACCACCATGCCTGGCTCTCCATTGATCTTAACTGTTTCCTTTTTGTCTGGAACTCTTAAGGTTGGATTGCTCTTGTTTTTCCAAGGCATTTAGGTGGATAGTTAGGTGGATTAATTTGAGATCTGTCTTTGTTATGAAGGCATTTAGTGCTATAAAATTTTGCTTTAGGTCTATATTCATTGTGTCTCATAAATTTTGGTATGCTATATTTTCATTATCATTCACTTTAAGAAATTTTATAATTTCCATTTTGATTTTTTTTTTCATGACAGATTCATTGTTTAAAAGTTTAAAGTTCAGTCTCCAGGTGCTGGTGCAACTTCTGTGGTTTTTCTTTTTTTTTAATTTTTATTTATTTATTTATTTGAGAAAGAGATATGGGAGGGGGGGGGAATATAGGCATGCCAGGGCCTCCAGCCACTGCAAACGAACTCCAGACACATGTGTCCCCTTGTGTTTCTGGCTTACGTGGATCCTGAAAAATTGAACCAGGATCCTTTGGCTTTGCAAGCAAATGCCTTAAACACTAAGCTGTGTCTTTAGCCCTCTGTTGTTTATCTTATTAATTTGTAGCTTTAAAGCTTTGTGGTTTGATATGATGCAGGAAGTTGCATCAGTTTTGCTCAATTTATGGAGTTGTGCTTTATGGCCTAATATCTGATCTATTTTGGAGCAGGTTCTGTTGGCTGCTAAGAAGAATGTGAATTCTGTAGAATTGGGGGGAATGTTTTGTAGATGTCTGGTAGGTCTAATAGATCTGTGGTATTGTAAAGTTCTATTATTTCCCTGCTGATTTTATGCTTGGATGATTTGTCTAATGATGATAATGGGATACTAAAGTTCCTTACTCTGATGGTATTGGGATTTATTTCTGATTTGTTGTCAAGTATGTTTTGTTTTATAAAATGTGGTGCATCTGTGTTTGATGCATATAGATTTATGATTGTGCTATCCTCCTATTGGATTGTTTCTTTGATGAGTAAAAAGTGGTCTTCTTTGTCCTTTTTAATTACTTTTCATTTGAAGTCCATTTTGTCAGATATTAATATACTCACACTTGCTTGTTTCTTAATTCCATTTGCTTGGAAGATCATTTTACATCCTTTCACCCTGAAGTGGTATCTATCTTTAAAGGTGAGGCAGTTTTCTTAGAGGCAGTAGCTGGAAGGGTTCATTTTTTCTGCAATAACCTGTTAACTTGTATCTTTTTATGGGTGAACTAAGTCCATTGATATTTAAAATTATAACTGCGAGGTTTAATTTAATACCTACCATGCTGGAGGGTTATCGGGTTTGGTGCTTTGATTACTTTCCTGCCTACTCTAGTTTTGGTTATTGTGTTTGTCCTCTTGTAGATCTTTAAGGTTTGTTTTTTGACTCTGCTGCATGGAATAATTCCTGTTGTATTCTCTGAAGGTATGGCTTTGTGTTCATATAATTGTAGAGCTGGCTTTTTTCATGGAAAAAATTTCCTTTCTCCATCTATTATGAGGGATACTTTTTCTTGGTACAGTAGTTTGGGTTGGAAGCCATAGATTTTTAGGCTTTGAAGTACTCCATTCCAAGCCCTTCTTTTTTAAAATTATGTTTCATTTATTTGAGAGAGAGAGAAAATGGGTGCTTCAAACAAAGTCCAGATGCATGTACCACCTTGTGCATCTGGCTTACATGGGTCCTGGAGAATTGAACTTGGGTCCTCAGGCTTTGAAAGCAAGTGCCATAACTGCTAAGCAATCAAGCCCCCAAGCCCCTCTTGCTTTCATGGTTTCCTCTGAAAAATCTGAGGTAACTCTGATGGAATTGCCTTTGTATGTAATGAGTTATTTCTCTCTTGCTGCTTTTAGCTCTTTGTTTTCATTGTTTAGAGTTTTAACTATGATGTGCCTTGGAGAGTTTCTTCTTTAGTCCTGTTTGATGTTCTGTGAGCTTCTTGAATCTGGATGGGTCACTCTTTTGCAAGATTGGAAATTTTTCTTCAGTAATTTTGTTGAACACGTTCTCTGTGTCCTTGGCTTGGATTTCTTCACCTTCTTGTATATCCATGATCCAAATGTTTGATTGTTTTAGGATATCCCACAGTTCCCTTATATTCTGTTCACCTGACTTTTTGAACTTATCAAAGTTTTTTGACTCCTAATAAATTTCTTCTGTCTTGTATTCCACATCAGAGGTTCTGCCCTCCACATGATTGACTCTGTTATTGAGAGCCTCTAGAGAGGTTTTTAAAAGCTCTTTCTATTTTTGTTTTCTGATGTGTTTTTTTGCATTGTGTACATCTCTTTTATGAGGTCATATTTCAGGTCAAGTTTTGATTTTCTTGATCCTTCCTGGAAATTATTCTTGCATTTGATCATATCTTCATTAAACTTAATCATCTGGTTATTGAAATCCTCTATTTGTTGATTCACCTTCAAGTCATTTATTTCCCTTTTGAGGTCTCACAGGTTTTCCCCAATTAAGTTAAGCCTAGTGACAAATGGTGTCTCCCTCCCTCCCTCCCTCCCTCCCTCCCTCCCTCCCTCCCTCCCTCCCTCCCTCCCTCCCTTCCTTCCTTCCTTCCTTCCTTGCTTTCTTGCTTTTAATTTGCTTCCAGTTCAGCAATTCAGTTAATCAGGGTCACATAACGTGTTGTGCTTTCATTTTGGGATTTAATTTCTGTTGCTTCCTGTCTCTGTGTTTTCATTGGAGGTTTCCATTGTAGGACTAGGCAACCTTGGTAGAGATCTCACAGTTTTTTGTCTTTCATTGTGTTATCTCCCATCTATAGTAAAAGTCTTATTTTATCACAGAGGAGGCAAGTATTTGTTAGATCTGTTGTAGGTTTAAACCAGATTGGAGTGGGATGGGGTTTTATAATTGCATATGTACAGGTTGTAGATGTTGCAAATGTGCCAGCAGCTCTGTAGTGGCTGATAAGAGAGGTAGTTTGAAGGTTGGCAATCTCTTCCATCTTCCATCATAGCCTTGCCTTGCTTGTGGGGCTCAGGAATAGTATCACTTGCCCTTCCTCCCCCTCTGTACCCAAACTGAGCGGATTGCGGAGGTGCAAAAAATATTCCCCTGGGCTTGCAAGATACGCTTGTGCTCCCTGTCTGGGGTAGTAGTGAGGTGCCCAGGAGGCAGCGGGGGCACCTGTCAGAATGTAGTAGGCAGCAGGGGGGAGGGGTAATGGTGGAACCTGACTCCAAGAACCTGGCCTTGCAGAGGGTCTGTGGCGGTGGAGATGGGAGTGAGAGGGAGTTGGTCTGTGGAGGTAACTGGGGCAACAGTGTAGGGATGTGGAGGTGGCCCGAGGCTTGGCCTGGCACAGACCAGAGGAGGCTACCAAGGCCAGAGGTGGGTTTACCTGTGTCTACTTGCCCCAGTGAGCACTTCCCTGGTGGCACCTGTTCCCAGCCAACAGGTTTTCTTCCTTTATTGATCCTTTTTTAAAGGTAAGGCAGAACCTAAAGATTTGGGTTCATAAATATGGGGGACCCCTCATGAACCTCCAATCTTGTATCAATAACCATGTAGGGATATGGTGGTTCCCTACTCCCCCAACAAGGAGTAGGAAGCTGGAGCCTGCTCTTGTTACACACTTGTGTAGGGTCTGGGCCACCCCACAGCAGCATCAGAGGAACCAGAAGTAGGGAAACCAAGAACAGTGGGAGGCCAGGCCTACTCAAGCAGTATGTGTGCACTCATCAGCAACTTAATGGACGTTTTTTGGCCATATATATATAAATAATAGCTTCCATAATTATAAAGAATAAACCACGGTAATTTCTTCCACCCCATTCTTCATCACATCTCCTCCCCCTCTCAATCAATCTTTTTTATTTTGATGTCATCATCCTTTCCTCGTAGCATGATGATCTTGTGTAGGTAGTGTCAAGAACTGTGAGGTCATACATATCCAGGCAATTTTGTGTCAGGAAGAGTGCATTGTAAGTAGTCCTACCCTTCCTTTAGCTCTTACATTCTTTCTACCACCTCTTCCACAATGTACTCTGAGCCTTGGAAGGTGTGATAGAGATGTTTCAGTGTTGAGCACTCCTCTGTCACTTCATTTCAGCACTATGGTGCCTTCTGAGTCATACCAAAGTCACCACTATCTGAAAAGAGAAGTTTCTCTAGCCAGAAGTGAGAGTATCATTAATACATGGGCATGAACATTAAGAGAAGTGCTTACTGGGAAGTGTTGTGAACATAGTATATTCATTTAGCCAGACACCAGCAGACAGTACACCCCTAGGGCTCATGACCTCCCCTCTCATAGGTTTTTAGTATCAGGCATGTATTCCTTCCCATGGAGTGGGCCTCCAGTCTAATTAAAGAGAAGTTGGTATAACAGACATGCCACTATTGTACTTGTTGGCTCATTTGGATGGCCAAATTTAAGGCTTGCAGTGTCTGCTGTTGTGTATCTACACTTGTGATTTCTCTCTCTCCCATGGAACTGCATGCAGCACAGTGTTTTCCAACTTTCTGTTAGCTGGTTTACAAAGAGGAGGTTTTCAGCTCAGCTCCAACAGGGTTCCTTAGTAATCTTGAAGCCCAACTAGGTGGAGTCTTCCTTAATAGGGCATTACCATCTATTCCTGGTGGGAAACCAAGAGCCTCAGCAATAGCCTGTAATGTTTGGAGGGGTTTCTGGGACCTCCGTAGCCAACAACTCACTGGAAGGTATCCCATCCTTGGCACTAAAAATTTTCTAGTAACAATCTATGACTTCTGGGTGTGCCATTGTCCAAAAAAATAGGTTTCCAAATGACTTATTCATACCTTCTTAGATTATTAGTCCTCCCCTACCTTTCCTTTAGTCAGTCATTTCCCCTTACATTACTTACGCCTTTCCACCACCATTAATCTTTTCTTCTACTTACATATATACAATGCCATCCTCATAAGTACCCCCTCTCTTTCTGTTCCCTTTATAACCCCTTTCATGTCCCTGGTCTCTGCTATAACTCACATAGAAGTCCAATCATTTGTAGCTAGGATTCACATGCAACATTTGGCTTTCTGTGCCTTAGTTATCTCACTAAGTATAATCCTTTCCAGATCCATCCATTTTCCTGCAAATTTCATTTTTCTTTGTCACTGAGTAGAACTCCATTATATAAATATGCCACATCTTCATTACCCACTCATCACTTTAGGGACATCTAGGCTGGTTCCATTTCCTAGCTATTGTGAATAGTGTGGCAATAAACATGTTTGAGCAAGTATCTCTAAGGTAGTGAGACAATATATGCCTAGGAATGGAATAGCTGGGTCATATGGTAAATTTATTTTTAGGTGTCACAGGAACCTCCACACTGATTTCCACAATGGCTGTACCAGATTGCATTTCTACCAAAAATATAGAATGGTTCCTCTTTTGCCATATCCTCACCATCATTTATTGGCATTTCTTTTCATGATGATAGCCATTCTGACAGGAAAGAGATGAAATCTCAAAGTACTTTTGATTTATATTTCCCTGTTGGCTTAGGATGGAGAAAAAAATTTTTTTTGAGGTAGGGTCTTACTGTAGCCCAGGCTGACCTGGAACTCACTATGTAGTCTCAGGGTGGCCTCGAATTCATAGTGGTCCTCCTACCTGTGCCTCCTGAGTGCTGGGATTAAAGGTGTGCGCCACCATGCCCGGCAAGAAAATTTTTTAGATATTTGTATGCCACCTGCATTTCTTCTTTTGAGAACTCTGTATTTAGTTTCATAGCCCATTTTTTAATTGGGTTGTTTGATTTCTTATTATTTGTGGGTTTTTTTTTTTTTTTTTGAAGTAGGGTCTCACTCCCTAAACCAGGCTGACCAGGAATCCAATATGTAATTTCAGAGTGGCCCTGAATTCACAGTGATCCACCTACCTCTGCCTCCTGAGTCATGGGATTGAAGGTGTGTGCCACCACAGCTGGATATTTAGGTTTTTGATTACTTTGTATATCCTGGCTATTAATACTTTGTCAGATGAACAGCTGGCAAAGATTTTCTACCATTCTGTAAGTTACGTCTTTGCTCTACTCATAATGTTCTTTTCTGTACAAAAGCTTTGAAAATTCATGAGGTTCCAGTGGTTGATCAGTGGTTTTATTTCCTGAGCAATTGAGGTATATTCAGAATATATTCAGAAAGTCTTGCCTATACCAATATGTTGAAGGGTTTCACCTACTTTTTCTCTAGTAGTTTCAGAGTTTTGGGTCTTTTTGATCTATTTGGACTCAATTCTTGTGCATGGAACAATATAAGGATCATTTTCATCCTTCTACAAATACATATCCAGTTTTTCCAGCACCATTTGTTGATGAGGCTGTCTTTTCTCCAGTGAGCATTTTTGGCACTTTTGTTGAAGATCAGGTGGACATAGCTATATGGACTTAAATCTGGGTCCTTCTAGTCTGTCCCACTGATCTATTTGTCTGTCTTTGTGTCAGTACTACACTGTTTTTGCTACTATGGCTCTGTAATCTAGGTTAAAATCAGGTATGGCGATATCACCACCCTCATTTTTGTTGCTCAAAATTGTTTTAGATATTTGAGTTTTTTTGTGCTTCCAAATAGGTTTTAGGATTGTTTTTTTCTATTTCTGTAAAGAATTCCATTGAAATTGTAATGGAGATTGCATTATGTAGATCGCTTTTGGTAAGAATGCCATTTTCACAATATTGATTCTTCCAATCCAAGAACAAGAGATTTCCTAGTAGCTTCTGCAATTTCTGTCTTGAGTGTTTTAAAATTCTCATTGTAAAGATACTTCACTTCCATGGTTAGGTTTATTCCAAGGGTTTTTTATTATTTTACTTTTATTTTTTGTTTTTTTAAGGTAGGGTTGCACTCTAGCTCAGGCTGACTAGAATTCACTATGCAGTCTCAGGGTGGCCTTGAATTCTTAATCCCAGCACTTGGGAGGCAGAGGTAGGAGGATCGCCATGAATTTGAGGCCACCCTGAGACTACATAGTGAATTCCAGTTCAGCCTGGGCTAGAGTGCAACCCTACCTCAAAAAGCCAAAAAAATAAAAAAATTTTAAAAATAAAGGCATGTGCCACCACACCCGGCTTATTTATTTATTTATTTAAAATATTTTTTGTTCATTTTTTATTTATTTATTTGAGAGTGACAGACAGAGAGAAAGAAAGATAGAGGGAGAGAGAGAGAATGGGTGAGCCAGGGCTTCCAGCCACTGCAAACGAACTCCAGACGTGTGCGCTCCCTTGTGCATCTGGCTAACGTGGGACCTGGGGAACTGAGCCTCGAACCGGGGTCCTTAGGCTTCGCAGGCAAGCGCTTAACCGCTAAGCCATCTCTCCAGCCCTATTTATTTATTTTTTGATGCAATTGTGGTTGAGAGTGATTCTGTGATTTCATCCTCAGTATGTTTGTTGTTAGCATACAGGAAGGCTACTGACTTCTGAGTATTTATTTTGTGTCCTACTACATTGTTGTGATTTTCAGCTCTAGCAGTTTCTGTAGGACTTTTATCATGAAGTGATGTTGGATTTTGCCAAATGCTTTTTCTGCATCTAATGAGATGATGATGTGACTTTTGTCCTTCACTCCATTTATACAATGTGTTACATTTATTAATTTGCATATGTTGAACCATCCTTTCATCTCTGGGATAAAGCCTGCTTGGCCAGAGTGAATGATCTTCTTGATATATTCTTTTAATCCTTTTTGTTTTTATTTATATTTATTTATTTGAGAGTTACAGAGAGAGAAAGAGGCAGATAGAGAGAGAGAGAGAATGGGTGTGCCAGGGCCTCCAGCTACTGCAAATGAACTCCAGATGCATGCGCCCTCTTGTGCATTTGGCTAATGTGGGTCCTGGGGAATAAAGACTTGAACCAGGGTCCTTAGGCTTCACAGGCAAGTGTTTAGCCACTAAGCAATCTTTGCATCCCTCAGTGATATACTCTTGTTTTCTGGTTGCCAATATTTTTTCTGAGATTTTTTTGCATCTATGTTCATGAGGGAGATTGGTCTGTAATTTTCTTTTTATGTTCTGTCTTTGTCTGGTTTTGGTATCATGGTTATGCTGGCTTCATAGAAGAAGTTTGGTAGGATTTCTTCCTTTTCTATTTCATGGAAAAGTTCAAGAAGCATTGAAATTAATTCTTCCATGAAGGTCTGGTAAAATTCACCAGTGAATCCATCTGGGCCTGGACTTTTTTTAATTGGGAGATTTTTTTTTATAACTGTTTGGATCTCCATACTTGTTATGGGCATATTTATGTGGTTAATCTCATCTTGATTTAATTTTTGTAGGTCATATAAATCAAGGAAATGATCCCTTTCCTTCAGATTTTCAAACTTTGTGGAATATATGTTCTTATAGTATATCCCTATGATTTTCTGAATTTCTCTAGTATCCATTGTAATGGTGCCTTTTTCCACTCTAATTTTATTAATTTGTGTCTTTTATCTTTTTCTTTTGGTAAGATTTGCTAAGGGTTTATCAATCTTGTTTATCCTGTTATGACTTTAGAGTGAATTTCTTCACTTTCTACTATGCCCTGAATTCTTATATTTGATCTCTTCAAAGTGTCCCAAATGTCTTGAAATTCCCATTCATAACTTCCTATTAGTTTGTCTTTCTCTTTGTTGGACTGTATTAGATCTGCTACTTGGTCTCCTAGTTTAGAAATTTGTCCTCTCCTTGATCCATCCTATAGGTGAGACTTTCTTCAGATTTTTCTATTAGACTTACTCTATTTTTCATTTCTAGTATTTCTGATTGGTATGTTTAAAAATGTTTTGTTTATTTTTATTTATTTATTTGACAGCAACAGACACAGCAAGAAAGGCAGAGAGAGAGAGAGAGAGAGAGAGAGAGAGAGAGAAGGGGTGCGCGCCAGGGCCTCTGGCTGCTGCATACCAACTCCAGACATGTGTGCCCCCTTGTGCATCTGGCTAACGTGGGTCCTGGGGAATCAAGCCTCAAACAGGCTTAACAGGCAAGCGCTTAACCACTAGGCCATCTCTCCAGCCCCTGATTGGTAGTTTTTCATTATTTCTATTTCTTACTCATATCTTGTATTGACCTTCTTATTTCATAAGTTGGTTTCCTGTGTTCTCCTTCAGGAGTTTGTTTTGTTCTTTGATTCCTTTGAGTATAGATAAAATCACTTTTTTGAAATCTTTGTCAGGCATTTCATCTAAAATAGTCTCACTGGGGGTCATTTCTGGTGTACTTATAATTTTTGGTGGGATTGTATTGTTGGATTCTTTGTGTTTCTTATATTATAATGTAGAAATCTTGTATCTTGATTTAATATGGTGTGTGGGCTTTCTAATTATCCGCAGTATCCTTAGCCATGTGAATTTGACTTTATATATCTTCAGTGTAGGAGCTTTAAGGTGGCAGGTATATCTCTTAAACTCCAATAGAAACAGCAGAAGTGACCCTAGGTGTTGAGTTTGCCTGGTATTCAAATATTGTAGTAGATTGTGTGAAGCACATTACTGCCAAATTCTAAAATTCATTTGAGCATTATGCACCTTCAATTAAAACCAGCACAGAGATGGGCAGGAGGGATGGCTTAGCAGTTAAGAAACTTGCCTACAAAGTCAAAGGACACAGGTTCTGTTCTCTAGGACCCACGTTAGACAGATGCGCAAGGTGGTGCATGCATCTGGAGTTCGTCTGCAGTGGCTGGAGGCCCTGGTGTACCCATCCTCTCTCTCTCTCCCTCTTTCAAATAAATAAATAAAAATTTAAAAATTTAAAAAACAGCACAGAGTATTTATAGAATGGCAAGGATTGAAATAAATAGATAATCTAATAAAGCCAAAATCCCTAAGGGTGTGTATTGGTCCACACCCTTAATCCTGTCAATAAGGAGGTTGAGATCTCTAGTCACAAATGGGTTCCAAGTCATACCGGGGTCATTCAGTCCTGCCCTCAATAATGACAGAAGAAAAAGACAAAGGCCTAAAATATCAGGAAACATCAAAGGCAACAATAGTCGACACCAAAATACAGCTTATTTGAGAAGGGTAGAGCCAACCAAGAATATATCATTCAAATGTAATATATAACTTTTTCTGACATGGAAAGACAGATTAGTATTTCCAGTGCAGGCCTATGTATTTGGCTTTGTGTAAGTAGGCCCTATTACCTTTGGGGATGACTTCCAATTTCACCAATGCTGAATGCCCACCTTGATCTCTCTCTGTGCTGGGCGCATGAGGGGTAAATGAGTTCTTTGGACTTTCATGGCCCTCATGGTTGGGGGAATGGGAGACTTTGCAGGGTGCCTGGAGTTGTACGGGAGCTGCTCAGCTGGTCTGGTCTGTATTTCCTTCAGCAGCTGCTCAGCTGGCCCCTGCTGTCTTCTCCTTCAGGTTTCTTGACTTTTCAAGGAGGCTGTGGAAAAATCCCTTCACCTTGTTTCTGCTCCTGCAGCTCGGAGCTGCCAGGTGAACCAGGGAACTCACTAATCTGGGCCCCTGCACCTCAGCAGAATTCTGGTCAGTTTCCTCCTTTCCGGAAGGCCTTGGTCTCCCTACTTCTCTGCTGTAGTTGATAACTTGTAAACCTTCACTTTTCAGTACAAGAGTGTATTTTGCTGTGTTTTTGTTTATTTCCCTCCCTAGGCTTCTTTGGAGTGGCTAGTATGCTGCCTTTTCACCCAGAAGTCTTAATGTACTTTTTTTAAACATAGATGTTTCATCATGGAGACATTAAGTCACATTTTGGCCTAAGATAGCCCTAAATGAGTTTTGGTTCTGGACCTATAACATTTGAACTCTCCACAATTATGGGAATTACTTGCTAAAGTTCTCATAAGACAGGTGTAGCTTCTTTTGGGAACCTTACTTCCTGGTTCCCTGTTGGCCAAGAATCATATTTTGTACATTTGGCAACTGTTGCTTTCCCATATTGCTAGGAGGATTACTCCAGGGAATGATAGAGATGAGGTTCAATAGGCAGGAAGGCAGATCTTTAGCAGAGAAAGTCCTATATGTCATTTAAAAATTATTATAAGTATCATATCTATAACACATAATAGGAGTATGAATATTTAACTTATATGTAATAGGAGTGTTATATTTAAGATTAAAACAGTAAGAGAGAAGTCAAGGCAGTACAGGGAAGTAGGGCTTTTAATTTGGGTAAAAAGAGTTCGTTGAAATTTCTCTAAGTATGAACTCTTGGGTTAGGTAAGGTGAGGTAATTAACGTAAGAACATAGTATCTTGTAGCTTTACAACAACTGAAGCTAAGACCCTGGGGAGCCCTAGCCAGAGGATATACTGACCACTGTCCCAGCTACCAGGCAAGGGCGTTTATTTTCATCTGAATTCACAGCGTCTTGAGGAAAGAACTTGGCTCTTCCTTTAGACCCCTGAGGAGGGAGGGGAGCCTGCAGGCTCCTTCTGTAACCTTCCTTTGACTTGGACTCAGAAGACAAAGGTGAACTTGAGTGCTGAGACACAGCTCTCCTTCATGCGGCCGCAAGCCAGGGGCCCGCCTTCGCGCAGCACTGAGGCCCCTTTGTGCGGCGACCCGGCCTGTGGGGCGCACCCGCGGCCAGCCCTCCCCGCCCGCCGTCCTGGGCCTCGAGCCGCGCCGGGCACTCGCGCGGCCTCACACTGGCCCTTTTCTTCTCGGGCTCCCGCGGCTTTGAAGCTGCGCCTGGAGGCTGGGAGAAAGAGCGGCCGGGCCGGCCGGGCTTCCGAGCGCCACCGCCCAGGCGCCCCGCCAGGGCCGCGGGCCGCTGCGCGCACTTGCTCCGGCCGCGCGCTAGGGGGCGCCGCCCCGCCCCGCTGGTCCCCGCCGCCGACCACCAAACCCTGCGCAGGGTCCAGCAACTTCTGCAAACAGGGACCTGTGCGAACGTATTAAAACAAAATCATCTAATTCTCATTATGAAAAATTCAAACACGCAGAAAAATTGGAAGACTGGGGAAGTGGATTGGTATGCCTTTTATCTAGAGTCTACAACTAGAATTTTTGTATGGAAAGATTTAGCTACAAGGACTCTCAATGCCGTGTGTGCCTGTGTGTGTGGTATATATGTTTGTAAATCTAAATGCACCTCCATTTGTTAAATTATTGCACATTTGCACAATGATACTACCTAGCCATTAAAATAATACATATGTAGTTATGTGGAGAAAGATAGAGGGGTGGCAAGCCAGAGAAAATAGAAAATTGCATGCAATATGATATTTTTATGTGTGTGTGTGTGTGTGTGTGTGTGCGCGCGCGTTGTGTGTGGTATACGTGCTCTTACATGGCTGAGCCATCTCCCCAGCCCTGTATTATTACATTATTTTTGCTTGAAAAAATATGTTTTGATGTTCGAATAGGGGAAAACACCTGTTGTGTTTTTTATCACGAAAATGTTAGTAAGCATAGTGTCTAAATTTGAATATAGACGAATTTCATTTTCATGTCTGGCTTATTTTTGTTTCAATGAAGTACTCAATTTAAAGTAAAAAGGAGGCTTAAAACACGTGTTCAGCTCCAGAGGCCAAAATTGGTTGCCTGGGATTATGCCACTAGGCCTTGTCCTGATAGAGGCCTGGCTGCTTCCACACAGCCTGCAAACACTGCTGCACATTCACCACCTCCCTCCCACACCTCTTTGCAGCTCTGCCTTCCACATAGGGCCGCACTCTGAGCACCACTTCCTCCTTTCTCCGGGCCCTGAGCCTCTGCAGCCAATTGCATACTCTCATTGCCTGCTTAGCGACCTGGGAGGGGCCTTATTGGGGGTGGGGAGCTGCCAAACATGTCATTCACTTTCACAGATGTAAAAGCCTTATAGGATGAAAACCCTCTTTTTAAAGATGTCTGGCTTAACTCACAAGCAGATGATGAGGTCTTGAGTTCCCACTATGAGGGGCCGGTCTCAGCTAGACTCCCACTTGGAACTTGTCACTTTAGTGTGGATAATCAGGGAAACATTTAGGACTTGCTAGATAATGCTGTTATCATCTTACAAGCATGGCACATTGAGAAACACAGTAACCTACACCATCTCTTACAGTGGTTTAACACTATCAAAAAATCATTTGTAAATAAATGGTTATAGATTTATCAATGTTTATTTTACCACAAAAAAGCCATATTAAAAAGTTGTCGTGCTGGAAAGATTGCTTAGCAGTTAAAGCACTTGCCTGTGAAGCCTAAGGAGCCATGCTGTATTCTCCAGATCCCACATTAGCCAGATGCACAAAGGTGAGGCAAGTGCAAAGTTGCACATTACCACGAGGGGGCACAAGCATCTGGTGCTCTATTGCAGTGACAGAGGCTCTAGCACACCAATTTTGTCTGTCCTCTCTCTGTCTCTTACACACTCCCTGAAAAAAAAAAGTTATCTACTGGGGCTGCAGTGTACTCAGTGGTAGAACACTTGTCTATCATGTTCAAGGCCCTGGATTCCAATCCCAGCACCGCAAATAAACCTTAAAACATTATCTAGCTGGGCATAGTGGTGCACACCTATAACCCCAGCACTCGGGAGGCAGGGGTAGGAGGATTGCTTGAGTTGAAGGCCACCCTGGGACTACCTAGTGAATCCAGGTCAGCCTGAGCTAGAGTGAGATCCTACCTTGAAAGGCAAAAAAAAACAAAAACAAAACAACAACAACAACAAAAAAAAACCCACAGTTATCTACTGTGGTGGTTTGATTGAGGTGGCTCCCTTAAATACAAGTGTTCTGAATGCCTGAATGCTAGGTTCCCACCTGATGGAGATTTGGGAACAAACTCCTCCTGGAGGCAGTGTATTGTTGGGGATGGGCTTATGGGTGTTATAGCCAGCTTCCCCTTGCTAGTGTTTGGCACACTCTCTTATTCCTGTTGTTCTCCTTATGTTGGCCAGGGTGTGATGTCCACTCTCTGCTCATGTCATCATTTTCCCCTGCCATTGTGGAGCTTTCCCTCAACCCTGTAAGCCAAAGTAAACCTCTTTTTCCCACAAGCTGCTCTTGGCTGATTTTTACCAGCAATATGAACCTGGCTACAGCAGTAAAGTGGTACCGAGGAGTGGGATTGCTGCTAGACACATGACTGTGTGGCTTTGGCCTTTTGGAGTGATTTTCAAGAGGAATGTAGAAGGATTTGAAACTTTGACCTCAAAGATGCCTTGCAGTGCTATAAGTACAGCTTGATGGACATTCTGGTCAGAGCTTAAAGACCTGAATGCAGTAAGAACTATGGACTGTGAAGTTTGGCTGATGAAGGTGAGAAAGAGCTTTACTTGGACTGGGCTAGTAGTTTAATAAGCTTTCTCTTATGCCCATGTCCTGAGAAGTTGTGCAGGGTTGCTTTGCATCGAAATGAACTGGTGTGAGCAGAGGGATATGGCACAGAAAAATATCTGAAACTTCAGGACAATATGGCAACTGCCTAACTATGCTGCACCTCTCCAGAAAAGAAAGGCAAGGTGTTAAGGGTTCACTGGGTCTTTTAGGGAGACCAATCTCTAATAGATTGCCAGTGGGTGGGAATAGAGGGGTAAAAATACAGGACTCACTGATTCCCTTGTTTGAAGGTAGCCCACTAGTCCCCAACCCCCCTAAGCAGCAGCCATACCCACAGTCCCAGCTTCAGGATACTCCCGCACTTTCTGTAGGAAAGGGGACCCAGGCCAGCATAGTTCTACTTGCCTCACTGCACAGGGACTATTGTCCTGCTACTCCTGCCCACATGTGACCTTGGACAGGCTCTGCCCACTGGCCTGCTTGAGCTCAGGCTCGATTGGTCCATCTGCCCGCCACACTCGTGCCACCCATCTGCTCCTGAAAGCTTAGCCTGCTCTTCCCATTTGCCCACTTACTGCTCCAGCCGCCCACCCATCCACACAGGAGCTCAGGCCCATTCCACCTGCCCACATGAGCTCAGGCTCTCCTCTGCCTGTCCACCCTCACCAGCTCAGGCCCAATCCCTCATCTGCTGCACTGGGCACCTGTTGGTGTCCCACTGCATTTGCGCTCAGGCTGCTTTAGTGTCCCACCACGTGCAAGTTTATGCAGCTTTGGTGCTTGGTGCTTTGGTGTCCCTCTGAGCGTGAGCTTCGGCATCCCACCGCATGACAGCTCAGGCTGCTTTGGCATCCCTGACATGCAGGAGTTCAGGCTGATTCACCCACCCACATGTTAGCTCAGGACCCCTCTCCCATCTGCTTGCCTGCCTGCTAGCTCAGGCCAGCTCCCCCACGAGGAACCACTACCCCATCCCATCGAGACCACAGTCCTACTCTCCCTGCTCATACACTGTGATGGGCAGACCACAGCACAAAAGAATAACATGAAAAATCAAATGCAAGTAAATCCAGTAAGGTCACCCAGTCTTACAATGAATGTCTCTAATCAAAACATAGAAGAGACATTAGAATCAGAACCCCAAAATGAAGCTATGAGCAATGCAACTCTGACCAAGCTACTGGTAGAGCTTGCAGAAAAGCAACAAGGATGCTGCCATCACTAGACTAGACATAATAGATAAGAAAATGGAAGGAATTCAAAGTCAGTTAATAGATATGAAGGAGAGGGGAAAAGAAGAGGACCTCAAAAATCAGCTGGCTATGCTAAATGAAGGCATAAAGAAATGCAAGGATGAATTCTAAGAAGCATCAAGAAAATCAGAAAATGATGTGAAAAGGGAGCTTGACAGAGGGATGGAAACCATACATAGAAAAGTAGTAGAAAATGCAAACCTGATTGAACAAGTCCAAAACTCTTTAGAAGCTCTCAAGAATAGAGTCAACCATGTGGAGGATAGAAACTCCAATCTGGAAGACAAGACAGAAGAAACAGTTCAAAAGTTTCAATAAATTCAAAAGTTTTTTTTGAACAGAACATGAGGAAATTGTGGGATAGCCTTAAACATCCTAACATCCAGATCATGGGAATACAGGAAGGGGAAGAAATTCATACCAAAGGCATGGAGAATTTATTTAACAAAATAATCAAAGAAAATTTTCCCACTCTCTCAAAAGAAAAGCCCATCAAGATGCAAGAAGCTAACAGAACTCAAAACAGATTGGACCAAAGGAGAAACTCTCCAAGACATATTATCGTTAAAACTCTAAACATTGATACCAAAGAGAAAATCCTAAAGGCAGGTGGGGAAAAACAGCACATCACTTTTAAAGGTAACCCAATTACTTCAGACTTCTCAATGGAAACCCTGAAAGCCAGAAGGGCCTTGAATGGAACACTGCAAAGTCTAAGAACCTATGGCTTCCAACCCAAACTACTTTACACAGCAAAAGTATCCCTCATAATAGATGGTGAAGAAAAACTTTCCATGACAAAACTCAGCTTTACAATTATATGAACACAAAACCAAATATTCTCTACACAGAAGAATCAAATAACCTCAAATGCTCACAAGAAGCAGATCACAATAACCAAACTCAAAGAAGGCACAAAAAACTTCCAAGTCCATGAAAACATCAAATGACATATAGCAACACAACATGGCAGGGATCAAATCAAACCTCACAGTCATTACCCTAAATATTAATGGCCTTAATTCACCCATCAAGAGACACAAGTTATCAGGGTGGATCAGAAAATTAGATCCCTCAGTCTGTTGTCTTCAAGAAACCCACCTCACCACTAAAGACAGACACCTTCTCAGGGTGAAAGGGTGGAAAACAATATTCCAAGCAAACAGAAATAAGAAACAAGCAGGCATAGCTATATTAATATTGGATAAGATAGACTTTAAACCAAAAATAATCAAAAAAGATGAAGGCTACTTCCTACTTATCAAGAGAACAATCCATCAAGAGGATATCACAATCATAAATCTGTATGCACCAAACACAGGGGCACCACAGTTCATAAAACAAAACCTACTTGACAATAAAACATAAGTAAGCACCAACACCATCATAGTTGGGGACTTCAATACACCATTATCAGTACTAGACAGATCATCCAAATAGAAACTCAACAGGGAAGTAAGAGAGCTCAACAAAACCATAGAACACTTAGACCTAATGGACATCTACAGAACATTCCATCCCAAATCCACAGACTACACGTTCTTCTCAGCAGCCCATGGAACATTCTCTAAAATAGATCATATACTGGGTCACAAAGACTGCCTCCACATATTTAGGAAGATTGACATAATTCCCTATATGATATCAGATCACAATGCTATATTGCTAGAAATTAAAAACAAAAGACCCACCAAGAATCCCAGTGGTACCTGGAAACTTAACAGCACACTTTTAAACAATAAATGGATAGTGGACAAAATAAAAAATATAATTGCAAAATTTCTAGAAATGAATAACAATGAGAACACATTGTACCACAACCTATGGGACACAATGAAGGCAGTCCTCAGGGGAAAATACATAGCACTAAATGCCTTCAAAACAAAGACAGAGAGATCCCAAATCAATAACCTAACCACCCACCTAAAGGCACTGGAAAAGCAAGAAAAATCCAACCCAAAAAGCGCCAGATGGAAATAAATAATTAATATTAGAGCAGAAATTAATGATGTGGAAACCAAGAAAATAATTAAGAAAATTCATGAAACAAAAAGTTGGTTATATGAGAAAATAAACAAGATTGACAAATCCTTGGCCAATTTGATCAAGAAAAAAAAAAAGGAGATGCTTCAAATGAACAAAATTCAAAATGAAACAGGAGAGATCACAAGAGACATAAGTGAAATTGGGACAATCATCAGGAATTATTTCAAAAACCTCTACTCCACAAAACTGGATAATATGGAGGAAACGGATGAATTCCTGGACATATACCACCTACCAAAGCTAAACTCAGAGCAGATTAATCTCCTAAACAAAACTATCACACCTATAGAGTTTGAAAAGGTAATCAAAAACCTCCCAAAAGAGAAGAGCCCAGGACCAGATGGCTTCTCAACTGAATCCTATCAAACCTTCATGGAAGAACTGAAACCAAATTTTCTCAGACTGTGCCACAAAATTGGAGAATGAGGAATGCTCCCCAACTCCTTTTATGAAGCTAGTATCACCCTTATGCCAAAACCCAGGCAGAGATGCCACAAGAAAACCACCAGCCTATTTACCTGATGAACTTAGACGCAAAGATTCTGAACAAAATCCTCACAAACCGAATCCAACAACACATCAAAAGCATTATCCACCTTGATCAAGTGGGATTCATCCCAGGAACACAGGGTGGTTCAATATATGGAAATCTATCAATGTAATACACCACATAAACAAGGTTAAACACAAAAACCACATGATCATTATGATAGATGCAGAAAAGGCCTTTGACAAAATACAACATCACTTCATGATCAAAACATTGCAGAGAATTGGCATGGTTGGTTCACATCTTAACATAATAAAGGCAATATACAAAGATCTTAAGGGCCAAATAATACTTAATGGAGAGAGATTGGAGGAATTCCCAGTGAGATCAGGAACAAGACAGGAGTGTCCACTCTCACTTCTGCTCTTCAATATAGAACTGGAAGTCCTAGCTCAAGCAATTAGCACAGGAGAAAGAAATAAAAGGAATACAATTTGGAAAGGGAGAAGTTAAGTTAGCTCTATTTGCTGATGACATGATTATATATGTAAGAAACCTGAGAGACTCCATGCCAAAACTCTCAAAGGTGATTAAATCCTATAGCAAAGTAGCAGGATACAAAATCAATGCATAAAAATCAGTAGCCTTTCTATATGCAAATTACAAAGATACAGAGAAAGAAATAAGAGACATGGTCCCATTTTCAATAGCAACAACAACAACAAAAAAAAAAATAGCTTGGAATAATGTTAACCAAGGAAGTGAAAGATCTATACAATGAAAACCTAAAAACATGCAAGAAAGAAATTGAGGAGGACTTGAGAAGATGGAAAGACCTCCCATGCTCCTGGATAGGCAGAATTAACATTGTGAAGATCGCAATCCTACCAAAGGCAATATACAGATTTAATGCAATTCCAATTAAAATCCCAACATTGTTCTTCACAGAGATAGAAAAAATGATCTCAAATTTCATATAAAAAGGCAGAAAGCCTCGGATATCCAAGCATATCCTCAGCAAAAGAAATACCTCTGGAGGCATCGCCATACCTGATCTAAAGCTACATTACAAAGCCATAGTAATAAAAACAGCATGGTACTGGCATAAAAACAGGAGTATAGACCAATGAAATAGAATTGAAGACCCGGACTTTGGGTCAAGAAACTATACCTACTTGATATTTGACAAAGGCTGGAAAAAACATAGCATCTTCAACAAATGGTAATGGACAAACTGTATAACCATATGCAGGAAATTGAAACTTAATCCACACATTTCTCCATGCACAACACTCAAGTCCAAATGGATCAAAGACCTAAATGTAAGACCAGAAATGGTACTACTGGATGAAATTATAGGAGGAACTTTCTATGATATAGGAATGGTAAAAGACTTCCTGAACAAAATCCCAGTAGCATAGGATCTTAAACAGTCACTCAATCAATGGGATCACATGAAGCTGAAGAGTTTCTCCACAGACAAGCATACAATAAGCAAAGCCTATACATTACCCCCAGAATGGGAGAAAATATTTGCTGAGTACCCAACTGACAGAGGCCTAATCTCTAGAACCTACAAAGAACTCAAAAACCTAAACAATAAAAAGTCAATTCACTCACAAAATGGGGCAAACAGTTGGACAGGTAGTTCACAGAGGAAGAAATACAAATGGCAAACACACATTTAAGAAAATGTTCATCATCCCTAACCATCAGGGAAATGCAAATTAAAACAACTATGAGATTCCACCTTACCCCAGTAAGGATAGCACACATCAAAAAAATCAAATGAAAATAAATGCTGGCAAGGATGTGGAGAAATAGGTACCCTCATCCACTGTTGGTGGGAATATAAGATGGTACAACCACTTTGGAAAGCAATATACAGGTTCCTAAAAAAGCTAGTTATAGTTACCAACAGACCCAGTCATTCCCTTTGTACCCTAAAACCTTCAAGCCTCAGTCCAGAGAGATTTGCTCAACCATGTTTGTAGCAGCTCAGTTCGTAATTGTGAAGAGCTGGAATCAACCCAGATGTCCATCACTAGAAGAATGGATAACTAAGATGTGGTATATCTACACAATGGAATTCTAGACAGCAGTATGAAAAAAAATGACATAATGAAATTTGAAGAAAAATGGTTGAACCTGGAGCAGATCATTCTCAGTGAACTTACCCAATCACAGAAAGATAATTGCCACTGAGTTTCACTCATCTATAGCACCTAACCTGAATCTACCTAAGATGCCAACATACTCAGCAAGCATCTTGAGGACTAGACAATAGTGTGGGGAGGCAGGGAGGGGAGGGCAAGGGAGGGGGTGGGAGACACAATTCTAGACCCAAATGGCAATGATACCATAAAATTCTTCATCCTAAAAGGCAGACCAAATGGTTGAACCTTCACCAGGCCCTTAGAGGGAACACCTGAGTCACAAGGCACTGGAGAGGATATGATGAAGACTGACCTTAATCTTCTATAGCTTCCCCCCCCCCTCTAATTCTTTTATATTAGTTATCTTATTCATCCTGCTGTTCATGGGCACTGACCTATAACTCCCAGTACCAGCAGGTGGCTATCATCAACAATGAGCTTTTGATCAGAGAGACCTACAAGGTTTCCTAAAAGAATGGCAGATTTCTGTCAGAGTACTTGATGACTCACCAAAGGTTAGTGGTAAGACTCTACTGCTGAAGACACCATATGTGGTTGACACATAACATGAAGTGACATGGCTGGAAGCTGGAAGAGAGTCAGTCCCCAGACAGTCAGTGTGTCTAGTGCCAGAAGGTGCTACATGGGTGACTGGGGGAAAATGACCAATATCTGTGCAAGCAACTCATGGTCTAACCTACTTAGCAGCAAATAATAACCTGTTGGGATGCTCACACAAGTGAAATAGTGGCACACAGGCATGGTGGGAAACCATCTGCTCTCGATTTGGCTAACTGATCTACACAGTGCAACAGAACCCATAGCAGGAGCTGGGAAACAAGTCAGAACCATATCCAAACACGAGCCTGCTCTCCATTATAAAGCTACCACCAATCATGGGCTACAAGAGGGCCTATACCTATTAAATTCTCTATAAAAAAATAAGGGTTATCTCATTTATCTGGTGCTAACTTTACTCTCCATTGGAGAATCTGCTTCTCTTTTTCAGATAGACACAGATCCTAAGGAGAGAACCACCCCATCATACCTCAAAAGGGCCCCGGCTGAAACTAAGAATAATTGGCAAAACAAGCAAGGGTGCTGTTTTCTTGGTGAGCCTGGTACCAGTACAAGGGTGAAGGAGATCAACACAGAGAACAACCAATTCCTACCAAATCAGATATCCAGAGACACAGAGGCTCCCAACCCCTCATCACTGAAGCAGACCCAAAATGAACCCAACATGGCTCAGGAAAATTTTGCAGAAGAGGGGGTGGAAAGAATGTCAGAGCCACACATTGAGTCATGATTCTCAGAGATATTTCCTCCCACCCATAACTGTGGGCTAACTCCACAATGCATGACCCATCTACTTCAACAGGAGAGCCCAGGGGCAGGGGGTAGGACATGGATGAGCCTAACAATGGTACAAACTTGACTGCATTCACTGAGTACAAAACTAATTAATAAAAAGAAAGAAAGAAAAAAGAAATTAAAAAAAAAGAAAAGAAAATCTTTGGGTGAACTGCTGCCAATTCAAGTGTAATTGAGAGGTTACAACCTTTGAGATTGGGCCAGCTGACCTGCACTGCAGCAACAGGAAGAATGTTCCTCCAAGTCTGATTTATTCCCCCATGGATTAATAAATTGGCACCCTACCTGGTATTGTGGAGTATGAGAAATGTAGGAAAGAGGGTCATTGATTTTGCAACATGGTCTTGTGTTTTGGAAATGGCCATGGGCAGTGTGAAGCAGTTTTGCTGGATGCCTGCATGGAGACCCAATGGAGCCATGAGGATGAACCGTGGATTGCAGTGCAGAACTAGTGGAGATGCTGGGACCACAAGATTGCTGCTAAGGAGAGCCCCAGTGAAAATTTCTAGGACTGTGAGTAGCCTAGCTGGAGGGGTGGAATTGGAGCTCCAGAGATTTTTTGCTGGTTAGAATTATTGGACTTGGAGACTTTTCACTGACTAAAGTTGTTGGACTTTGTGGTGGTTTGATTCAGGTGTCCCCCATAAACTTGGGTGTTCTGAATGCTAGGTTCCCAGCTGATGGATATTTGGGAATTAATGCCTCCTGGAGGGAGTGTATTGTTGGGGGCGGGCTTAAGGGCTTTATAGCCAGTTTCCCCATGCCAGTGTTTGGCACACCCTCCTGTTGCTGTAGTCCACCTTATGTTGGCCAGGGGGTGATGTCCACCCTCTGCTCATGCCATCGTTTTTCCCTGCCATCGTGGAGCTTCCCCTCAAGCCTGTAAGCCAAAATAAATCTCTTTTTCCCAGAAGCTGCTCTTGGTTGGGTGATTTCTAACAGCAATGCGAACCGGACTGCAACAGTAAAGTGGTACCGAGGAGTGGGGTTGCTGCTGGACACCTGACTATGTGGCTTCAGCCTTTTGTAGCTGATTTTCAAGAGGAATGTGGAAGGAGTTGAAATCTTGGCCTAAGAGATGCCTTGCAGTGCTGTAAGTACAGCTTAATAGACTATTCTGGTCTGAGCTCCAAGACCTGAATGCAGTAAGAACTATGGACTGTGAGGTTTGGCTTATGAGGGTGAGAAAGAGCTGTGCCTGGACTGGGCTAGCAGTTTGTGTGAGAAGCTTGCTCTTGTGCCTGTGTCCTGAGAAGTTGTGCAGGGTTGCTTTGCGTAGAAATGAACTGGTGTGTGCAGAGGGATATGGCACAGAAAGAAAAATCTTTGGGTGAACTGCTGCCCGTTCAGCTGCAACTGAGAGATGACAATCTATGAGACTGGGCTAGCTGACCTGCGCTGGGGCAACAAGAAGAATGTCGACTCTTTAGAAGGGGCCTGAGTGCTCAAGGAGTGTCCTGTTCCTCAAAGTCTGCTTTATTCCCCCCTGGATTAACAAATTGGCACCCTACCTGGTATCGTGGAGTATAAGAAATGCTGGAAAGAGGGTCATTGAGTTTGCAACATGGTCTTGTGTTTTGGAAATGGCCATGGGCAGTGTGAAGCGGGTTTGCTGGTTGCCTGCATAGAGATCCCATGGGGCCATGAGGATGAACCGTGGCTTGCAGTAGAGACCCAGTGGAGATGCCGGGACCATGAGATGGCTGCCGAGGAGCTGCCGGCCCCGATGAAGTTTCCCAGGACTGTAAGTAGCCTAGCTGGAGGGGAGGAATTGGAATGCCAGAGACTTGTTGCTGGTTAGAATTATCGGACTTGAAGATTTGTCACTGGTTAGAGTTGCTATACTTGAAGCTACAGAGTTTGATGTTTGCCCTGGTTGTTTTAAATCTTGTATTGGTTGAATGTTTCTTTGCTATGCCCAATGCCATCTTTTGCAGTGTGAATATTTATTCTGTGCCATTATGGGTTTTTTGAGGTTATATTTTGGTATTATGGCTCAGTTAAAAGATCTTGAACTATGGGGATGTATGAACATCATTGAGATTGATAAAAAACTATGGGGACTTTTAAAGTTAGACTGAATACATCATGCATGGATATCAGTTTATGGGGGCCAGGGGCGGAATGTGGTGGTTTGATTCAGGTGTCCCCCATAAACTTAGGTGTTCTGAATGCTAGGTTCCCAGCTGATGGATATTTGGGAATTAATGCCTCCTGGAGGGAGTGTATTGTTGGGGGCGGGCTTAAGGGCTTTATAGCCAGTTTCCCCATGCCAGTGTTTGGCACACCCTCCTGTTGCTGTAGTCCACCTTATGTTGGCCAGGGGGTGATGTCCACCCTCTGCTCATGCCATCGTTTTTCCCTGCCATCGTGGAGCTTCCCCTCGAGCCTGTAAGCCAAAATAAATCTCTTTTTCCCAGAAGCTGCTCTTGGTTGGGTGATTTCTAACAGCAATGCGAACCGGACTGCAACAGACTTGGAACTAGAGTTTGACGTTTGCCCTGTTTTAATGTTGTATTGCTTGACTATTTCTTTGCTATGCCCAGTGCCATCTTTGTCAGTGTGAGTGTTTATTCTGTGCCATTATGGGTTTTTTGAGGTTATTTTTTGGTATTATGGCTCAGTTAAAAGATCGTGGATTATTGGGAGGTATGAACATCATTGGAATTGATAAAAACTATGGGGACTTTTAAAGTTGGATGAATGTACTGCATTTTACATCACATATGGTTATCAGTTTATGGGCCCAGGGGTGGAATGTGGTGGTTGATTCACGTGTCCCCAATAAATGTAAGTGCTCTGACTGCTACATTCCCAACTGATGGAGAGTTGGGAATTCACACTACCTGGAGGCAGTGTATTGTTGTGGGGGGGGGGTGGGTTATGGTTGTTATAGCCAGCTTCTCCATGGTAGTGTTTGGCACACTCTCCTGTTCCTGTTTTCCACCTTATGTGGGCCAGGGGGTGATGTCCCACCTCTTCTCATGCCGTCGTTTCCCCCTGCTATTGGGGAGCTTTCCCCTCCAGCCTGCAAGCCAAAATAAACCTCTTTTTCCCACAAGCTGCTCTTGGTTGGGTGATTTCTACCAGTAATGTAAACCCGACTGAAATATCTACTATTTATATTTTCAAATACTTTGTAACAGCAAGTATATTTCATCACACATAGAATCGGAAGGAAAAGTCAAACTAGAAAAACAGTATTTAAATATAATTTTAGAAAGCCTTCACTATAAGTCACCCCTTTCCCATGTAGTTTTGACAGTGCTACATTGCTATACAAACTGATGAACACTTTTTCACAACTAACGTGGGGACCACATTTTTGGGATCATTTCCCCATTATTTTTGTTATTTGGCCAATGAGGAAACTAATTCAAAGTTGCACTGTTGCATCCCAGAAAAGTGCTCTATGATAGCTGTATATTTGATTTTGACTGGAAAATTTATTAGAGGTAGAGCAAACAAAAGTACGAAAAAGAAATGCTAAGTATCAGATAAGGAATAGATTAGGATATCAAGCTGGGACTGAACAGCACCCAGCACAAGTGACGGGAGCAATGGCAACAAGCAGCAGATGATAACAGATGATCTTATTGGCACTTAGAGCATGCAGCAGAAAGGACAGGGAAAGCCTATGGAACAGGAGTTTAGAGCTAGCAGTCAAGGGTACATTTGGACTTTTTCCTACATTCATGCTCTCTCCTATCTGAGTTTCTTTTTAATGCCTGGAGGTCCTGATCATGTTATAGCCTTGTTTTACCTCTGTGTTTGTACCAAATAGCAATGCACTGGGATCTTTACTAACAGAGAATGTGTAAGAGCTGATGGACCTGGTAGCTCTTTATTTTTCATTCATAACAATATTTCTGGAAGTGGTTTCCTGTTTTGGCTCAGTGATTCAGTGCTTACAAACCACTGGCTCATATTGTTGATCTTTCCAGCCTGGTTGCAATATGGATACCATAGCTTCAAGTAATCACAGCACATTCAAGACAGGAAGGCATGAGGAGAAGGAAGTCAGGCTCCGGTTTTGTTCATCCACTTGATAAGAAAAACAAATGTTTTTCTGAGAGTCCGTATCAGACTTTCACTTGTATCTTATAAGTCAGAACTGTTGCTGGTAGCCTCTGCTGGGGTGTTATAGGTTCTTGGCATCTTGGAAAAGATGTAGAAAAAGGACATAAAAGCAGCAAGGGGCTGGGAGTAGTCCAATGGTTAAAGGCTCTCATTTACAAAAGCCTATAGGCCCAGCTTTGATTCCTCAGCACACAAAGCCGGATGCAAAAAGCGGAACAAGTATCTGGCATTCATTTGCAAGAGCAAGTGACTCTGACATGTCCTAGTCCCTACCACCACAAGTACAAGTATATAAACAAAAACTGAGTGTGTGTGTGTGTAGCAAGCTTTATTAGAGAGTAAAGCACAAGCATAGAAGGGTGGAGGAGATCACACTGCAAGAGAGCAGCGAGCATCTTGAACAAGAATGCCCAGGAGCCGGGCGTGTTGGCGCACACCTTTAATCCCAGCACTCGGGAGGCAGAGGTAGGAGGATTGCCATGAGTTCAAGGCCACCCTGAGACTCCATAGTGAATTCCAGGTCAGCCTGGGCTAGAGTGAAACCTTACCTCGAAAAACCAAAAAAAAAAAAAAAAAAAAAAAAAGAATGCAGCAGCTTGCTGTTTGGGCTTCTTTTTGTGGGGTCTGAGAGAAGAAAGAGCTGGTGACTAGGGAACATAGTTTGAGTTGTTCTCTCATTTTACTGACAGGTTTAGGTTATGTAACATTTTCCTAGTTGCATATGTTCCTCCCATGATGCATCTGATTTTAATTATAATCATGCATAGGAGTAAGATGGTAAATAGGGCATTCTAAAAGTTCACTGAGGGGCACAATTTGCATGCACTCAAAGTCAGTCAAGGCTAGATGGTCCCATCTCCCTATCCTTGAGCATATTTGAATAAAACTGATCACAAAGGGGAGTTCCTAAAAATTGCTAGGGAGGTGAGACATTTCATTGTTTGGAGTGGTATGCATGTGCAGCTTGATGCATGTGGGGGTCATGTATTGTCAGGAAAGGGCTGTGTTTACTGCCCAAATCAAGCAATGCCTTATTTGCTAAGCTATTCACTACTACTGCTTCCTCAGAATTATGTATATGTCCACAACCCCTGCAGGTGCCAGAAAGCCTGAGTAAGTGAGTTTATATTTTTTCCTGACATAGATGGGCAGGGAAGACAGTGAAACTTGAGGATTGGCTTAGTCAAATCCAAATCCCAGTTCTAGCTCCAGTCCCAGTCCCAGTTTCTAGCTGTCTGAGACCCAGTCTTCACTTTTTGGTCAGTTTTGGTTGGGACTATAATCGTGCTCCTGAATTAGTCTCCTCTTGGTGGCTGTCATGGGCATTCACTTCTTCTTGGGGGTTCCTCCTGACCCAAGTAGCTGGCTTTCTTGCACCTACAGTGGTTTGGAGCCATTTTCTGCTATTTTTTACTGTTGGCCTTGGAAGCACCTAACCCTTGTTCAGAAGCCTGGAGGCTTCTCCCATCCCATGGGCCATGTGGAAGCACCTTCTATTCTGACAGGGAACCATCTCTGAGCCATTTTGTACCATGCTTTTATGTGTGTGTGCACATGCACACACACAGAAGAAAGGAGAAATTGTACCACATTGAGCAAGGTTATTTTCTTCCTAATTTAGCTTTAAATTCAACATGGCAGACATTACCATTGTCTACCATCATCTATTCTCTTCTTTCCCAGTCTGAGAACTGTGTTTGTGTGCAGCAGCCATACATCCAGACAAAACACTGCTTTTTACTTTTGTCTTTTTTAGATATAGCCTTGGGCCTAAATTCCAAGAAATGTGATATCATGAGAACACTGTATGAGGCTATCAGGATGTTTCTTTAAAACTAGGTGTTGGGGCTGAAGAGATGGCTTAGCAGTTAAGTGCTTGCCTGTGAAGCCTAAGGACCCCGGTTCGAGGCTCGATTCCCCAGGACCCACGTTAGCCAGATGCACAAGGGGGCTCATGCATCTGGAGTTTGTTTGCAGTGGCTGGAGGCCCGCCCATTCTCTCTCTCTGCCTCTTTCTCTGTCTGTCACTTTCAAATAAATAAATAAACATTAAAAAAAAAAAACCTAGATGTTGTAGGACTTCCCAGTAAGATGGCTGCATAGAAGTCACACCAATCCAGCCTAGGGAGGGGTTTAAGCAAAACAACAGCAAAATACACTTTTCTTGCAAAAAGTGAAGGAGTGTAGGTGTTTATCAGCCACAGCAGAGAAGCAGGAGAGACTAACATCTATAAGAAAGGAGGAAACTGGTCAGAATCCCCCGAGGTGTTTGCAGCTCGAGTGGATCCACACACCAGCCGAGTCCCACATGCCCAGCTGCAGGAACAAAGACCAAACAAGGGAATTTTCCAACCTAATCAAATCTGAACAGGAGACAGCAGAGATAAGCTAAGGAGCTACTGAAAGGGATACAGGTGGGACGAGCAGAGCAGTTCCAATACAACTCCAGGCTTCCTGTACTCTTCTATCCCCCAACAATTAGAACCATGAATCTCCAGAGAATACATTCAGCCCCCAGAGGCAAGGCATCCAGCAAGGCTGATCACAGCACCAGCTCCATAACAAAACACAGGGGAATCAAGGTGGGCATTCAGCATTGGTGAGATTGGAAGCCCCCCACAAAAGGTAATGAGGCTGACTGACAATAAAGGAGGTACATAGGCCTGCACTGGAAGTGCAAATCTCACTTTTCATGTCAGGGCAGGTTATGGGTTACATATTCTGGTTGGCTTTACCATTTTCAATTAAGCTTTATTTGGGGGTTGACTATTGTTGCCTTTGATGCTTTCAGATTCATAGGGCCTTTGTCTTTCTCTTCTGTCATTATTGGGGGAAGGGTCTGATTCAGACCCAGGCTGAACTGGAACATATTTTATTTTATTTTTTTAATATTTTTGGTCCATTTTTTATTTATTTATTTGAGAGTGACAGACACAGAGCGAAAGACAGATAGAGGGAGAGAGAGAGAGAAAGGGTGCGCCAGGGCTTCCGGCCACTGCAAGCGAACTCCAGACGCGTGTGCCCCCTTGTGCATCTGGCTAATGTGGGACCTGGGGAATTGAGCCTCGAACTGGGGTCCTTAGGCTTCACAGGCAAGCGCTTAACCACTAAGCCATCTCTCCAGCCCTGAACTGGAACATATTTTAGAACAGAAATCTCAACCTCCCAGTAGATAGGGTATAGAGCAACACACACTTTTAGGGATTTTGGCTTTATAAGGTTATCTGTTTGTTTCAGTCCCCACATTTGCATGCTTTTTTTGTTTGTTTTTGCTTTTTGAGGTAGGGTCTCACTCTAGCTCAGGCTGACCTGGCATTCAGTATGTAGTCTCAGGGTGGCCTCGAACTCACAGTGATCCTCCTATCTCTGCCCCCTAAGTACTGGGATTAAAGGTGTGTGCCACCATGCCCAGCTCTGTGCTGGTTTTTATTTGAATGTATATACTGCTCAGTTGAATTTTAGAATTTTGCCAGTAATTGCTCCACCCAGCCCACTAGACTACTTGAATAGCAGGCAAACTCAAATTACTTCCGTGGTTGGATTGGAGTACTAGAGTTACACCTGGCACTTTAAACTACCACTCAGAAGGTACATAAAACTGGATTTCCAAGTCTCAGAGTACCACAAATAATTAGAAAACACAGCCGTCAAATAAAATCAGAAAGCAAAAATAGCTACATTATAATACAAAAACACAAAGAATCAAGACAATACAATCCCACCCAAAATTATAAATCCATCAGAAATGGCCTCCAATGAGACTGTTTTAGATGAAATGCCTGACAAAGATTTAAAATAAAACAACAATCTTATCTATACTCAAAGAAATCAAAGGAATCAAGGAATAAAACAAAGAAATTAAAGAAAACAAGCTCTTGAAGGAATTCTGAGAGAACGCAGGAAACCAGCTTAATGAAATAAAGAAGTCATTACAAGACATGAGTAAGGAAATAGAAATACTGAAGAAAAACCAGACAGAAATACTAGCACTCAACCGTGTTTATATCTGCTCAATCATAATAGCTAAGAGCTGGAATCAACCCAGATGTTCTTCATTAGACAAATGGATAACCAAAATGTGGTATATCTACATGATGGAATTCTACACAACAGTAAGGAAAAATGATACAATTAAATTTGAATAAAAATGATCAAACCTGTAACAGATCATTTTCAGTGAACTTACCCAATTACAGAATGGTAATCATCCCATAGTCTAACTCATCTGCAGCTCCTAACCTGAATCTACCCGAGATGCTGACATACCTAATAAGCGTCTCAAGGACTGGACAATAGGGAGGGTGAGAAGGGAGGGGAGGGTAAGGGGGGGGGGTGAAACTGGACCCAAGTGGCAATGGTAACATAAAATTCTGTATCTAAAATACAGACTAAATGGTTGAACCTTCATCAGGTCTTTAGAGGGAAGACCTGAATCACATGGCCCTGGAGAGGGTATGATAAAGACTAACCTTAATCTTCTGTTTCTCTCTCCCCCTTCTCTCTCTTCTTTATCTTTTATATTGCCTATCTTTTTCTTCCTTCTTTTCCTTGGGACTGGCCAAGTAACTGTAACTTCCAGTACCAGCATGTGGCTAACATCCCCAATCAGCTGTTGATCAGAGAAACCTATAAGGTTTCCCAAAAGAAGACAGATTTCTGTCAGAGTACTTCATGACCCACCAAAGGTTACTTCTGAAGACACCATATGCTGTTGGTACAGATCATGGAGTGACCTGGAATCTGAAAGAGAGTCAGTCCCCAGACAGTTAGCTCGTCTAATGCCAGAAGGTGATACATGAGCAACTTGGGGAAAATGGCCAACATCTGTCCAAGCAACACATGGTCTAAGCTACTCAGCATCAAACAACCTGATGTGATGCTCACACAAATGAAATAGTGGCACACAGCCATGGTAGGAAACCAACTGCTCCTAATTTGGCTAAATGACCTACTCCATGGAATGGAACTCATAGCTGGATCTAGGAAACAAGTCAGAACCATAGCCAAAAAATGAGCCTGCTCTCCATTATTAAGCTCCCACCAATTGTGGGCTACAAGAGGGCCTACACCTATTAAATTCTCTCTAAAATACCAATGGTTATCCCATTTATCTGCTGCTAACTTTACTCTTCATTAGAGAATTTCCTTCTATATTTCAGATGCACACAGAACCTGAGGAGAGAATCAGCCATCACACCCCACCAGGGCACCAGCTGAAGCCATAGAGTTAGTGGGGTAATGAGCAAGAGCTGCTTTCTCAGTGAACCTGGTATCAGCACAAGGGTGAAGGAGATAGACACAGACAACAGTAAACTCCTACCAAATCAGATATCCAGAGACACAGAGGTTCCCAAGACCTCATCACTGAAGCAGACCTAAAATGAACCCAACATGGCTCAGGGAAATTTGCAGAAGAGGGTATGGAAAGAATGTTAGAGCCACACATTGGGTCATTATGCACAGAGACATTGCCTCTTACCCATTACCAAAGGTTAATGTAAAGACCCTACGGCTGAAGACAGAATATGCTGTTGGCACAGAACTGGGAGCAACCTGGCTGGAAACTAGAAGAGTTAATCCCCAGACAGTTAGCTTGTCTAGTGCCAAAAGGTGTTACATGAGTGACTGGGGGAAAATGACCAACACCTGTCTTAGCAACTCATGGTCTAAGCTACTCAGCAGCAATCAACCTGATGTAATACTCACACACGTGCAATAGTAGAATACTGCCATGGTGGGTTACCAACTGCTCTTGATTTGGCTAACAGATTTGCTCAGTGGAATGGAACCCAAACCTGGAACAGGGAAACAAATCAGAACCATATCCAAAGACAAGCCCACTCTCTATTATCAAGCTCCCACCAATAGTGGGCTACAAGAGAGCCTACCCCTATTAAGTTCTCTCTAAAACAGTAATGGGTATCCATATATCTTTCAATGACCTCATTCTCATTGGAGAATGTGCTTCTCTTTTTCAGATGCATGCAGAACCTGAGGAGATAATCAGCCCATTGCACTCTATATGTGTGTGTGTGTGTGTGTGTGTGTGTGTGTAAAATAATAAAGGAATTCAGGGTATAGGAGAAGAATTTCAAGCCAGAGGCATAGCAGGCATTTTTAACAAAATCAGAAGAAAACTTTCCCCAGACTGACAAAGAAATGTCATTTTAAATACAGGAAGCTTTTAGAACAGATAAAACCTGTAATGAAGCTCTCCTCACCATGATATACTTAAACTACTAAACACACAAACCAAAGAAAATATATTGAAAGCAGTTAAGAGAAAAAGCAAGTCACCTATAAAGGTAAGACAATCAAGATCACACCAGATTACTCTACACAAACTTTAAAAGCCAGAAGTACTTGGAATGATATATTCCAAGTTCTGAAAGATAACAACTGTCAACCAAGATTATTTTATCCCACAAAACTATCTATCCAAATTGAAGGAGAAATAAGGATGTTTCACAACAAAAACAGGCTAAAGGAATTAATGACAACTAAGCCAGCTCTACAGAAAATACTTGAAGGAATCCTTCATGCTGAAGAGAGAGCAAAGCACACACATGAGGAAACAGAAAAGATAAACCATACTTAAATAACACTTAAAACAAGAGAGTAAAGGGAAAACAGGAAGTACTACAAAACAAGAAGAATGGTAAAAATAAACACATACCTTTCAATAATAACTCTTAATATCAATGGTCTCAATGCCCCAACCAAAAGATACAGATTTTCAGGATTCTGCTATTTGTTGCATCCAGGAACTCATCTCTCAATAAAAGATAGACACTGTCTTAGGGTGACTTTGGAAAATGTTATTTCAGACAAATGGGCCTAGGCATCAAGTAGGAGTTGCTGTCCTTATATCTGACAGGATAGACTTCAAACAAACATTAGTGAGGAAAGATAAAGAAGGACACTAATTAAAGGAACACTCCAACAGGAGGATATTACAACCCTCAATGTATGTGCACCTAACACAGGAGCTCCTAATTTCATCAAACACTTTTTAGACTTAAGGTCACAGATAACACCCAACATAAATGTAATGGGTGACTTCAATACCCCACTCTCATCAATTGACAGGCCACCCTGGCAAAAAATAAACAGAGAGACATCTGATTAAATGATATCAGGGAACAAATGAATCTAACAGATATCTACAGACCATTCCATCCAAACGCTACAGGATATACATTTTTCACAGCAGCACATGGAACATTCTCCAAAACAGATCATATATTAGGATACAAAACAAATATTTATAAATACAGGAAAATTGAAACAATCACTTTTACTCTCTCTGACAACAATGGGATTAAACTACAAATCAGCAACAAGAAAAATTACACAGCATACACAAATTCATGGAGACTAAACAGTACACTATTGAATGATGAATGGGTCATTGAAGAAATCAAAAAGGAAATTAAAAAAGTAATAGGATCAAATGGTGATGAGAATATAACATACCAAAAGCTTTGGGGCACAATGAAGGCAGTACTAAGAGGGAAATTTATAGCTCTAAGTGTCTATATTAAGAACTTAGAGAGTTTACAAGTAAACACTTCAATGTGTTACCTTAAGGCCTTGGAAAAAGATGAACAAGGCAAGCCAAAAATCAATAGACAGGAAGAAATAACAAAAATTATGGCAGAAATTAATGAAATATAAGCCACCCCCCCCAAAAAAAAAATTCAAAGAATCAATGAAACACAGAGTGGGTACTTTGAAAGGATAAACAAGATTGATGAACCTTTAGCAAATCTGACCAGAAGAGAGAAGAGACAAAAAATAATAAAATTAGAGATGAAAAGCACCATTACAACAGATACCAAAGAAATTCAGAAAATCATAATGACATCGTTCAAGAACACATCAGAAATATTCTTCATCCCAACCAAGTAGGCTTTAGCCCAGAGATGCAGGGATGGTTCAGCATACACAAATCGATAAATAGACTGAAGGACAAAAATCACATGATCATCTCAATAGATGCAGAAAAGGTATTCAACAATATCCAATATCCTTTCATGGTAAAAGTATTACAGAAACTGGGACTAGAAGGAAAATATCTCAACATAATAAAAGCTATTTATGACAAACCTACAGCCAACATAATACTAAATGGTGGAAAAACTTGAAGCTTTTCCACTAAATTCGGAAACAAAACAAGGGTGTCCACTGTCACCACTTTTATTTAATATAGCACTGGAAGTCTTAGCAATAGCAATAAGGCAAGAGACACTCATAAAAGGGATACAAATTGGAAAGGAAGAGAACAAATTATCACTATTTGCAGATGATATGATTCTATACATTAAAGACCCTAAAAACTCTACCAGCAAACTGTTAGAGCTGCTAAACACTTTTAGCAACATAGCAGGATACAAAATAAATACACATAAATCAGTAGCTTTCCTATATACTAACAACAAACATGCTGAGAAGGAAATCAGGGTATCTCTCTCATTCACAATTATCTCAAAAACAAAAAAATAGTACCTTGGAATAAACTTAACTAAGGAAGTGAAGGAGCTCTACAATGAGAACTTTGAAACACTTAAGTGAGAAATTGCAGAAGACACAAGGAAATGGAAGATATCCCATGTTCTTGGATTGGAAGAATCAATATTGTGAATATGTCAATCTTATAAAAAGCAATCTACACATTTAATGGAATCCCCATTAAAATTCCAATGAAGCTGGGCGTGGTGGCGCATGCCTTTAATCCCAGCACTTGGGAGGCAGAGGTAGGAGGATCACCGTGAGTTCGAGGCCACCCTGAGACTACATGGTGAATTCCAGGTCAGCCTGGGCTAAAGTGAGACCCTACCTCAAGAAACCAAAAAAAAAAAAAAAAAAAAAAAAAATTCCAATGAAATTCTTCACAGGTATAGAAAAAAATCCTAAATTTCATTTGGAAGCATAAAAAAACCTCAAGTAGCCAAAATGATTTTGTGCAACAAAAATAAGGTGGGTGGTATCACCATACCTGATTTTAAGCTATGTTACAAAGCCATAGTAACAAAAACAGCATGGTATTGGCACAAAGACAGACATGTAGATCAATGGAAGAGAATAGAGGACCCAGATGTTAATCCAGGCAGCTACAGCCATCTGATTTTTGACGAAAATGTCAAAAATATTCATTGGAGAAAAGACAGCCTCTTCAACAAGTGGTGCTGGGAAAACTGGATATCTATATGTAGAAAGATGAAAATAGATCCTTGTCTTTCTCCCTGCACAAGAATCAAATCCAAGTGGATCATGGACCTTAATATCAGACCTGAAACTCTGAAATTTCTAGAGGAAAAGGTAGGGGAAACCCTTCAACATATTGGCATATAAAATGACTTTATGAATATGACCCCAGTTGATCAGAAAATAAAACTATTCATCAACCACTGAGATCTCATGAAATTACAATGCTTTTGTACAGCAAAGGACACTGTGAATGGAGCAAAGAGACAACCTACAGAATCAAAGAAAATCTTTGCCAGCTACACATCTGACAGAGGATTAATACACAGAATATACAAAGAACTCAAAAAGCAGAACAAAAAGAAATCAAACAACATAATCAAAAAATGGGCAATGGACCTAAATAGAGAGTTCTCATCAGAAGAAATACAGATGGCATATAAACATCTAAAAAAAATTCTTCCTTAGCTATCAGGGAAATGCAAATTAAAACTATCTTGAGATTTCATCTCTCTCTCATCAGAATGGCTACCATAAAGAAAACAAATGACAATAAATGTTGGCAAGGATGTGGTAAAAGGGGAACCCTTGTGCACTATTGGTGGGAATGTAGTCTGGTACAGCCATTGTGAAAATCAGTGTGGAGGTTCTTGAGACAGCTAAAAATAGATCTGCCATATGATCCAGCTATAGCACTCCTAGGCATATATCATAATGACTCTTCTCACTACCTTAGAGATACTTGCACAACCATGTTTATTGCTGCTCTATTCACAATAGCTAGAAAATGCAACTAGACTAGATGTCCCTCCACAGATGAATGGATAATAAAGATATGGTACATCTACACAATGGTGTTCTATTCAGCTATTCAGTGATATAGAAAAATGAAATTATGAAATTTGCAGGGAAATGGATGGATCTGTAAAGGACTATATTAAGTGAGGTAACCCAGGCCCAGAAAGCCAAATTTCACATGTTCTCTCTTATATGTGGATCCTAGCTACAAATGTATAGACCTGTGTATGATCTGGAACCAAAAATCAGTAGCAGAGGCCCATAAGCTAGAAAAAGGCTATAGGGGAGGGAGGAGAGGGAAGGTCTTAAGAGGACAGTATTGCATATATGTAAGTAGAAGAATAGATTAAAGGGAGGAGAAAGGCCCAAGCAAGATCAGGGGAAGAGATTGTATAAAAGAAGGCAGGAGGGAAGGTCAATCAAAATTCAAGATATTCTGAATAAGACATATGAAAATCTACTTTTTAAAATAATGGCACATCCAGAAGCCATAGATTGTTACTAGAAAATTTTCAGTGCCTTAAATGGGATACCTTCCAGGGAGTCCTTATCCAGGGAGGTCCCTGTTGTCTTCAAAACATTACAGGATATTGCTAAAGCCCTTGGGTCCCCATGAGAAAGAGATGGTAAGACCCTATTGCCGAAGACTTCACATGCCTCAGAGGCAAAGTCACTGAGAAATCAAGTTGGTGCTGAGCAGAAAACCTTCTCCCTGTAGCCCAGCCAACTGAAAGCTGGAAAATGCTGCACTGTATGCAGCCCTATGGGAGACAGAAGTCATCAGCAGTAAAATCAGTGGAAACTCAAAACCTCAAGTTTGGCCAGACAGGCCAAATGACTGAATGAGTGCAATAGTGGCATGTCTGCCCTAGGGGAAACCAACTACTCTATAATTGGACTGAAGGCCCACTCTATGGGAGGGAATATGTGCCTGGTACTGAAAACCTAATCAAAAGCTGATGGCAGGGGTGGTCATGAGCCTTAGGGGTATAAAGCCTGCTCTTGTCTGGATAAATGCATATATTACTCTCACCAAATTGCCTGAAAGCACTACACTTAATGTTCATACTCATATATTAATGCTAATCTCACTTTTGGTTAGAGAAGCCTCTTTTTTCAGATGGCAATGACCACTGGAATGACCCAAAAGGCAACATAGTGCTGAGAAGAAGGGATGGAGGAGTGTCCAGCACCGAAACATCTCACACCCACCAAGGCTCAAGGTCCATTGTGGAAGAGGTGGCAGAAATAATGTAAGAGCCAAAGGAAGGGTACCACTCCTTACATACAACTGTCCAGACAGGATTTGGCCTCCATATCCAAGACCTCACAGTGCCTAGCAATACCCACACGAGGCCTTCATAATAGGAGAAAAAGATAATGACATCAAATTAAAAGAGAGACTAATGGAGAGAGGGAGGGGATATGATAGAGAGCAGAGTTATAAAGGAGAAAGTGGAGGAGGGGAGGGGAGAGAAATAGCATGGTTTGTTGTTTGTAAGTATAGAAATTATCAATTATGTGTGTGTGTATATATATATATATAAAACCCAATATCCCTTCATGATAAAAGTCCTATAGAAGCTGTTAATATAAGGAACATATCTCAACATAATAAAGGCTATTTATGACAAACCTACAGCCAATATAATACTAAATGTGGAAAAACTTAAAACTTTTCCACTAAAATCAGGAACAAGACAAGCATGTCCACTTTCCCACTTTTATTTAATATAGTACTGGAAGTTTTACCTATAGCAATAAGCCAAGAGACATTCATAAAAGGGATACAAATTGGAAAGGACAAGATCACATTATCATTATTTGCTGGGGATATGATACTATATATAAAGGACCCTAAAGACTCTACCAGCAAATTGTTAGAGCTGATAAAGACTTTTAGCAATGTAGCAGGATACAAAATAAGCACACCTAAATCAGTAGCTTTTCTACATACTAACAACAAACACGTGGAGGATGAAATCAGGAAATCTCTGCCATTCACAATTGCCCCAGGAAAAAAAAAAATATAAAGTACCTTGGAATAAACCCAACCACGGAAGTGAAGGATCTCCACAATGAGAACTTTGAAACACTCAAGCAAGAAATTGCAGAAGACACTAGGAAATGGAAAGACATCCCATGTTCTTGGATTGGAAGAATCACTACTGTGAAAATGTCAATCTTACCAAAAGCAATCTACACATTTAATGCAATTCCCATTAAAATTCTAACGGCATTCTTCACAGAAATAGAAAAATAATCCTAAAATTCATTTGGAAGCACAAGAAACCTCAAATAGCCAAAAAATTTTGAGCAACAAAAATAAGGCTGGTTGTATCAGCATACCTGATTTTAAGCTATATTACAAAGCAATAGTAACAAAAACAGCATGGTACTGGCACAAAAATAGGCACATAGACCAGTGGAACAGAATAAAGGACCCAACTGTTAATCCAGGCAGCTATAGCCATCTCAGTTTTTACAAAAATTCTACAAATATTCATTGGAGAAAAGACAGCCTCTCCAATAAGTGGTGCTGAGAAAACTGGCTATCTATATGTAGAAGGATGAAAATAGATCCTTGTGACTTCTGGGTATGATGGTGGCTTAAGAGACATGCCAAACCAGCCTAGGGAAGGATTTAAGCAAAACCCCAGCAAAATACTCTTTTTCTGAAAAGTGAAGGTGTGTATGTTATTCTTAGACACCACAGAGAAGCCAGACACAGCAGAGAAGCCTGAGTGGTCAAGACCCACCAAAAAGGAAGAAAATGGCCAAAGTTCCACTGAGGGGATCTCAGGCCCCAATCAGTGTGCCCGTCAGCACAGTCCTGCTAGGCATGTCAGGTGATAGCAGCAGCAGCAGCAGCAGAGACCAAGCAACAGATTTTTCAACTCCATCAGCTTTCTTGCAAAGTTAAGAAATCTGAAGGAAAGACAGCTAAGATCAACTAAAGAACTACTGAAAGTGCAGAAGTCTGGACTCTCCCAGCCCCCACCCTCAGAACCGTGAATCTCCAGCATTCAGCCCCCAGTGGCAGCACAGCCAGCAGAGCGTATCAGAGGTACAGCTGCACAGCACAATATGAGGGATGGAGGCGGGCACTCAGCATTGGTGAGATTGGAAGCCACCCCGAAAGGTAACGAGGCTAACTGACCAGAAAAAGAAAAAAAGAAAAAAAAAATAGATTCTTGTCTTTCTCCGTGCACAAGAATCAAGCCCAAATGGATCAGGGACCTTAATATCTGACCTGGAACTCTGAAACTGCTGGAGGAAAAAGTAGGGGAAAACCTTCAACATAGTTGCATACGCAATGACTTTCTGAATATAACGCCAATTGCTCAGGAAATAAAACCACTAATCAACCACTGAGATGGGATGTCATGAAACTACAAAGCTTTTGTACAGCGAAGGACACTGTGAAGAGAGCAAAGTGAAAACCTGCAGAATGGGAGAAAATCTTTGCCTACTACACATCTGTCAGAGGATTCAAATCCAGACTATACAAAAAACTCAAGAAACAAAACATTAATAAATCAAACAACCCAGTTAAAATGGCCTATGGAACTAGATAGAGAGTTCCCAAAAGAAGAAATAAAGATGGCATAAAAAAATCTAAAAAAGTGTTCTACATCCTTAGCCATCAGGGAAATGCAAATTAAAAGTACTTTGAGATTCCATCTCTCTCCTTTCAGAATGGCTACCATCAAGAAAACAAATGACAATAAATGATGGTGAGGATGTGGAAAACAGGGGTACCTTTGTATACTGTTGGTGGGAATGTAGTCTGGTATAGCCATTGTGAAAATTAGTGTGGAGGTCCTTGAGATGGCTAAAAATAGATTTGCCATATGATCTAGCTATAACACTCCTAGGCATATATCTGAAAGACTCTTCTCACCACCTTAGAGATTCTTGCACAACCATGTTTATTGCTGCTCTATTCACAATAGCTAGGAAATGGAACCAGCCTAGATGTTCATCCACAGATGAATGGATAATAAAGATGATGTACATTTAAACAATGGAGTTATATTCTATGGTAAAGAAGAATGAAATTATGAAATTTGCAGTGAAATGGATGGATCTGGAGTCCTGCTCTGTGGGATGGAACATGCCTGGTACTGAAAACCTAATCAAAAGCTACTCTCACTTTTGGTTCAAGAAGCCTCCCTTTTATATGGTGGTGACTACTGGAATGACCCAAAAGGCCATATAGTGCTAAGAAGAAATGCTGGAGGAGTACCCAGCATGGAAACATCTCTATCACACCCTGCAAGTCTCAGGGTCCATTGCAGGAGAGGTGGGGGAAAGAACATAAGAGCCAAAGGAAGGATACGATTCTTTCCAATGCAACTTTCCAGACAGAAATTGGCCTTGATATTCATGACCTTGCAGTGCCTATCAATACGTTCACAAGACCTTCATAATAGGAATAAAAGATGATGACATCAAAATAAAAGACTAACAGAGAGAGACGGATATGATGGAGAGTGGAATTGTAAAGGGGAAAGTGGGGAAGGGCAGGAAATTAACATGACTTATTGTCTATAAGGATAGAAATTGTCAGTAATGAAATTATACATTAAAAAAGCTACATGCTGCGTCCTTCTCTATCCTTTCATTTTGCTTCTCATAAAACAGATGAAGGAGCTAACTACTTTTGCCTATACATCTATGTATGTATGTTGGAGATGAACAAAAGCTGATAGTACCTCTGGATTGGGGAATAAATCTATTCCTCTATAGGAATAAACTTTATATTTAAGCCATTGTATGTTTAGAATTTGGGGTTATTTGTAACGGAACCTGACTTTAAGGAATTCATATACATTCTTTGTAATTGTTTTTGTGTCTGTAGTATTGTGGTGGTGATGGTGGTGGTGGTGATGATGGTGTATGTGTAGATGTGTGTGCACTCTAGGCATGTGTGTGGAGGCCACAGGAAAATGTGAGGTGCCTTCCTCTTTTGCTTATCCATGTGTTCCTTGACATGGAGTATCTTACTGAACCATGAGCTGCCTTTTATTTATTTGTTATTATTATTTTATCATACTGGCTGACCAGCAAACCCTGGAGATTCTCTGGCCTCTGCTCCCCTGAGGACTAGGGTTAGAGGAATGCATGACACCAGCCAGCTGTTTACATGGGTGTTGAAGATGGAACTCTGGACTTCCCAGGCCCTCATGCTAGTGCAGCTAGCTCTCTTATCCACTGAGCCATCTGCCTGCCTTTCATGTACTTTTGTTAAATCTTCATGATGCTAACTCTTCCAAGTCTATTGTCTTGCTCTCCACAGACTATTGGTTGTCTGTCTTCTAGTGCAGTTCTATGTGATCCTGGCTCATTGAGAAGAATTGATGGAGGAGTGCCCAGCATGGAAACATCTCTATCACACCCTCAGTCTCAGGTTCCATTACAGAAGAGGTGGTGGAAAGGATGTAAGAGCCAAAGGAAGGGTACGGTTCTTTACAATGCAACTGTCCAGACAGAAATTGGTCTTGGTATTCAGGAGGCTCATTGGCAGTAACCATCAGTGGGCTGACTCCCCCCAAGAGCTGAACACTAGGGGAAAAATAGAAGATATTTGTATTAGAAAGGAAAGGATGCTGCTTTCAGAGTTAATGACAAATCTGGGAGATAGTCCTGCTTTCATTTTTGTGAGAAGAAGCCATGAAATTCAGAGATTCAACCCTTATTCCATCTTATTTCCCCATCCTTAAAATGACATCTGTCTCTGTCACACTGGATTTTATTCATGAGCTGGGAAAGAACTATGGGCTGGCGTTACTCTCTCATCATCTCCTTGCTAATTCTAGGCAGGCCCACACTGACCTAACTCTTTCTTACACATGCCTAATATATCCATCAGGCAGGCTAAATATGCCTATGGAGGAATATTTCAAAGTAGAGGCAGTGGTCAAAGCAGACCTGTATTCTACAATGACAGCAGTAAGAGAGAGGGTTTAATGGTTCTTTGATTGTTTTATGACAACATGGCTTTTCTTATCTATTATTCATGACCCTCTTTGTGAGATATCTCGGGTGAATTTTCTATGTCTGATCTCCAAGGAACACAGAGAGAAGGAATGAACACTTAGTGATGGAAGACTTCCTGTATCCACATATCACCATGGTCAGGGACCTGGGGCTGGAGTACATCACTACTACTTCTACCCCAGCCCTGCCCCTCACTGGCACTGTGACTTATACTAATCAGTAAGTGATGCATAGCATCTGCCATCATGAGTTGAGTTGTTGGGAAGTATAAATGAGAAGAATTTAGTTAGAACTTTGTCTGAAGTAAGATCCCAGTGCACATTATCACTCCCATCTTTTTCTTTAGTGGTTAAGTAAAACCCAGGTCCTTGCACATGCTGGGTCACTGTTATACCACTGAGTTACATCCTCAATCCTATTGTACCCATCTTACAGATAAGAAAATTGAGACTCTAGGGCTGGAGAGATGACTCAGTGACTAAAGCACTTGACTGCAAAGCCTAAGGACCTGGGTTCAACTCCCTATTACCCACATAAAGCTAGATACACAAGGTGATACATGTGTCTTGAGTTCATTTGCAGTGATGAGGAGCTATGGCATGCCCATTCTCCCCCCTCCCCCACAAATAAATAAGTAAAAAAAAAATTAAGGGCTAGAGAGATGATTTAGTGGTTAAGGCACTTGCCTGCGAAGCCTAAGTACCCAGATTCGATTCCTCAGTACCATGTAAGCCAAATGCACAAGCTGATGCATGTGTCTGGAGTTTGTTTACAGTGGCTAAAGGCCCTGGCCTTTCCCTGTCTTTCTCTTTCCCTTTCTCCCTCCCTCCCTCTTTTTCTCTGCCTCCTCTCACAGTCTTTCCCAAATAAATGAATATTAAATTTTTAAAATATAGTTGAATTAGTTTACTTAAAAATGAGCCAGGTTTAGGTTTATAAATCAGGTGTTTTGGATGTGCCCCTGTTCTTGACCGCTATTTGGTCCCATATTACCTCTTCTGCGTCTTCCCCTCTCATACTCTCCTTACACCCATACCCAAACATGGAAGAACAAATGAGGTCATTCACATTTGAAAACATTTATGCCTCTCAAATTTAAGGGAGTGTGTTTTTTATTTAACTTGACCAGTCAGGAAACTGGGCACCAGTTTGGATTAGACTTAAACTTGTGTTTCACTTCCAGAACAGTGTTTATCCTTGTAATAACACAACCTGTAGATTTTCCTTTGATTGCTCTTGCTAACATGGATTCCCTTCACTGAATGCTTCATGCAAATAATGTTGAATGCTGTTTTTATATTTAAAAAAAGAAAATTCAGTCTCAGTGAGGTTAGGTAGCTTACTGAAGAGCCTATAGTTGTTCCTCTAACTCCCAGGCTAATTGATTGCTATTCTCCTTTTTCTCTCCCTCTATTCTCTCTCTTGTTCTTTCCCTCTCATGCATACTAGGTAAGCACTGAGCTATGGAGTGGACTCTACAGGCTTCTTTTTAATTTTATTTTGACACAGGGTCTCACTAAGTTGCTGGCCTTGAATTCACTCTGTAGTCAAGCTGACCTTGAATTTTCATCTTCCTACCTCATCCTCTTGAGTAACTGAATCAGGGTTCCATTGATCTAATGGCCTTTCCCTTATGTAGAGCTTCTGTACACACACAACTTGTGGATAGTGACCCAGACTCCACTGTGATATCGAGCCAAGCATCATCTTCACTTTTGAGAAATTATCTGTGGGATGTATACACTTTCCCCTAGAATTTGTAGAAAATAGATACAGAAAAGAAATCAGTGTAAGAACAAGCCCCTCACTGGTGATCTACAAGGGTAGACTCAAATAGGCTTTCCCATGATTTTGGAACCTGCAAGAAATCCCCACTTCTTCCCACTCAGTTGTTTCTCAGAGCTCTGGGAAGCAGTAAGATAGCTATGGTTCTCAACATCAGTCTGGAATCTAAACTTGTGCTTTCTGATTTCCAAAGAGGCAGCAGGGCATCGTGGCCACTGTGGACTGACTTTGCATTAGACAGAGCTGCTGGTGAGGTTTTAACATCATTGTTCAACAGCGAGGGACCAGGGCAATGTAAATTTTATTAAGGTGCCCCTAGGATTTATGTATTTGTCATGTGTGTCCATGATGTTTTTGTATGTTCACATGTCAAAAAATGGAGAATAGCAACATAAAATTCAAAATATATAAAGCTTCTGGCCACTTCAGTTTTTTATTATTCTTAATTTTGCTTTTAACATATTCTTGGTATAACAACTTAAAATGTGAATGTTTTGGTGATATATTACAAAGCCTTATAAGTACATATTCATACACTTTAGTATTCTTAAAACCCATACAAATGTTATTTTTGGATTTACTGAATGATTCATAAAACCTTAAATGCTACTTGTTTGGGTGATGCAATATTCATTAGACTCATAAAACAAAAGTGTCATTAGGCTGTTAGAGGTTAACGTTGGATGCATAAATTTTGATAATGATTTCTTTCCAAAACAGGCTGTATTCCATTTGTCTATGATCATAGGCAACAAAGTAAAATATAAAAAAAAAAAAACCCACTGAATGTATACTAAAAGTTTTATAATTACATTGCCCACAATTTATTTCTTTTTCAGGATGATATACAAAAGTAGTACGTGTAAAATTTTATTTTATGTGCTTGTTCAGTATTTTTATATTTTTATGTTAAATTACCTTTCCACAGTAGAGATTACAAAAGATACCACTCCAGAAAACAGTGACATTCAAGAATCTGGGCAGACAGTAACAAAGATGGCATTGCTGTTAAGTCTTAAACTATGTCTTATAATTTTTACATCAAATTTAACTTACAGTGCAACATTAAGATATAAAAAATATTGCCGGTTTGCCTGTGCTCTCCTCCTTCAAAACAGTTTTGATTAAGGTCTAAATTTTCTGTTTAATTTGTATTAAGACATATCTTTTTAAGGTACAGATTTAAGATTAAAGATTAAAAACTAGCCACACTTACAGGGTGTGGTAACACAAGGCTTTAATCTCTATGTTTGAAAGACAAAAGTAAAAAGATTTCTATAAATTTGAGGTAGGCCAACATGAGTTCCAGGTCAACCTGGTATAGAGTTAGATCCTACCTCAAGCTTCAACAAGTTTATACACTGTTTATAATGTAAATTATTCTTAAAAAGTAATTTAAAGGGGGCTTGCACTGCCCCTATAGTGACTTAATTTAAGAGAATTATTTTACTTCCATGAGTACAGATTTTTCAAAAATATGTGTGTTGGTAAGTTTTTCATTGATAATTGGTTTAATTTGAAATATTTAGGTTTATTATTGGGTATTCATAAATTAAATACAATCTTTACATCAAACTACCTGCCATAATAGTAAATGGCTTTATAAAAGTAGCATGTGGGGCTGGAGGGATGGCTTACTGGTTAAGGCGCTTGCCTGCAAAGCCAAAGGACCCATGTTCAATTCTCCAAGACTCACATAAGCCAGATATACAAGGTAGTGCATGCATCTGGAGTTCATTTGCAGCAGCAGAAAGCCCTGGCACGCCCATTCTCTCTGTTTCTGTTTCACTCGCCCTCCCTCTCTCTCTCTTTCTCTCGAATAAATAAATATTTTTTGTATAAAAGTAGCATGTGTCTGTAATCCCAGCTTGCCTACAACAATATGGAAGATGAATAGGAGCCATTCTGGAAGCGCATGGGCCAACCAGCATAGTGTATGCAGAAAACAAGAGACCCTGCCTCAAATAAGGTAGAAGGACATTCTCTACTCCAGGTTATCCTCCAACCTCCATATATGTGTGACATGATTGCACTCACAGGTGAGCACAGACAGAGAAACACACACATGACTTAAAGAAAAAGTGAAATGAAAGAGGACTGGGTTGTATGCGACAACAGAGCACATATGAAAAGATCCCATGATATACAAGTATAGAAGGGTGGGTGCTTCTTAATGGCCTATAAAGGACTCATGTTGCTAGAGGCTTTTGAGTCTTGGGTCTCTCTTCCATTTTTAGCAGTGCCTTCTTCTTAATAAATTGTCTCTGTTTCTATTATTTAACACACATTCCCGGTTCAATTTAGTCTTCTGGGATACAAGAATCTGGAAATCTCAGCAGGAGCCCATTGGTCTCCCATACCTGCCTTCATATTTTAACATCTCCCAGGTGGTTTGAATGTAAATTTCCCTCATGCTTCATGTCCCCATTTGGCAGAGCTGTTTGAGAAGGCTGCGGAAACTTTAGGAGATGGAGTCTTGCCAGAGGAGGTGTGTCCTTGGGCTGGGCTTTGAGTTGTCACAGACTAGCCCTGTTGGCCATTCTGTCTGTCTCTACTTCCTCCCTGCCAATGTGACTTGGGTTTCTTGCCCCTGCCATGCTTTCTTTGCCATGATAGACTCTAACTGTAAGCCAATTAAACCCTTTTCCTCCCATAAGCTGTTTCTAGCCTGATATTTTGTCACAGCAAGGAGAAGGTAATGGATACAATCTCCACTGGGCAGCTAGCTGTTCCTAATAGATGAGGCCATTGAGGTACAGAGAGTTCAAGGGGCTTTCTGAAGTCACCACAGTGTGAAGTCAAGGGAGGAGAAGAAAGAAGGAGAAGCGTGAAGAGCAGTAAGAGGTATCAAACTGGTAATTTCAAATGTTGCCCAGGCCCTTCTCCCTACCGCCCCCTTCCTCCTGAAGGCGTGTGGTGGTTTGAATGTAAAATGTCCCATAGCCTCAGGTGTTTGTGATTAAGTTGCCTCCTTTGTCCTCATCTTGGAGCATTTGGATTGTGCAGTCCTACTGGAGGAAGTATGTCACCAGGAGTGGTCCTTGAGGTGGAGTCTAGCCCTAGGTATGTGTTTGGAATAGCTCATGCTTGCTGGTGTTGACTGTTGTCTGTCTGCTTTGAATGCATGATGGAGTGAGCCAGCTTCTATCATCATGAAGCCCCCTCTGGCCCCCACCCACCAGAATCTTTAAACCTGAAAGAAACTCTTTCCTCCCATAAGCTGCTTCTGATCCAGTATTTGTGCCAGCAATGAGGAGGTAACTACAACAAAGCATATGTGTTTTGACTGTTAGATCAGGACAAAATGGAGTCACCAAGGACAGCAGGAGGGCAACAGATACTAGGGAGTGGGTCATCCACATTCTTCAAGGAACCACCCAACCATCACCCTTCCTTGCCTAACAATGCCCCAAGTCTAAGTGTCCTGCCCCCTTATCTCTCAGGATACCAGGTTACTGTTCTGGTGTCACACCCTGGCTAGTTTAGATCTCCCCTAAAGAAACATTGCTTTTACTTCCCCCTTCCTCATCATCTGTAACCCCAAGGTGACTGCTCCACTCTTGAGAGTCAGTCCTAGCAGCTCATGTTTTTTCCAAATAAAAGCTTCAATCTTTGCCTCAGAGTGGTCTCCGTGGACTTGATCACTCCTGGACCTTATATTGGCCACTTCCTTCAATTTTGCCAGCTGAAGTGTGGAGATGGGGAAAAGGAGATCATTAAGAATTGAAAGGAGGGCTGGAGAGATGGCTTAGCGGCTAAGGCATTTGTCTGCAGAGCCAAAGGACCCAGGTTCGATTCCCCAGGACCCACGTTAGCCAGATGCATAAGGGGGCACATGCATCTGGAGTTCGTTTGCAGTGGCTGGAGGCCCTGGTGTGCCCATTCTCTCTCTCCCTCTCTCTCTGTCTCTCTCTCTTTCTCCTTCTTTCTCTGTCAAATAAATAAAAATAAAAATATTAAAAAAAAAGAATTGAAAGGAAGGTTTAGAAGCTTCAGGCCTTTCCAAGGAAAAATCACATCCTAACAGTCCACAGACAGGATGCCAAGAGGCCCATCTTGAGTACCCAGTGAAGTCATGAAGTGAGGTGGCTTTTCTGCTGGCCATTGGCAACCATTTCATTCAAAACTGTGGTTATATCCCCAAGGAGCTCAGACCATCAACAAATTACTCAAGAGCTAATGTAGCATGCGGTCAAGGAGACCTTGAGCATGGCCTCCGTCCCAGGTTCCCTTGGCTGCAAGCTTAATTAACTTCTGGGTTTATGAACACTTAGGTATGAAACCTTTAGCTATTTTCTTGCCTCTTCCTCTATGTGAACCGCCCCTCCCCCCTTGAAGGTCTCAGCAGTTTCCTGTGCTTTCCTAAAAGAACCCGCATTTTCTGTGCCCGCTGGGCTCTGTTTTTCCATCCTTCACCGTTAGCATCTGTAGAATACAATGGACAGGCTCAGGAGGCTGCATTAGACCAAAGATGGACCTGACAGTCAATGCTAATAAAAAGAAAAAGAGCTTTGTTTCCTAGAAAAATGCATAAGGCTTCCCACAGGAGTTGTGTACCACATCCAGATATCCGTGGAACAATGTATCTAATTTTTAGCTCTTTTGCTTGGCCCCTCATTTCAACAAAAAATAAAAAAGAATAAGAAAATAGATCTTCTAACCTTTTGCTCCCGTCTCTTACTAATGATCCACAGTCGATTGCTTTTTTCTTTTAACCCTTTCATCAGACATCACCTAGTTAAAACCTGCCTCCGTTTCCGGTTTTATTTCTCCAGGCTACTAGTTTAGTGTATTTATGGTGCGTGACTCATCCAGCTGCACCCTGATTGGAGAAAAAAATGAAGTACCCCACATGGTCAGTCAATTACAGCCATTCTCAGATTCATTCACAGAGTTATTAGCTCAGGCGGCGAAGTTATTCATAAAACTTCAGCCCTGCCTATGTCCTGCTCATCTCAGCCTCCTGCGGCTGGGGCTTCGCAAGGACGCTGGGTGAGACCCGGAGCTCCGCGTGTTCCTCGCCCCGCACAGGGGGACAGGGAGTGGGGAGGGCGGGGGCGGGGAGGGGGAGGGCGGGGGCGGGGAGGGGGAGGGCTGGGAGCCACTCGTCGCTAGTGGGGAAACAATGCAGACCGTCGCCCAGCTCTAGCTCTCCTGGCGTGTGGCCCAGAGCGGGATGCTAACACGCTCCCCCAGGACAGGGCCGCCATCAGAACCGGAGGACCCGGACAGAAGGCCTTTGACTACTCACATGTGCATTTTATTTTTCCCTTTGAAAGGAACAGTCACTGGGACAAATAAAGGGTTAATAGGCCAATCATTGCCCCGCCCTGTGGAAGCAGGTTTGAAAGTTCTTGTGAGCAGAAGGGGGGGGGGGGGAGATTTCTGCCAGTCTCTTGCCAGGCTAGAGAGGCGGCTGGACCTGGGCCCGCCTCCGTGTGTGGGAGAGCGGGTGGTGAGCAGTCCCGCAGCCCAGCGGGGTGAAGGCTTTCCCGGAGAGGAGCAGACCCGCCCCTGCCTGGGCCAGGGAGGGACTGGAACCAGCGGGGGAGGTTTGCCCCTGGGCTGTCATCCTTGAGAGACCAGGGACCCAGCAGCAGAAGTGGAGATCGGTAGCTCGAAAGAGTTGCACCGGGCATCTGATGTCCGTGCTGCTTATCTACCCAACAAGCAGGCTGTTTATGCAACAGTACCCCGTTCCAGCACTGCCAAGGCTATGCGAGAGCGCGGCCAGGGCAGCCTGGCAGGACTCAGGACTCGCTCTGCCTGTAGGACTCTCTGGGCACCCCGGGATGCTTCACAGGGCCAAGTACAGCCGCTTTCGGAACGAGTCCATCTCGTCTTTGGACGAAGGCAGCTCCGGAGGCTCAGTCGGGAACAAGGGCTCAGCGCACCCTCCCTACCCAACCGTGGCACCTCCTCACCTGCCCTGTGAAGATGCTACTGTGCCAGCCCAAGAAAGCCCCACTCCACTGTGCACCTTGATCCCTCGCATAGCGAGCATGAAGCTAGCCAACCCTGCCACTTTGTTAAGTCTGAAAAACTTTTGCCTGGGTATCAAAGAGGTGCCCCGGATGAAACTCCAAGAAAGCCGGGACCAGGCTCCCAGCAGCCCAGCTTCCTCGGAAACCAGTCCAAGTAGGACTGGGTCTGCAGCTACCCTGCGACCAGATCTTTTGGGACACAGGCCCACCCCTTTCCCTCCTGACCCTTGCCCATTTCCTGACCCTGGAGAGCTAGCCCCCAGAAGCAGGCAGGATGGGAGCTTTCTGCAGGACCTGTTGGGGACCGGCAAGAATTACTGTGTGAGGGTAAGTCCATTTCCCTTTTGGCCCCTCTAAGAAGGCCTTCCTAGGCAGCTCTGCCCTCTCCTGGACCTGGCTGGGTTCTAGCTAGAAGACCTTATGCAATTGGATCTAGGGAAAGAGAAGCTGGCTTTGCAAATTGCCTTGCAGTTACCTGGCATGTACCAGAGTGAGACAACCTTTCGCTTAAAAGGCTTGAGTTGGTGCTAACCTATAGGTAGCTTCTGGTGTGAGCACAACTTCTCTCAGACAGCTGGGATGGTACCTGTCAACCTTCTGGACTTAACTATTCTGACTAGGCAGAGTCAAGGATTTCAAATCAGATTCATAGTTGAGAAGTGGTAGGTCACACTGGCCATTGTACCTGAGAGAATGGCTGTAGATAGACCTTTCCATGTTAGGAACAGTCTCTTTAAATAAAACTTCTTGCTGATTTGCAGTATATATATGGAGAGAGGGAGAGAGACAGACAGACACTTAAGAAGCAGTCTTCAAATGATGGCCAAGACTAACTGTGCTAGGGGCTGGTTTCAGCACTACTCTACACTGCATCCATAGCCTATGTATAAAATCAAGGTCCTCCCTGGCACCTCCTCACCTGTCTTCTGAAGATGCCCCACTCCAGTGTGCACCTTGCATCCCTCGTATATGAAGCAGGCCAACCCTTTCACTTTGTTAACTCGGAGTAAACCAAGAGTTGGCCTTTGCCTTTTAGAGCTCAGTTCTCAATGAATATATGTGAAATAATATAAAAATAGGATTGATCAGTTGATATCTAGTGTGAAAATGCTGGGGAAAATCAGAAGGGGAGAAGGTGGTTGTGCCGTGGGATTCATTCATGTGGGTAACCTTCAGAAGAATTTTGACAATCGGATCTAGACTCCCAACAGGGTCAAGGGTAGGATGCAAGCCACTATGGTGGTTGCAAAGGAGCATCCACAGGCTGGGATCAATGAAGGAGAAAGGGGATCCTGTAGAGGAGGAGAATGGTGGGTAAACGTGGCTGCCACAGAGTCCTTAAGGGAGCATGAACTGAACAAAGACAGTGAAGCATGGAAGTCCAGAGAAGAGGAGGGAGTTACCCAAAGCAACTCTGTGGAAATGAAGTGCTGAGCAGGGGTCTCCTAGGCTTGCAAGCAAATCATGGAGGTAGCTTTAAAAAGATTAGCTTGTTGGTTTCTTGGGCATGGAATGAAGCAGTGAAGAATGACAGGCTGCTCTTCAGGGAGGTTGTAGATGAATAGGATGATGAGTTGTGGAGAATGAAAATAGCTTCCAAATTTAAGTCTTGGAGTGACATTAGTGATGCTGGTGATGCAAACAGTGAATGACGTGTCAGATTACAGTAATGATACTCAATACTGATGTGTAGATAGGCATTTCAGTGAGAAATCAGAATAGAAGGTGTCACACTGGAGATTGAGTTACAATATTTACATTCCAATCCAACAGCCGTGATCTCAGAGAAGGCTGATTAATGAGTGCTGGACAGGTTGCAGAGGGAGTAGGCTTGGGGCAGCCTTTGCAAACACATGCCTGTGACCCCTAAGGAAGATAATTGTGTGGAACACTCAGCTTTTGCCCCACTCCACAGTGAGGGCTTATATGGGCATGCATGCGTGTGTCTACAGGAAGTTTACAGGCACTTCTCATTGGTCAGTCTCATGGTTTAAAGTGACTGCCAGACCTGCGCACTTGTCTACTGTTCTCTATCCTCTGCCTCAATTTCCCTCTTTCCTGAGCCCCCCTGCACCTAAACACACCCACACTCTGGTATAATTTTTAGTGTGGAAAGAGTTGCTATGTGATATCCATTTTATCTGGAAAATACCCTTGATAACATTTGAGGTATTTTAATAAGGCCACCCATTGTCTTTGCATGGAGATGATAGCTGATCCTGGGAACCATGCGAGCGCCATGACCTAGTGGAACATATGGTATTGCTACCGGCAATGCAATGGCATGAGCTTCTGACAAACTATCTCTTGCAAAGTCAAAATACACAAAAGCTGGGATGGATAGATGGCTCAGCAGTTAAGGTACTTGCCTGCAAAACCTAACAAACTGGGTTTGATTCTGTAGTATTCATGTAAAGCCAGATGTAGAGTAGCATATGCATCTGGGATTTGTTTGCAGCAGCTGGAGATCCATCAGAATTCTCCCCAAGACCCTGCATTCAGGGGGATGAAATCAGCAATAAGTGTCTCTGGGAACAGAGGTTCCAGCATAGAAAGCCAAATATAAAGGAGCTTTGCCTTCCTCCTACTCAGTGATTTTGCCAGCTGAAGACTAAGGAAAGGTGCCCTAGTATTCTTGCTTTTATTAACAAAAACTTATGTCTTTTGGGATGCCCTTTGCATCTACATAGAATTTTGTAAAAATTAAAGAAATTTGGATGAAGTTTACTACAAAGGCGGAATTTATTCTCAGTAGTTTTTGTTATTTGGAGAATATACCTTTCTCAGGTGAGATGACATTAGCTATCAGAAATATACTCATACAGACCAATTTGGTTTTATGGATATATTTTCCACAACCTATGGTACTTTACCAAACAAATTGAATGCATGTTATCTTTTATTTGCCCAACACTTCTGAGTATTGGCAAAAACCTCTAGGCTCCTTGTGAAAAATTGTTGTCTCACTTATATTTTCTTTTCAAGACAGAAGAGTTAGGACTAGAATAAGAAAAGACAGCAATGAGCACTAACTTTCTAGTTCTTTTTGTCTGACTTGATTATTGTGTTTTCTGAAATGTCAGAGGCAGTAATTTTGCACAGTAATTTTGGAGAACATTCAAATAATAAAGATGGTAAGAAGTGAAAATCCCTTTGTGGGGAACTTGAAACAGTAGCAGGTTGTTTTGTGTTTTTGCGACTCTCCCTTCGCACTGCATCTCTACGTGCACAGAGCGGCGAAGTGCCACATGCTGCTCTTCGTGTGCTCTTCTCTCTGGCTGGTAGACTGTGTCAGGAAGAACCTCCTGGTCCTGGGGAGCAAGCTGCACTTCCCACTGTTCGTCACGACAGGAACTGTCATGTCAGAGGGTCCAGAGCAGAGGGGGATTTGTTATGCTGGTTTTTCCTTCTGCTCCTGAGATGATGCATAAAGATGCATATTCTGGCTAAATGAATGGATACTTAAAAAGAGGTTTTGTTTTTTAATTTGAAAATACAATATCTTGAAATACTGAAAATGGAAAGTAAATGTCTGAAACTTTTCAGATGAGCTCTAATTGCACCTCCTCTCAGTGATCCACCAAGGATAGCTCATGGGAGCTCTCCCACACTTTCAACAGAAAGCCAGACTCTCAGGACAAGTTAGAGCAAGTAATCTTGTCACTCCCTAGCACCCCAGTGGATAAGGCACTGGCCTCCTAAAAACTATGGTACTATATCAGAAACAGCTAACAAAGAAATCTATTAAACATTAAATCTTAAGTTCCTCCTTTTATGACAAATATCAACAAGTTGCAAAGTTCTGTGATGATAAGACTGCAAGTTTCACATCACTCTGCTTAATCTCATGACATGAGGATGCTAAGGGAAGGAATGTTCTGAATATAGTGCCCAATGAGCAAAAATAATAGTTTTTGCAGAAGGGAAAGAGATACACAGTGAGATGGTAACAGGACATGATGAAACAAATTCTGGCCTGGAATAGGAGAAGAATTTCCAAATCCTTCCCTGCAGAAAAATATGAAACAGATTTCTTAACTAGACTATCACCCATGAAAAGAAACAGGTTGAGAAGAAAAGGAAGTGGAGGAGGAAGGATGACATAGGTTTGCTTTGGGAGGGGTCTGGCAGGGAGTGAGTATTGATCCTGGAAGCCTCCGCAGGCATGATGTGCCTACTTATGGGCAATATATTCATTTATCAGTTATAATCTGACAATTTCCAGAAATGTTTGACATGTCTCACCTAGTAAGGTAATGTTTCCTACACACATTGAGCAACTCTAAGATAGTAGGGAACAAACCCTCTGTGGTGGTTTCTTCTGAATGTGGTGTGCATAGATGCAGGGGTGCTCACAGCAGGGTTCCTGCATTGTTTTCTGAGCAGCTGACATCAGTAGGCCAGCTGTGAATTTCTCAGATAACAGAAGGTTCTCTCTTTAGGTAGAGAAAATGCAAAGCAAAAAATATGTGAGGTGGAAATGTCTGTATGAGGAAGCTATGCTTCTTGCTCATCATAGATGGTTGATATTGATTTAACAAAATGATTTCAAGCTGGGCGTGGTGGCATACACTTTTAATCCCAGCACTTGGGAGGCAGAGGTAGACAGACACTGAATTCTAAGCCAGCCTGGTACTACAGATTGAGTGCCAGGTGAGCCTGGACTAGAGTGAGACTCTATCTTAAAAAAAACACAACAAAAAAATTGACCCTTTAAAAAAGATTTGAGAGGAAAATTATATATATGTAATCTGTGGCCGGACGTGGTGGCGCATGCCCAGCACTTAGGAGGCAGAGGTAGGAGGACTGCCATGAGTTCGAGGCCACCCTGAGACCACATAATGAATTCCAGGTCAGCCTGGGCTAGAGTGAGACCCTACCTCAAAAAACCAAAAAAAAAAAAAAAATCTGTGGTATGTGTGTTTCTTTCAGTAATGAGGATTGAACCTAGGGCCTTGCACATGTTGTTCAAGGGCTCTATTACTGTGCCATATCCCCAGACCTCTTTTTCACTTTTTATTTTGAGACGAGATCTTACTGTTGTCCAGGGTAGTCTTGAACTTCTGATCCTCCTGCCTTAGTCTTTTTGTAACTGGGATTGCAGGTCTGTGCCACCAGGCTCAGCTTGTGGCATATATTTTAGTAAAGTTTTAAATTTTAATGTTTTTTAAAATAGTTTAAAATTTTTAACATTTAGTAATAGAAATAGAGACAATTTATTAAGAAAGAGAAGCTGGAGAAATGGCTCAATGGTTAAGATGTTTGCCTGTGAAGCCTAAGGACTCAGGTTCAATTCCCCAGTACTCACATAAGCCAGATGCACAAGGTGGCACATGCGTCTGGAGTTCATTTGCAATAGCTAGAGGCCCTGGCGTGCCATTCTTTCTTTCTCCAATAAATAAAGTATTATAAAAAGAAAAAGAAGAAAGACAAAGGCATTCCTGAGGAGTGGGCTAGGAAAAGGCATAGCTTAAAAATAGTGGGCCATGAATCTTAGGATCCTTCATAGAGCACCCATTTTCTCCCAAGTTTGTACATACCCAGGCTTTTCTCCAGCGTGCTCTACTGCTATGTGCTGCCCAGGTGCAGAAGGGTTACCAGTCCTGTGCCAAATGGCGTCTTTCATGTTTATCTTCATAAGCCTGTCCAAGTCCCTCTTTTGTCACAGCTCCTCCCTGAGAGCCACTTACCCAGAAATCTTTTTGAGGAACTGAGAGGTGGGGGTCAGTTAAGCTTCTATAGCTTATTCCATGCTGAGGAGGGGCATAGTCCCTGCCTAAGCGGGACCACAAAACTTTCTCCCTACTCTGCCAATTGGATTTCCTGTAGAAGGAATTGGTTGGAATCCCCCTGCATCGTAAGAAATGTTGTTGGAAATGGTCATATATCCTAGAAGACACAGATTTTACAAGATTAACAATTTAAGGTCTAAGAAAGAGTAATGAATAGCCCCAGAAAGGGCAAGAGCCATGGCCCTGCTTGTCCCAGGAGATCCGTCCTTGTGCAGCTTGTCCTCAGGGGCTGCGATCCTCAGATGTTGAAAACCTCACTGATGCTTACTTACTGAATTATGGCAAAATAAAAAAAGAACAGCTTTTAGAAGGACTCAAATGATGGAATAGATCAGAAGAAATATAATGTGAAATCGTAACCGCTGAATACCAACAATGTTAAAGGAAAATAATGAAAAAACAAAACATAAAGTTACAATCACTGATAGGTAATAAGAATAAAGCTTACCTTTGTATTATAGCTGGGGTTGACTTTTATTTTCCTCCCTGGCATGTTCAGTGGCCCAGCCTTGGGATTTAAAGGGAAAACCTGTGAGTCTTGAATCATTGTATGTCCTTTTTAATTTTCTTTAAATATTTTATTTATTTTATTTTGAGAGAGAGAGTGAAAGAGGCAGATAGAGAGAGACTGGGCACACTAGGGTCTCTAGCCACTGCAAAATAACTCCAGATGCATGCATCTGTGCATGCTGTTTGTGCATCTGGCTTATTATGTGGGTACTGGGGAGTTGAATCTGGGTCCTTAGCCTTTGTAGGCAAATGCCTTAACCACTAAGCCATCTCTTCAGCCCCGCTCATACTCTTTTAAAGTCTAGAGTCTAGTCCCTTTTGGTCTACATTATTACCTATCATTTTATTTCTTTTCTTTTTCTGGCTTTTCAAGGTAGGGGCTACTCTAGCCCAGGCTGACCTGGAATTCACTGTCTCAGGGTGGCCTTGAACTTAAAGTGATCCTCTTACCCTTGTATCCCAAGTGCTGGGATTAAAGGCATGTGCCACCATGCCTGGCTTTTATTTCTTGACTATACTTTACTCTTGAGTGTTTTAAGACCATGGAGGTAGCCAAAAATTAACCATTTTCCTTTTCATTGCTAAGGTCAATTGAAGAATTTTAGGAGTTACTCTAAGGCAGTTAGAAGGGGCCCCATGACTTCAGTTTCCCTCTACCAGTTGTGCTGGGATGGGTCCAGGTCTCGACCATGCAAATTTCCTCAGAAGCACTGAGAACATTTTCTTCTGTGTTGACTCTCCTCTTTGTGTGGTTCAAACTCTGGAGTATCCATGTATTCTTTGATTAAAAAGGAATGTGACTTTCTGGATCTATAGGTCCTTTTATAGATAGCTCTTAGTCCCCTGAGATTTGTCTAACCTTCGTACAAAGGGCCAAATATGAACTGTCATTTTAGCTTTAATATCCTCTTTGGCTTTGTCCTCTAAGCATGGTTATTGAACATCCAGCAGGTCAGTCATAACAGTATTGAAGAACAAATTATGGTTTAAAATGTATTTATTTACTTGTTTGTGCAAGCAAGCAAGAGATGAGGAAAGAGCATGCATATGCACAGCCACATCAGGGTCTCGTGCCACTGCAAACAAACTCTAGACACTAGCTTTAGGGTCACTTTTGATGCATCTGGCTTTGTGTAGATACTGGGGAAATGAACCCTGGGCCGGCAAGCATTGCAAACAAGCTGCTTTAGCCATTGAGCCATCTCTCCAGTCCCGATAGTTTAAAATTTAATTGCTGTATAACACTTAAATAAAACTTGACAAAAACAAAATTTTAATTAACAATGACTGTTAAGACTAAATTTCTTCAAAACACTTTTTTTTGGTTCATTATTTATTTATTTATTTGAGAGCGACAGACATACAGAGAAAGACAGATAGAGGGAGAGAGAGAGAATGGGCGCGCCAGGGCTTCCAGCCACTGCAAACGAACTCCAGACGTGTGCGCCCCCTTGTGCATCTGGCTAACGTAGGACCTGGGGAACCGAGCCTTGAACCGGGGTCCTTAGGCTTCACAGGCAAGCGCTTAACTGCTAAGCCATCTCTCCAGCCCAAGACTAAATTTCTTAATTGGAGGCCTGTCACATATAGTAGAAAATCTCAATAAAACATAAACTCCATAAACTCTTTCCTCTTTAAATAAGTTTTTAGAAAACCACAATTCTTCAATTGACCTTAGCAATGAAAAGGAAAATGGTTAATTTTTGGCTACCTCCATGATCTTTAAACACCCAAGAGTAAAGTATAGTCAAAAAATTAAAGCCAGGCATGGTAGCACATGCCTTTAATCCCAGCACTTGAGATGCAGGGTGTGCATGTGTGTATGCATGTGCATGTGTGGTGTGATATATGTACTAAATGCGTGTGTGTATGCAGAGGCACAAGCCCTATGTACCCACCTGCAAAGGCTAGGAAAGAACATTGTGTGTCTTCTTCAATCTTGTCTTTCATGTAGTTCCTTGAGATGGAATTTCTCACTGAACCTGGAGCTGCTGCTTTTTTTTTTTTTTTTTTTTTTTTTTTGGTCTGACTGGTTTTTGTCAGATAAACAAGCCCCAGTGATTCTCCAGTCTCAGCTTCCCCAAAACTAGGGTTACAGGTGTGCCTGGCTATACCTGCCTGTTTATGTGGGTACTGGGAATTGATCTCAGGGGGGTGAACCAGGCCTTTTCAGGCCTTCAAGCTTACATGTCAAGTGCTTTTAGCCACTAAGCTATCTCCCTATCTCCCCATACTACTTTTGAAGATTAAACTCTCATAAACCTTTTTTTTTTATGACGTGCCTTAATTTCTAGTATTTTTCCAAACTCTCTCAATTTATATTTTAGAATAAGCTTTTACCTTAGGACAAAATCTCCATACTAAATGCTTTCTCATGAAAAGAATTTCTTCTTCTCGTTAAATTTCTTTACCAAAACATATCTCATGTAAGTACAGAAAACAGTTATATTAGGTCTTTAATAGCTGATAGTTAAAAATATAGACAAAAGCCAGGCGTGGTGGCGCATGCCTTTAATCCCAGCACTCAGGAGGCAGAGGTAGGAGGATCGCCATGAGTTCAAGGCCACCCTGAGACTACAGAGTTAATTCCAGGTCAGCCTGGACCAGAGTGAGATCCTACCTCGAAAAAGCAAAAAAAAAAAAAAAAAAAAAAAAGACAAAAATGTGAACAGTCCCAGGGACAGTTTTTTTAACCAACAAATTTAAATTAGCCACATGTTAAAAATTTAAGTCGAAACAACAGACATTTAGAAGCTGCTTTTGTGAATAAGATATCTACTTAAAAAATTTATTTCAGAGAGAAGGAGAGAGAGAGGGAGAAGGTATGGGTGCAGTCGGACTTTCTGCCACTGCAAATGAACTCCAGACACATGCACCCTTTTGTGCATCTGGCTTTACATGGGTACTGAGTACTGAGGAACCAAACCTAGGCTGTCAGGCTGTACAAATGACTTTAACCTCTGAGCAATCTCTCTAGCCCCAAACATTTCCTCTCTTTTTTTTGTATATTTTTATTTATTTTTTTTGAGAGTGACAGACAGAGAGAGAAAGAGGCCTTTAGAGAGAAAGAGAGAGAGAATGGGCATGCCAGGGCCTCCAGCCACTGCAAACAAACTCCAGACACGTGCACCCCCTTGTGCATCTGGTTAACGTGGGTCCTGGGGAATCAAGCCTTGAACCAGGGTCCTTAGGCTTCACAGGCAAGCGCTTAACTGGTAAGCCATCTCTCCAGCCCAACATTTCCTTTTTATTTGAGCTCAAAGGGAAGCAAAACAGGATAAAGGCTTGGCATCTCTTTTTCCATTTGTTGTATATCTTTTTTTTTTTTTTTTTTTGCACTACTTGCTAACCTCTGCAGAGAAGCATGTTAGTTATTTAAGGTAAGTGGAAGGCAAAGAGATAAGTCGTTGTCTCAATATTTGGGTTCTAGAAACAGAACAACCGAATAAGATGCAACTCCCAAAGGGGCAATTATCCACAAGGTGAGGCTGTGGGCGTCATGTCCTGAGAGCAAGTTTACTTCCTTCAGCAACAGGGACTTGTGGCACAAGAATGAAGACAATGATAACCAAGTAATATGTTGCTTTAGATGGCTTAATTGCATAGATTTTTTTTTTTTTGTCCTCTTGTGTTAAAACTTCAGTAACACTGTGAACTAAAAGTAATTTGAGCTATTAGTTTTGATTTATATAACCATGTACTTATGAGCCAATTTGGTGCTATGTAAACAATATAAAACCATAAGCACATGTAGACTATATATATTCATACACATAAATTAAAAATGCTTTTATATCTGGGCATGGTGGTACATGCCTTTAATCCCAGAATTTAGGAGGCAGAGGTAGGTGGATCACCATGAGTTTGAGGCTACCCTGAGACTACATAGTGAATTCCAGATCAGCCTGGGCTAAAATGAGATCCTACCTTGAAATTATCCCCCCAGATGATCTTATGGCTTTCATTTAAATCTATCATGTATCTTTTAAAAGTTAGTTCAGACTGCTTAAAATTTAAATCAGACCTTCAATCTAATTATTTCTTCCATAGCATTGGACAATCTAAAGTCTGTATTTAGACTTTTGCTCTCTTAGACATAGACTCTAACCTGATAATTGATGAGGTTTTAGGTAGAGTACACAGGCACCAATAGCTTGGCTTTAAAATGACTGTTTGTTTTTTTTTTTCCCTTTGGTTTAAAGGGACAAGAACCTTGAAATCTCTGATTTTGAAAGAGGAGAGAAATAAAATTTTGACTTTTATTTTTATTTTTTGTTATTTATTCAAGAAAGAGAGAGGGAGTGAGAGAAAGAGAGGGGGCGGGGGAAGAATGGCTGCACCAGAGCCTCTAGCCACTACAAAAAAACTTCAGTCTCATGCACCACCTTGTGCATCTGGCTAATGTGGGTCCTGGGGAATCAAACCTGTGTCCTTTGGTTTTGTAGGCAAGTGTCTTAAGCACTAGGCCATCTCTCCAGCCCAAATTTTGACATTTTTAGTGGAAACAAATCATTATCAAAATCTATATATTCAGGGCTAGGGAAATGGCTTAGTGGTTAAGGCATTTGCCTGCGAAACCTAAGAACCCCAGTTTGATTTCCCAGGTCCCATGTAAGCCAGGTGCACAAGGGGGTGTATGCATCTGGAGTTCATTTGCAGTGGCTGAAAGCACTGGAGTGCCCTGCCCCACCTCTTCCTTTCTCTCTCTCTCAAATAAATAAATAAATAAATTAATTAAATAAAATTTTAAAAAATCTATATATTCAATGTTAAATTCTTTAGGTTAATCAAACTTCCATCTTATGACCAAGGAATGCTGTTTTATGTAGACAAGCTTTAACAGACCCAAATATACCATTTTAATGAGTTTTAACAAGTTGAGTCCCTAAGTTCACAGGGCAGTATCTATTTATCAGGCCTTTTAAAAATTCTTTTAAAATATTTTATTTTATTTATTTGCAAGCAGAGAGAGAGAGAGAGAGAGGGAGGGAGGGAGAGAATGGGTATACCAGGGCCTCCAACCACTACAAGCTCCAGATATAAGTACATCTGGTTTTAGAAGGATACTGGGGAATTGAACACAGGTCATTAGGCTTTGTAGGCAAGTGCCTTTACCATTGAGTCATCTCTTCAGCCCTAGGCCTTGTAATAGATCACCAACACACTCACATTCACACATCTGTGCAAACATTTTAAGTATGCATGTTAAGTAATAAACAATTAAAAATACTAGCATCACTGTGCAATTGTGAATGAAAAATATTGAAGCAACCTTAAGTTTTGTTTTTATCTGGGAGTATTCTAGGGGAATTGAGTTTTGTCCCATGCTTTCTTGACATACATTCGCATGACAACAACTATGAATACATACAACATAATTTTATTAACAAGGTAAAAATATTTTGTTTTACACCTTTGTGCAGAGGAACAAAGTTAACTTGGGAGATCTGGAAGCCACCTTTTGTTTTTCTATCTTCCAGTCTATCCCACTGGGAACCTTCAGTCCAGTACACCGTCATGTCAGGTGGTTGACACTTCCTTTCTGATATTGGTGGTTGAACACTGAGATGAGAATGTCTAACAGCTGAATCTATAGGGCTTGAGTTCCCTGGATTATTGAAAATTCTTTGCCTCACATAGTTATTGGTGATAGTTAGTTCTAGGAATAGTCTTTGGGTAGTAAAAAGAAAAGTAGAGCAGGAGGCTTGGCCTGATGAAGAAAGTTTGTCCATGAGGGAAGGTAGCAGGAAGGCAAGGGCTGTTGTGATATGAGGGCAGAAAATTTGAATATTTAGAGACAGAGAAACTCGGGAGTAGAGACAGACTGAGATACAACCATTTAGTGTGTACTGGTTTCCCAGTGATGTTCTGGAGATCCTTTTGTTAACTGGCTAAAGCTGGTTACATGAATGCTTGCCCTTGTATGTCTTTAGGAGCACCAGGTCTACTGGTGGAATCATGTCACGATGAGAGTCCTGCTCAGAGGCTGACTGGCTAATTGACCAAGAGGTGCTTTTTCCCTGGGAGATGAAGGATTCAGGGTGGTGAATCCTGAAAGCCTCAATTAGCCTATTGAACAAATAGAGCAGGAATTTCTCCTCTTCCTTGACTAATCTCTCTGACCCTGTCAGATTTCTGACTGCATTTTCTTTTTTATTTCTACAGTGAAGCTTTCTTTCATCCTCCCACAATGGTGATTCCATGATGGGGTGTTATGATTTCAATCAGTGGGGTTTTGAGCTTGGAAGACCTGTACACCAGACATTAACCAACTGACTCACTGCGTGCTTCTTTGTTCCCTCCCAGACCTCCACTTTTCCCCAGTCGTATGTATAGTCAGGACTAGCTATAGGTCTTTCCAAGTAAAATCATAAGTTAATGCTAAGGCCTGGAAGATATGCATCTTTAGAGAGACTGCCACATGTCTCTTTGCATTAATGAAGGACCATGATTGAAAAAGGGGCATGGACTCAGACTTTTTCCCCAGGTACAAATATTTCCTTTAGGAGTCATCTGCAGGCAAAGGACAGTAGGAAGTTCTAGTCCTTGTTTGCACCATAGGGCTGAGGGCTCTTTTCTCTGGGGTCTTGGAGTAGATGGAGAAATAGGGAATGACTGCAGAATAGGAGGAAATATTTCTGTTTGTAAAGCAGGGCTTGAATGTGCACAGGGGTCATCCCAGGTGTCAGAGGTTTCCCCTCTGTTGTCTTTATAGAGTGTTCTGTCCTGATCACTACAAAGGCTTGACTTTAAGGCACTTTATACCATTTTTCTGTTTTTAATTTTTCTTTGTTTGCAAGCAAGGAGAGGAAGAGAGAGGGGGGGGGGTGGGGGGAGAGAGAGAATGGTACACCAGGGCCTCCAGCCTCTGCAAACAAACTCCAGATGCTGTGCCACTTTGTACACCTGGCTTATGTGAGTAGTGGGTAATTGAACCCTGGGTCATTAGGCTTTGCAGGCAGGTGCCTTAACTGCTGAGCCATCTCTCCAGTGCTAACATATCATTTTTTCTTGATTCCTACAAAACAGATCCAGTTTCAGGATGATATTATAGTTTAAGCTTCCATACTTTGATCAAATTTCTCCCTCACCTAGCTTATATTGAGGCCAGACAGTGTTAGGCAGGAAAAGATTAGCGTTGTTTTTTGTACCTTCTCAGGATCAGCCTTATCATCATCCTGGAGGCTGCATCATAGTATGGAACCTCAGGGACACAAAGAAGAGAGACAAGTTCCACAGCCCTCAAGAGTAGAGGAAGGCATCCTTGGTATCTGTCCTCAGAGCACTAAAGAATATGAGTTCATGGTTTCTTTCCCATATGTCCAACCCAAGTATCCTTGGTCAATGGAAACACCCCTCAGAAACACTGGTTTGTGTTCCACATGGTTCTGGGACTACTCTTTCCCTGGGTAGGGTTTAAGCCAATTGCTTATGTTGCCTCTTTCCCAGGACTGAGTCCCACAATATTGGAATGCTAGTCCCTGCTGTACAAGTATCTGTATTAGGCTAAGTTCAGAGAAGAGGCTTGGTTACATAAATGGCTCTGGCTTTTGGAGTTATTAAAGCACCACTCAGGTTAAAAGTGGAAACAAGAAGGATTTTTGTTTTTTGCCTTTTTGAACCAAATATGTTACCAATTCATGCTCAAGTCTGTTGTCCTTTTTAAAATCACTCCAATCCCTAATTTATCTTTTTTGCTCAAGGAAATGTCTTGTTACCTGTGGAATTAACTCAATATCCTCCTTATAGTAAATGAATAGGGAGGTTTGAGAGCAGTTAGGATATGACAAAGCAGTATTAACTAAGTCACAGAGGTGGAAGAGTGGGGAGCAAAGAGAAGTTTGAGCTGTGGTGGGATCAGCATGCAAAGCTGGCAGGCATTAGGACCCTGTGGGTGGCAGAGTTGGCATCTGTGGTGGTGCCAGCACTGAGCCTCCTCCAGTCTGCAATTAAACTCATCTGGAAAGGGACTGGAAGAAATGAGGAAAGGAAGATGCATGCTGGTGCTGCTGTAAAATCTGGGAGAGTGGGGTGGTTCTGGGGACTTAGAGGCTGGATGGCAAGGCCTGGGAGCAGCCCATGGGCATCCCTATCTCTATCAGCAAGGACATAGCTGCCACCATATCAAAGGCCTAGGTGGTCTGTAGGTAGCTTCAACCAATACCCAATATCATTCAAGTGTGGGAGTGAGTCCCTGTGGGTGATTTCAGCCAGGATTGCGTGGGTCCACTCAAGCCTGTCAGTTCAAAGGCAGGTCCTCCCTGGGCAGCTGCTTCTCAGTTTAAAGTGAAGGCTTGGTGGCTGCCAGTGGAGACATGTGCTTGTTTGTCTCCACATAGGCCTGGCTAACATCATGGAGGGTGGCAGGGAGGGGGTGGTGGGGGGGAGTTACAGTCATATTCTCAAGCCCACAAGCTGAGACAGGAAAGACCCAGGACAGAGAAAGTTAATCTGATTCACCAGTGGTATATCATTATGTTTCCAAGTGTGCAGGAGGTGAACCTCTCCCTGGAACTCAGAACTCATCTTAATCTCTTTTCTTTTGTTATTGCCAACCCTGCAGTCACCAAGCATGCTCAAGTTTGTTCTGTCCTTAAATGCACTCCTCTACTTAGCTTGTTTTTTCTGTTATGCTACAATACAAATTCCTGCAAACAAAAACAAACTAAAGTGCTACAGTCCCTGGCTTGCTTCCTTGCCTTCCTATATCAAATTCTTTATCTCCTGGTGTCTGCCTTCTATTTTTACTTCTCTACTGATATTGCCCTGTTGTAGACAATTGCTGAATTCCTGTGGATATTTTCCAGTCTCTGAGCCTATTGGACATCTCCACTGCCCTGAGTTCAGCTGCCTTCTTCCTCTATGAAGTTTTGTGCCCATGCCATCTACCTTAACACGTCCTCTGGTACTAGCAAGACAGTTCTGAATTCTGTCTTTAGTGACACTCTTCTCAGCCTGACCTTTTCTTGGTGACATCTTTTAATATTTTGTTGATGAAAATTACAAAATTAGATGGGCAACCTCTGGGGTTCCTTCAACCACTCTTATTCTTTCATCCATATCATATGAGTCAGAATCTGCTAACTTGAAAGATAGAAAAGGCTTGTGCTCCATTTAAAAAGAAACATAATGACCAAAGATCAGCACTTGGGCTGCAATTCAATAAAAACGTATTGTTGGCCATTTGTTTTGCAGACAAATTGTCAAAGCAGAGAACTAGCAAGACATCATTCAGTGGTCTATTACCATGTGGGGGACTGACTAAAATGAGCCATAGTTTCAGCACCATGACGTCGACTATTCAAGATGTCAGTGCTGGGACTTGAGTGGAGGTGGAGGAAAATGATGTGAGTTCTTAGAGTACATGTTGGCCATGGTAAAATCTTGGAGAGGTCTTAAGCTTGAATCCGCTATCGTCTTGATGCTTCTACCAGAGACTTCGTGTTTGACTAAACTTGGCAACAAATGACAAATATTTAGTCTTTTTCCAATTATCCCATTTGAATAAAGTTTAACTAAGTGGCAGCCATGGTGGTTTTTTAAAATATATATATATAAAATAAGCCGGGCATGGTAGCACATGCCTTTAATCCCAGCACTTGGGAGGCAGAGGTAGGAGGATCCCTATGACTTTAAGGCCACCCTAAGATTACATAGTGAATTCCAGGTCTACTTAGGCTAGAGTGAGACCCACCCTTGAAAAACCAGACATACATATATATATATAATACCCTGTTTAAATAAGTTAGAGATGTAATATAATCTAATACTAACAATATATGTATGACCTATCCTGATAACACATAAACCTTTTAAAATATAACATCTTTTTAAAAATATTTTATTCTTCAACCTGTTTATTTATTAGAGAAAGAGAGCAAAAGTGGCAGGTAGAAAGAGATAATGGATGCTCCAAGACCTCCAGCCACTGCAAAGGTACTCCAGACACATGTACTACCTTGTACATCTGGCATTATGTGGGTACTGGGGAATTGAACTTATATATATATGTATGTATATATATATATGTATGTATATATATATATACATACATATATATATATATAAAATAGTAATTTAGTTCTATCTTCTGCTAGCCATGATTTCATATTTTAAAAAATATTTTATTTTTATTTATTTATTTGAGAGAGGAAAAGAGGCTGAGTGATAGAGAAAGAGAGGGAGAGAAGAGAGAGAGAGAAAGAGAGAATGGGTGCACCAGGGCCTCCAGCCATTGCAAACAAACTCGAGATGCATGTGCCCCCTTGTGCATATGGCTGACATGGGTACTGAGGAATCGAACTGAGGTCCTTTGGCTTTGCAGGCAAGCGCCTTAACTGCTAAGCCATCTCTCCAGCCCAAGATTTCAAATTTGTATTTAAAATAAGTTCAATATGATTGCAAGGGCAAGAGCAAAAGTTCAAGGGTGTTAGGATCTTTGAGGGCCAAGGGGTTCAGACTCATGGCAGAGAAAGAGGAATGTAAGAGAGTTTGATGAAATTGCTGTGTCCCTTGTGCATGCAGTAGCAGATGCTATCTTGCAAGCTAACAGAGTTTGTGCAGCAGTAGTCAGTCCAATCCAATCAAATACTTACTTCTCAAAGCTAAATCAGATTTGCAAGATTTCGGCATGGAGGGCATAATTATTTAATTATTTGAAGCAATAACAGTTGAGAGATAATGTTTTTTTAAAAAGATGGAGCTAGAAAGAAGGTTCAGCAGTTAAGTTGCTTGCCTGTGAAGCCTAAGGACTCAAGTTCAATTCCCCAGTACCCACATAATGCCAGATATACAAGGTAGTACATGTGTCTGGAGTTCCTTTGCAGTGGCTGGAGGTCTTGGAGCACCCATTATCTCTTTCTACCTGCCTCTTTTGCTCTCTTTCTCTAATAAATAAACATGTTGAAGGATAAAATATTTTTAAAAAGATGTTCTATTTTAAAAGGTTTATGTGTTATCAGGATAGATCATACATATATTGTTAGTATTAGATTATATTACATCTCTAACTTATTTAAACAGGGTATAAACTATAATTGGCCATGGGAGTGATTCACTGAGTGATGGCATTACCTTGGCTACAAAAGCAATTGAGTTAAGGCTATGGCCAAAACCACAGTGGACATGTTGGGCATTGAGACATTAGTAAGGGCTGTACATTTTCTGGAGCGTAGTCTTTAACATCCTTATTAACACCTGTGTCATGTCCCATCACTGTGCTGCTCTGTGGTGAGCCTCACAGGGCTGCCACCCCTTGACATCTGGATCTGGAAGCCTTAGATACTCAGATGGGCTCCAAGAGGCAGACCTGAGAGTCACACTGGCTATCTGAGCAGTGGTGATGCTAGATTTTTGTCTAACCTTCCAGAGCAAAGGACACCAGCAAAACTCTCCTGAGAAGCAGATTAACTTATGAGTCACTGCTTTTTCATTTCATCTATGATTCATGATCTAGGCTATATTTTTAGATTTTATTTATTTGGATCTGAGAAGTGGGTTGGAAGGAAGTGGCTTGGAAACTCATGGAAGAATGAAGATAAATTGGCATCATACTTAAGCTAAGTTTGGCTGGAATTTGGTTATAATACTCAGACATTCAGGAAATGCTCACTCAAAAAGTACTGTGTGCTCTGCACTAAGCTGGGCCCTTAGAATGTGAAGCTTCATAAGACTCAGCTGGCTGCCCTGCAAGAGCACATTGAACTGTCTGGGTAGTTGATGGAATGCAACCCACTGCCAATATCCCCAGTCAGATCTCCAGACTTCATACATACTGAAATACTTGGAAGTTTTAATGCACCTCTTATTCTCTCCCTCAGCTCTGGCTGTGCCATTGCATAGGAACCACTCTTCCAACTTTTCCTGGCTTTCCCTTCATTGACCACTTCAGTATCCTTTCCTCTGTCAAGTCTTTAGTTCCTGATGGCCTGGAACCCCTCCTATATACTTCCATAGACCTTGAATTCTGCTGTTATCACATGCGCTCTGGAATGAGGTCCCTTTACAGTAGTTGAGGCAGCTTCATCAGCTCCCCAAACTAAAGCAAGTGGAACTAGAGAAGCTCAGTAAGAACAATGTCATTCCAATACAGTAATTACTATTTCTGAGTCCTCTCTATAGGCCAGACACATGTTTCACCTTATTGGAACCTCACAGCACTCTTATGAAATGTAAATTATTATCCCTGTTTTACAGATGAAGAAGCAAAGCCTTTGAGAATTGAAATTCTTTGCTCAAAATTTCATAGTACATAAAAAGCTGAGATTAAACCTTGACCTGTCTGGTTTTGAAAACCCATGTCCCTAGACTCTACAATATTCTTGCCCCATGTTCATGGTTACTATACTAGTCAGAACATGCCAGCTTGTTCTGAGTAAGCAGGTCATGTAAGAATCTAAGTGTTTCTTCCTCATTCCTAGTTATATGTCCACAGTACATTAGCTGGGGTTCTGCTCTATGTCACTCTCAATAGGCCAACTGTGCCAACAGAAGATTCCTAATTGTAAGAGAAAAAAATAGAACAACGTACTCCCATAGCGATACTACTATGCACACGAGGAGAATGTCCAACTATAAGATAGGCCAGAAAAGTGAAATTCTACTATGTTCAGGGAAGAGAAAAAGTTTAAAATATTTGTGGATTGGAAATAATGACTCATGTATACAAAGTAAAGGAGTGAAAAAAGTAGAAAACAAAAATTTAAAACAAGAATAATATGGTCAGGCGTGGAGGTGTACCCCTTTAATCCCAGCACTTGGGAGGCAGAGGTAGGAGGATCGCTGTCGCGAGCACTCTCAAAGATGATTGGTTGAGAGGATTCCGCCCACGAAGGTCAATAATACTCAGACGCTGGTGTACTCGCAAAGTTTACTGGGATGAAAGTCGCACACAAGCAAGTCCAAACTATCACAACTAATATTATAGCTAATATAATATATAACCAAATTATATTCATCACTACTAACACAAGAATATTTCTAACGAGTCTAACATGTATACAACCTGATAACGCGAGACTTGGGCTGCGACGTCTTGGGCGCTTTATGACCTGGCAACGCGGAGTCCGTGCTGCGACTTTTTTCTCTCGGTTCGTGGTGTTTCCTCGGTTCGCAGTGTTTCAAGCCGAGTCTTGATCATTTGGACAGCGTGTCGGGCAGATGAATTCAGATCGGTGATGCGTCTCGCGGAGGTCTCGGTCCGGACTGCTGAGCAACCTTTCAGTCAGTCATAGTGTCGGGAAGACTGAGACGACGGTTGCTGAGCAGCTGAGGTTTTTATACTTTCCACTACTTATCTAGAGTTCCACACACACACCTGCTAATCTCTACTATGTCACCGCACACAGCTTAGTCTTAGTTTTTGCTTACAAGGTTTGACTTTGCATTTTTACTCTCACAAAAAAAAAAAAAAACTTATTTATCTAAACTGGCCCTGGACCATATGCTGGTCCTTACATGCTCATAACAATCGCCATGAGTTCAAGGCCACCCTGAGACTACATAGTGAATTTCAGGTCAGCCTGAGCTAGAGTGAGACCCTACCTTAAAAAACAACAACCACCAAAAAAAGGGTAATATGTCTGGAGGACTGAAAGGTTTCCAGGGAATGAGAAGCTTGCTTATGCATTAGCAGCTGTGGGATCAATTATTCAGTTCTTTCGCCTATAAATAACACTGTTAAGGCATCTTCTCTTATGAATATATTAATGCTTTCACACAACTGGGGACTTCCTTACTTCCATCATGAGTGACTAGAGTCAATGGCTTTATTATTTGCTTTATTCATTGCTGTGACCAAATACCTGATAAGAAATAGCTTAAAGAAGGGAAGGGGAGCTGGAGAGATGGCTTAGCAGTTAAGGTGCTTGCCTGTGAAGCCTAAGAATCCAGATTTGATTCCCCAGTACCCACATAAGCCAGATGTACAAGATGACCCATGTGTATGGAGTTCATTTGCAGTGGCTATAGGCCCTGGCATGCCCATTCTCTCTTTCTCTCTCTCAAATAAATATTTAAAAAGAAGAAGGAAGGGGGTTATTTTTGCTTACACTTCAAAGGGATACCTTCCATCATGGGAAGTCAGCTGGTCACATGCATCCATAGTCAGAAAGCAAAGAATAGAAAGCAGGGGCAGGTTGAGATACCTGAAGGCCTTTCCACACTGATGAACTGCCTATAGTGAGGCTCCTCCTGCTAAAGATGTGTCCTCCTTCCCAAACAGTGTCACCAGCTAGAGACCAAATACATGGATCTATGAGGGACATTTTCTATTCAAATCATAATTGATATTGCAATTGTAACATAGTTCAAATAGGGCAAGCTTTCATAGGCTAGTATTTAAATTCTTGTTTTCATTATGAGGAGCCAAATCATACCAGGTTGAAGACTTTCCCCCAGAACAACAGGGAATAACATCCTTGATCTTCTAGGATTAGGCCACTACATAGTTTATAAAATTTCTAAATAGCTTCTTAGGAGGCTTGGACATAGTGCCAGCAATAGCTCTTTTCATAAAGACTTGCAAGTAAAGCTATTAATTGTAACTTTTGAATCTCAATAAAAAGTGCAACTGAATGAAAGATATAAGGCCTTAGGGAGTTTCTACATTGAGAATTTTGGTCAGAGAGAATTTACCTTTGTATGATCTGATTCCTACTTTTCTTTTTTAAATATTTTTATTTATTTGAGAGTGACAGAGAGAGAGAGAGAGAGAGAGAGAGAGAGAGAGAGAGAGAGAGAGAGAGAAAGGGCACGCCAGGGCCTCCAGCCACTGCAAATGAACTCCAGATGTGTGCGCCCCCTTGTGCATCTGGCTTATGTGGGTCCTGGGGAATTGAGCCTCGAACCAGGGTCCTTAGGTTTCACAGGCAAGCACTTAACCGCTAAGCTATCTCTCCAGCCCCTGATTCCTATTTTTCTAGAGCACAAAGGATGGTTGGTATGATGCGGAACTACAAACAACATTTACCATCTTAGGTGGCTAAATCTATTTTCTGTAACTATGGTTACTGGAGTTAGGGTCAAAACCTGGTCCTAACAAGTTAGACTTAGACATTGACCTCAATAGACAAGATAGATAAAATAATAGTGAAAGCAGAGAAAGATTTATATTCAATGTGGCCACCGTTGAAAAAACAAACAAAGAGGCCCAGTGACCCCTCCCAAGTCCATCCTGGTGTCTTGGCATGAGGAGGATCCTGACATGAGGTTTAGGTTTAAATAATAGGAAAGAGTGTTCATCATTAATACATCATTGTCTTGACTCTAGTTTCTTGTGCAAAGTGACTTGCCACTTCCTTCTTTGAGAATAATTGCTCCTCTGGCTGGCACCAGGCTCCTTCCTTCCAGCATGAGCTTCCTGGGTACAATTGAGAGACCTTGCCTCAGGAAATGAGGTGAAGCTGGCTGTGGTGGCGCACACCTTTGACCCCAGCACTCGGGAGGCAGGAGTAAGAGGATCACTGTGAGTTCAAGGACACCTGGAGAATACTTAGTGAGATTCCAGGTCAGCCTGGAAGGGAATGAGACCCTACCTCAGAAAAAAAAAAGAAAAGGAAAGGAAAGGGAAAGTGATCAAGAAAGACATCTGCCATTAACCTATGGCCTCCACATACATAAATACACACATGCATGTGCACTTGCACACATGTGAACATGCATCCCCATATAATACACACATATATACAAGTATAAATAATGCTCAATGTAGTTAACCAAGGTCTATTTTGAAGGGTCCATGGTTGCTAGGTAGAATTCTAGGCCCTGAAACAGTCAGCAGACAAAGACATTTTAGCAATAAAGGCCTGCAGGAAAATAAATAGACAAAGACAGGGCGTGGAGGAGACGGGCGGTGTCAGCATTCATGCACTCCTAGATGCTACATGCTCTCTTCTCAGACATGCCTCTTCTGCAGGGTGTGTTCTGAGCAGTGTAGCTCTGTCTCACTGAGCTCCCTCTTACCTTGCTTCCCAGTCCAGTGGAGCGGTCCTCCACTCCCATTGCCTGCCTACCTAGGTTTTCATTTGTTTTGTGTTTCACTAAAAGAGAAAGGATTTTTCATTCCTTTCTTAGAAAATCCACTTTCCAAATCAAACCAGGCAGGAGGAGGGCTTCCAGGAGATTATTTTAACTGATGACATATTCCTTTAAGAAGAAACACATTACAGATGGCCCAGTCAGGAGGCAGGTTATTTTGAGACTTCCTGAACATTATTTCTTGGCAAATGAATTCAAATAAATCATGTATTGTGCTGTAAGAGGTGCTGGGATAATGATGACTAGGACTCACTCCCTGCCCTTGAGGAGCTCATAGTCTGACGGTGATTGGAGAAGTTGAAACAGATAAGAGCAACACCAGGTCAGGGCAGTACAGGGGTGACCTAGATGCTCCAGGACCCAAAGAGATGGACAGAGAATGCTGTCCATGGGGTGTTAGAGAAGGTCTCAACCTGTAATAACTTCTGCTGCCTCATTTACTTACTTATTATTTATTTATTTATTTATGTTAGTCCAGGCTGACCTGGGATTCAGTGTGTAGTCTTAGGGTGGTCTTGAACTCATGGTGATCCTCCTACCTCTGCCTCACAACTGCTGGGATTAAAGATGCCTGCCACCACACCTGGCTCATTAATTTATTCTTTAGCCAGCCATTTACTCATATTTTCTGAGCAGTTTTTTCTTGGGTCATATACTACCAGCAGATAGTGCTTGTTTGACTGTTTATGGTAGTTTCTTGGTAATTGCTTTATTGGTATGTAGTTTACATGCCATATAATTCACCTATTTAAAAAGTATCCAATTTAATATGTTTTTAGTATATTCATAGACTTGTGCAATCATCACTAATTTCAGAATATCTTTATCAACTCCATAAGAAACTGTACACTTTAGCAGTCATAGCCCCTTCCCCCTACTCATCTCCAACACTATTTTCTAGCATTGAAGATGTATCTAGTTTAGATATCTCATACACATGACATGATATATTTTGTTTTATGACTTATTTCTTTTGCTCAGATTAATACTTTCAGTTTATTTCTGCTGTTCAACGCTTTAATGCCTCATTCCTTTTTATTGGCAACCAGATTAGGTACTTCCTCATTGCTGTGACAAAATCCTTGATAAAAATTAGTTTAAGCCGGGTGTGGTGGCACATGCCTTTAATCCCAGCACTTGGGAGGCAGAGGTAGGAGGAGCACTGTGAGTTTGAGACTACCCTGAGACTACATAGTGAATTCCAGGTCAGCCTGAGCTAGAGTGAGACCCTACCTCGAAAAACAAAACAAAACAAAATTTAGTTTAAGGGAGGAAGGGTTCATTTTAGGGTACAGTTCCATGGGGTAGAATCCATCATGGTGGGGGATACATGGCAAGAGCAAGAAACTGGTGTTACAACATCCTATCAGCAGGGAGGAAGGGGGCAAAGAGAGGGAGGAATGCTGAATGCTGAGCTATCTTTCTCCTTTTATCAGAGTATAGGAACTCAGCCCAATGGGATGGTACCATCCACAGTTCTGGTGGTTCTTCCCACTCAACTAACCTAATCTAGACAATCCCCCACACATATTACCAGAGACTCATTTCCAAGGTGAGTCTAAATTCTGTGAAGTTGGCAACCAAAAATTAACCATCACACTATCTATTCCAGTATATAATTATGTTATTTATTTGTCCCATCGGTAGACATTGTGTTGTTTATACTTTGGGACTGTTGTGAACAAAACTTCTGTGAATATTTGTATGTACTCTTTTGATCCATGCTTCCAGTTTTCCTGGGCCTATATCTAGAGTCATTATTTGTATGATAATTCAGTTGAAGCTTTTGAAGAACTGACAAGATGCTTTCCGTAGGATAGCATTGTTTCACATTCTCACCAATAGTGTGTGATGGTTCCAGTTTTTCCATATCTTTACCAATATTTGTTATTTTCTGTGTGCTCATTTTCTTGAAAGTATGTCTCCCAGAAGGCATGAAGTGACTTTGGTCTGCCTTCCCTCATTGGTGAATTATATTCAGAATCTTTTCATATGTGTATTGTCTTTTTATCCATTTAAAAAAATTATTTGAGAGAAGGAGAGAGAAAGAGGGAGAGAGAGAGAATCTGGGGTTCTGTAATGAGGTGGCAAAGCCAGAAGGCAGATCACACAATCTATAACTCACAGAGCCAAGATCCCAAATTCCAAACCACTAAATCCACAGTCATCTTCATGCCTGTATTCTTGACATTGCCATTGGGATTTAGCTGAGGTTTTATAACTGAATGGAAGCATGTGCCCATTGGTGATCATAAAAATCAATGCAGATGGAGTGTGCTCATCTAACTTGATATTAGGAGCTGACTGAAGATGTTTTTCAGGAAGTCACTGTGTAGCTAAGAGACAGCTTTATGGTATTTTTGTCCTATTTGATTTTCTTTTATTTTATTTTAGTACATGGGCTGCATTGAAGTGTTGCAATCAATGAGGTCACTGGATTTCGGAATGAGAACCCAAGTTACAAGGTAAGAGACAAGAAATTGGAGAGAATGTAAAGATTATTGTTTAAATTAGCCATAGTTTGTCCTGTAGGAGTTTGATGGCCTTCAAGTAATAAGGCATTTTTACCCATATGGCTGCGAAGTAGAATTACTCCATTGACCACGCATAAGTAGCTGTATCTCATCATGTGAAAATGTCTGAACTATATGAATAACATTTGTGTTCCATATGGAGACTAAAATGATTCAACCTATAGAAATAACTGGTTTCCCAAGTACAAAATTGTTTAAAATTTTGCTTTGAAATGGAGCATTTCAGAATATCCTACCCATCAATGCAATAAAGGTAAAACTAGGCAATAATTTCCAACATCAGAAAGCCCAGGACTTCCCTATTTATGCAACCCCTGGCAAGAGAATTTGTCTGAGTAGCCCCCCCTTTATGTACAATGGACGAGATAGAAGAGTTGAACCAGGGAACCTTTGTCCAGGGTGGTCCTAGGAGGCTAAAGGGAGGGAAATGGAATCTTTGGTATTCAGAGCTCAAGTAAGAGGCAGTAAAACAAGGAACAGTTTGTTAAAACCAATACTAAAGAAAGGATAGAGAGAGGAATAAGTGAGTGTGATACTGGTAACTGGGAAGACTATGATGATGAATGTGGTGAAGGGACTAGATTAATAAGTGATTCACAAGGAACACTTTGGAATATGTTGTACATGGTGCCAAGTATGTCTCAGAGGCATACCACAGGGCCCTTCTGGACCTGTGATTGGAGGCCACCTGCTATGAAAGTGAATATTCTTATTATGGAAAGAGGCAAACTTGTCCTTATGCTCATGACCAATTGAATTCTAGGCCTAGAAAAAGTGTCCCATTATCCAAAATTCCAAGACAAAGAACTGAAACATATTCCTGTTTAGGAGAATCATAGTATATAGGAGTGTATTAAGGACTCTGAGAAATCCTGTACCATAGCTTTAGAAACTTCAACTTTATCTCAAAATGTTCTAAGCTTATTTGGATCAAATTATTTTTTCATATAATGTTAACAAACCCATAGTATTTGATGAAATACACTTTAGGAAATGGTGATTTGGACTTCTTGTGAGTTCTTCCTATGTGTTTTTTTTTCTAAACTTCTCACCAATCTTTGGTATTTATCTGGACCAAATAAAGGACATAAAATCCTATTGCATGATAGTGATATTACTATAGTAATAATGCTCAGTAAGATGATAGAGTTGTAGTCTCTGTGTGAATGTGGTGTGTGTGTGTGTGTGTGTGTGTGCACGCGCACGCATGTGCGCAGTCTGTAGTCTGAGCATCTACCTCAGCCCTTGGACAAGTAGGAGAGGCTCAGCTTAGTGGATATTTATTAAAGAAAGGTGTGGTTCCACATGACTGTACTTCTAGTATTTGAAAGTAGGTACATTTCTTCTTTTTATACCTGCTTTTTTCACTTACACCCTTCAATCACTCTCCAAGGGTCATGATTTCTAGACTACTTTCCATAAAATTAACCATATTTTGGAGAAATTGTAGGCTTTATTTTATTTTGATGATTTATAATCTGAGAAAAACCCTTTGTCTAATCCTGAGTACCCTACAGATGGGAAAAGGAGGGTTGACATTCCAGATTCTTAGAATAGAAGCACAGGACAAATGAATGACCATTATCCCAACCTGAGTACTACAGTCTGAGTATATCCTTCCAAGTTCATATGTTGAAGCTTAGCTGACAGAGTGTTGCTCTCACGCCTTTAGGAGGTGATTAAGTCACAAAGACAGAGCTCTCATAAGTGGGGTTGGTACAATGTTTCCGTTAGACCCTTCTACCATGTGAAGGCACAGCAAGAGGTTTTCATCTATGAAGAAGAAAATGAGACTTCACCAGGCACTAAATCTGCTGGTGCCTTGTTCTTGGACTTCCCAGCTTCCAGGAGCATAAGAAATACATTTTTATTTATAAATTACTCAGTTTAACATATTTTATTATAAGAGAAAGAACAGACTAAGATATTGAGAAGAATTTATTTTCTCTTCATTCTTCTGTTCATTTATTGATCATCCTCCTTTATCCAAGTGCTTGTAGAGGGCCTCACAAGTTCTTGAAAGTAGGCAAGAACTATGGGGCTAGAATGAGTGTGGCAAAGTGTTTGCCCGCATAGAACTTAACACGTAGCTAGCTTATTGGTCATGAATTATTTTAATTCCTGTCTTGTTCTCCCTTTATATCAGTTACTTTCTTATTGCTGGGACAAAATACCTGACCAAAAGCAGCTTATGGAAGGAAAGGACTTATTTTTGGCTTTATAGTTTTTTTTAAATTTTTTTTATGTTTATTTATTTATTTGAAAGTGACAGACAGAGAAAGAGGCAGAGAGAGAGAGAGAGAGAAAGAGAGAGAGAGAATGGGCATGCCAGGGCCTCCAGCCACTGCAAATGAACTCCAGACGCATGTGCCCCCTTGTGCATCTAGCTAACGTGGGTCCTGGGGAATCGAGCCTCGAACGAGGATCCTTAGGCTTCACAGGCAAGTGCTTAACCACTAAGCCATCTCTCCAGCCAGGCTCTATAGTTTCTAGGGGACGTTTCATCAAGCAGCAACCAGGTATCACATCATCACATCACCAAAGAGGAAAGAGAGAGACTGAATCAAGTACAGCAAGTTGGACTGGAAGTTAAAAGCCCAAGGGTCACCCACAGTGACATACTTCTATAACAAAGGCTTCATAGCATTTATGAACAGTGCCATCCCTGGCGATTAATCATGGAAAACATGATACTAAGGGGGACATTTTACATTCAAACCACTACACTCTTCTTTTCCCAATGCTTATATATTCTTGACATTGAACTGATAGTTAAGTTACTTTATTACCAGTTTTTGTGGTTATCATCACTAAAACATTACTTTTGAATTGCATCTCAAATCTTTTAAAATTTTCATCTACTCATAAAGTTTCTGAATTAAACACACAATTTTATTTAGTACAGTAAAATGTTCAATGAATCACTTAGGATTACAAAGGAAAGGAACTTTATTCCAAAGGAATAAACTATTTAGGATTACAAAGGAACTTTATTTTGTGTTGTCATGCACAACTTTCTTGAACTTTTTGCTATCAGACACGAGATGATTCAGGTGTGGAGGCTGATAAAACAGTGTAACTAATCACCACAGAGTCACAGTTAATGGTAAATGTTTCACATACCCTCTTCAGACTGTAAAACGAAAACATCAAGATGTCATCCTGGTGATAAGTAGAGGCCACCATTTGGATGCACAAATAGGGTCAAGATTGAAACTGAAGAGAGATGTAGTAGAATAGTGACCTTTTGGCTAATGTCTGAGAACTGAAGCTACAGGACAAAGAACACACAGATAACTCAAATGAGAGCAGACAAAGGGAAAAGAATAAGAGTCCATTTACCTTTGCAGCAGTTCACCCAATTCTACCCCATTCAAAGCTACCCTCACACTGTGCTTTCACTCCAGGTCTGGGTCCTGGGAAGCCCCATGGGAGCTCTTAGTGCTGTTGCCCTGAGAATTCTCGTCCAGGCATCCAGCTCCTATTCTGACCTAGATCTCCATTGTGAGCAATAGAGAATTCTTGTGAAAGGGCAAAGCAACAGGCTTTTCCTGACAGTGACCAGAAACATTAAGAAAACAAAGACATATAGCCAAGTTTGTCTTCTGAATTTCTGGAAAACATCACCACTAGCTAGAGATGAGAGAAGCAGAAAATGAAAAATATGAGGGTTACATAGGCATTTGCTTTTTCCTTTAAAAATGTCCTCACATTTTTTTGTTTTTAAAACAAAGTTAAACAAAAGACCTCATTTGCTCTAAACCAAGAAACGCGCATAGATATAAGAAATCAATTCATTAAAATCTAAAGCCCAGTTTCCTTCCCTGGATTAACCATTCACATAATGACAGAGAAGCGTCTGTACTCCCATGTCCACAGCCGCACTATTCATGACAGCCAAATGGAAACAACCTGTCTATCACCTGATGGATTTACAAAGAAAACATGGTACTCATGCACAGTAGAATACTATTAAGAAAGAATGAAGGCCCAATCATTTACTGTAATATGGATAGAATAGGAGATCATTAGGTTAACAAACGTAAGCCAGGCATAGAAAGATCCTGCATAATGTCACTCATGTGGGGTATAAAAGAGTTGATCTCATAGAAGTTGAGGGTAAAATTGAGGTTACAGAAATCCAGGGAGTATGCGGAGGGGGAGGGATGAGGACAGGCTGATCAATGGGTAACAGCTAACATAGAACATAAAGTTCTGGTGTGCTTTTGCATATTGGGCGATTGTAGATAGCAATGATGTAGCACACATTATGAAAAGCCAGAGTAGATTTTAATTTAGCCATAAAGCATGATACATGTTTAAGGAGATATGCCTGTGTAACCTGATTTGACATTTCACAATGTGTATGTTCATGGAAACAATACATGCTTCCTCAGTAATAGGTGAGATTTTTATGTTTTATGTACTAGTGAAGAACAAACTTTAGTCAGATTATTGTGATGGGTTGAATGTAAAATGTCGCCTAGAGCTTCAAGTGACTGTAATTAAGATTCCTACTTAGTCCCCAACTGGTGGATCTTTTAGAAGGTGAAGCCTTGCTGGAGGAGGTGTGTCACTGGGTTGAACCTCGGGTTTCATTAATCAAGCTCAATGCATGTTCAGCACCAGCCCTCTCTTGCTGCTCTCCCATGCTGCTGTCGTATGAAGAGGTGAACCAGCTTCCTACTTGTGCTATGCTCTTGTCTACCATGAGGAAGCTTCCCCTAGAAACTATCTTCCTCTAAGCTGCTTCTGTCAAGTATTTTGTCTCAGTAATGAGAAGATAACTACTACAATTAGAAAAATGATTAAGTGCCAAAAAGGCAAAATAATCATGATAATTATCATTGAAAATGTACATCCTCAGGGGCATCTAATTCTGAAATGCTTTCACTTTTGTTCTCAAGATGAAAAATAATCTGATTTATTATGGAAATTGATAAATTGTATTAAAAGGAAAGAAAATATAGACAAACCACTGATATAACCATTAGCAATGGTTTAATGAATTGTTTCGTATTTATAGATTTAAAAACTGCAGTGGGATTTTGTGGTGCATGTAAATTGGTAGTGTGCTTTTGTTATTTATTGTGTACATTTCATATCATTAAGTCTGTGCAATAATTGCCTTAAGATGGGGTTTAAGGTAAAAAACACAATTTCAAGTATGTGTTTTGCTATCAGTACATTTATGAATAGTCTTTTGCCTTTAAGTAACAGAAATGACTGTCTACTTTAGGCACAAAAGGGGAATTTCTTGACAAGCATGCTGGGGTAACCTGTAGAAGTTGAGGAACAGTGAACAGTCAAATCAACACAAGGATGGAAGTTAGGGTTCCCAAGGCCTCCTGCTTCTCCACTTCTGGGTCCTCCTGCTCTGAATATCAAATTCTCAGAAAGGATGGTAACTGGGATACAATCTTGAATTGGCCATCTTTGGTCATGACACAGTTACATTCCATGGTTATCAAGTATTGGAGAGGAGAGGAAGAGAAAGAGGAGAAAAAGGGGGAAGAAGGGTAGAGGGAGGACAAGGGGAGGAAGAAGAGAATAAGGAAGGAGAGGAAGTCAAGAGGAAAAAGAAGCTTGTGAAACTAAGTCAGTAGTTGTGAAAAATAGATTTCCACACCCAAACAAAACAAGAAATTGGATCAATTTCTTTGGACTCCTGTGTAAAGATCACTGCACCACTCTAAATTGCCCTGAATAATTTACTAAAATGTAATGCTTTCAAAATTGCCAATCAGAAAAGATTATTGTTTTACAGCAATGTATTAATTTTAGAGCGTATCCAACTCAGCTGCATGCATTTCTGTGTTGGATGGGCGTTTCTAGAAACTGTGAGACTCCTTGTGTAGATGGTATATATATTTGTGTCCCCTTTAAAGGAATTAAAACAGTGCTTTAGGTGTTTATAGCAATTTATAAAATGGACTTATTTTTTGTTCCATGACAAGCTGTTTATAGTATGTATATTTTGTCTGAGAAGCTCTTAGTCCACTTATAGAATCTTTTCCATGGAAAATAAAATGTACTTTATTAAGTTACTGAAAATATATTGCAGCTAATAGAAGAGCTTTAAAATCTGACCATATAATCTACATAAATGAGAATATGTTCATATTTTATCAAACAAATACATACCTCAAATGGGTGGTTTTCACACATTCACTAACTTAAGACAGAGTAGCTATACATATCTGTCTGTGTTGAAGTATAGCTGTTAGTGGATGGCCTCAAGCATTTGAAGAGAAATGCATGAATTCAGAAATTAAAGCCTTTTCATAATAAAGTCAATACCCATGGGGAGACTGAAAGATTTTTAGCTGGGTACTGAATGAAATAGCTTTCTGCAAATCAGAATGTTTTCTAGGATCTCCCTTTTCTAGTCCTTTTTGATTCCTGTGACAGGACCTCTAATTTGAAGTTTGATAAACTGGTCATTCCTTCATCTACATCTGTGTGTATATGTGTGTGTGTGTGTGTGTGTGTGTGTGTGTGTGTGTGTGTGTGATGTGTGGTGTATGTATGTGAGTGTTGTTGTAGTCCGGTTCACATTGCTGTTAGAAATCACCCAACCAAGAGCAGCTTCTGGGAAAAAGAGATTTATTTTGGCTTACAGGCTCGAGGGGAAGCTCCACGATGGCAGGGGAAAATGATGGCATGAGCAGAGGGTGGACATCACCCCCTGGCCAACATAAGGTGGACTACAGCAACAGGAGGGTGTGCCAAACACTGGCATGGGGAAACTGGCTATAAAGCCCATAAGCCCACCCCCAACAACACACTCCCTCCAGGAGGCATTAATTCCCAAATATCCATCAGCTGGGAACCTAGCATTCAGAACACCTAAGTTTATGGGGGACACCTGAATCAAACCACCACAAGTGTGTAGATGCTGTGCCCCTTATATGTATATGTGGAGGCCAGAGGAGAATGTCAGATGCCATTCTTTTATCAATCATCTGTGTATCTCAACCCAGAACTGTTTTCTATCAGTGAGCCCCAGAGAGTCTCCAGTCTCTGCTTAGCAGACATGGGATACAAACATGCGTGGCCACACCCAGCTTTTTACGGGGGTTCTGGGGAGTCAAACTTGGCAGTCTCTGGCCTCATATTTAAGCAAGTGATCTTACCTGCCAAGTATCTCCCCATCCCAATTGTCTCATCTTTACAATACAAGTACAATAGAGATTTTTTTTTCTGGAAACACCAATGTTGCAGCAACATGGGAGCCTCCCCAAAAAGCTCAGAGTGTCCCATCATATCTGCTGTGAAAATAATTTGGTACCCTAGAATCCTACCTAAGATCATGTTTCTAGCACATGCAAAGCACAGTCATGGAGCCACATAAATATTTATTGACTAATGACAAGCTTTCAGGGCTTTAAGAACCCAGGTCACATATCTTCAGGTGACTATGGAAGTCTTAAAAACTTCTGGTCAGCAAAAATTAAACAAACAAAAAAATACAGAAAAAAAAAAAAAACCAAAACACCATGAGAATATAAACCAGAGGAGCTGGCATCCTGAACTAGTCTGAATTCCAAAGTAAAGAGCTCTGAGGCAATTAGGTCAGATCCTTGGCTGCTTAGTCTAGCATTTGGCCTATTGTATTGGCACTAGGCATATATATTTTTGAGCAAAGTAAAAAAAATTAATGCATTGCAAATACTTGATTTGTTTCAGGCAGGCTTGAGGTCCAAAAAGGTGATTCAGAGGAAGAGAATGACTTTTCTGTCCACATGGACCTGGCTAAGCATCAACCATTAACCTCTTTCTAGTTGAAGAAACGAACTGTAGTTTTTAATTATGAGACACTTGACCCAGTGGCTAATTATTAATAGATACTATGATAAATATTACCATTATCATAAAATTTAACATTCATAAGATAAGTATTACCCTGCAATGTGCATGAGAATAACGAGACAAAAGAAAGAAGAAATTTCAAGCGTCACTTAATGGCAGGAGTAGAAACTAGGTGTGCATGATTCTAACATTCTGTGTATCTCAGGGAGAAAATTTTAAGGAACAAATCTCTGGGAAATGCTAAGTCATAAGTGATAGAATATGAAGAAATTTAATCCACAGCCTAGAATTTGGCTGTGTTTACAATGATAGTTTGATGGTTAATGTTGATTGTCAAGTTAATAGTGTCTAAAAGACAAATCTTTGAGATGCCTGTGAGGGTGTTCCTGGATTAGGTTAATTGAGGTGGGAAGACCTGAAATAGTCTATTCTTCTTTCCTGATTTTTGTCTATCCACCACAGATAGACAGCAAAGGTGAACAAATGATACTTATTTATATGGATATATAACAACTTGAATGCAAAATGGACTCCTGGTGACCTCTGGCTTACTAAACAAGAGGACAGAGGTGGTTATATAGTTCATGCATGGTGAGCAACAGGTTTGCCCACCTAGAGAGCATAAGTATTACAGCTTTCTCTCTGTGGCCACAGGCTACTGACAAAGAGAACACAAAATTGCCATAGCTCTCAGTCTTGTTAGGTTCTGAAACTAGTCAGGAGGCACTGAAGCCAGGAACCAGGTTGCCAGAATAATAGCAGGTCCCATAGGCTCAGGAGCCAGAGACTGCCAAGGCCACAGGTCCCCTTGAGTCTCTCTCTCTCTCTCTCTCTCTCTGTGTGTGTGTGTGTGAGAGAGAGAGAGAGATTGAGAAAGAGAGAGAGAGAGAGTCAGTAGAGAGTCCAGGCATCCAGAGCCAGCAGGCCCCTGAGGCAGGGAAGGTCTTCATTTTGTTGAGTTATATATGAATCTGTACTGAGGCATTTAGTTTGGGGGCTTATATCAGCACAGGCCAGCCCTGATGCATGCAAATAAGATGAAACTATGGGGACCAATCAAAAAAGCCAGAAAAGCTGCCCAAACTGAAAAGTTATCACCAACTGCTCTATTTTCCTTGGCACCATGGCACCAGCTTATAGAAAGATGGCTGAGGGAGTCCCTCGTCAATCTCCAGCCACTACCTGGAAAGAGCCCTTTGCTCCCAGACTGTCATGGCAGCTAGCAGTCAGGAGCTGCACTTGGGTAACAAAATGGTGCAGGAAAACAGCCACAGTATGAGGTTGGCATTGGAGGTTTGCAGAGCTGTCTGTTTACAGCCCTGCCAGGAGAGAGAGGATCCCTCTCTTACTTCAAAGCCATCCTAAATAAGGACAGCACCTTTCCATGGGGTTCTGGACTGCATCAAAAGGAAGAAGTAAGCACTAGCATTCATCTCTCTCTGCTTCCTGACACAGATACAGTGTGATCAGCTGTCATCTATGCCCCTCCCTCCCGCCATCCCTCCCTCCCTCCCTTCCTCCCTCCCTCCCTCCCTTCCTTCCAAGTTGCTTTTGTGAGATATTTTGTCACAGCAATAAGAAAAGTACTAATGCAGACAGACTCCTTGTTTGTGAGTTCTCTCATAGATATGCTGGCAAGAATAGTTAAATGTCCTTTTCTACTCACTACTGAAGAGAGAAAGAGCTAAAGTCACCCTTTCTTTACTCTCCATTATCATGGACAAGAAAAGTCATAGAGAAATTAAATCCCTCAAGTTTTGTTCAAAATTTTGTACAAAATTTATTTCTGGGTCCTCAAGTATTTTGCCTTGTAAGCATGCTCATGGTATGACTTAATGTAGGTTAGGTGATATTAACACAAAGAAGAATTATAGTTCCTTCTCTGTCCTGGTACTGAGAGCTGATAGGTGAAACAGAACAAAGTGGAATAGGATAAAATGGCCATCTCATAATGTGCACCTCCTTCTACTACGAAGCTGAATGAACTGTGTTGGTTAGCTTCTTGTTACTCCAGCAAATACTTGAGACCATTATTTTAAAAACAATGGTTTGTTTGGGCTCAACAGCTTTGAAGGTTTTAACCCATGGTCATTGGTCTTTTAAAAAATGTATTTTAAAAGGGGAAAGTGTGTGTGGGGGGAGGGAATTAACATATTTTTTTAATAATGGAAAATGCTAATAAAAATTAAAAAAAAACTGAAAGTGTAGGGGGAAGGAAGGGAATTAACATGGGATTTTTTTATAATCATGGAAAATGCTAATAAAATTTTTTTTAAAAAGATGTAAAGAAAAAAATGTATTTTAGGCATTTACTTATTTGCAAGCATAGAGAGAAGAGAGACAGATACACACAGAGAGAATAGGTGTGCCAGGATGTCTAGCAGCTGCAAATAGAACTCTAGATGCATGCGTCACTTTGTGTATTTGGCTTTATATGAGTATTGGATAATCAACTCAAGTTGTTAGGCTTTTCAGGCAAGTGCCTTAACTACTGAGCAATCTCTCTAGCCTATCACTGGCCTTAAAAAAAATAATATCATTGACCTTTTTATATATACATATACATATTCATTGACAACATCTATACTTACAATAAACTATGATATTTCCCTCCTCTCCCCCACTTTCCCCTTCATAACTCTGCTCTCCATCATATCCCCTCCCTCTCTCCATTAGTATCTCGTTTAATTTGATGTCATCGTCTTTTTCTCCTATTATGAAGATCTTGTGTAGGTACTCCTGTGAGGTCATGAATATTGAGGCCAATTTCTGTCCAGACAGTTGTATGTAAGGAGTGGTGCTCTTCCTTTGGCTCTTATATTCTTTCTGCCACCTCTTCCACAATGGACCCTGAGCTTTGGAGGGTGTGAGATGTTTCAGTGCTGGGCACTCCTCTGTCCCTTTCTCTCAGCACTATGTTGCCTTTTGGGTCATCCCAGTGGTCATCACCATCTGAATAGAGAAGCTTCTCTAATCAGAAGTGAGAGTAGTATTAATATATGTATATGAACATTAAGTGTAGTGCTTTCAGGCAATTTGGTGAGAATAATATATATATTTATCCAGACAAGAGCAGCTTTATACCCCTACGGCTCATGACCTCCCCTGCCATCAGCTTTTGATTAGGTTTTCAGTACCAGGCAAGTATTCCCTCCCATATAGTAAACCTTCAGTTCAATTAGAGAGCAGTTGGTTTCCCCCAGCACAGACATGCCACTATTGCTCTTGTTCAGTCATTTGGCCTTTCTGGCCAAACTTGAAGCTTCTAGTGTCCCGTTTTCACCGCTGATGACTTCTGTCTCCTATAAGGCTATATACAATGCAGCTTTTTCCAGCTTTCAGTTGGCTGGGCTACAGGGAAAAGGTTTTCCTCTCAGCACCAGCTTGATTTCTCAGTGACTTTGGTGCTCAGGCATGCAAAGCCTTCAGAAATAGGGTCTCACCATTGGCTTCTCAAGGGAAACCAAGGGCCTTGGCAATAGCCTATAATGTATTGGAGGCAACAGGGACCTCCCTGGCCAACAACTCACTGGAAGGTATTCCATCCTTGGCACTGAAAATTTTCTAGTAACAATCTATGGCTTCTGGATGTGCCATTATTCAAAAATGTAGATTTTCATATGTCTTATTCAGATGATCTTGAATTTTGATTGATCCTCCCCCCACTTCTTTTACACAATCTCTTCCCCTGGCCTTAGGCCTTTCACTTCACTGTAATCTGTTCTTCTACACATTGACCTTTTTTCTTTTTTTTTTTTAAAAAAGCAAATTACTTAAGTTTTTATTAAAATAAAAACTTTGTTAAAATTTACATAAACTCCTTGAACCACTCTTCTTTGTCTCCTCTTTCTCACACCTCTCCGCTGAGCCTCCCTCTTCTTTCCTGCTATTCCCTCTTCTATATTGATGCCTTTTTTTTGCTTCCTCAATCATCCATGACAACCTGTTGATGACCCAATATTGTGCAGGCAGCAATAGCTTCAGTGAATTCATAAATTCAACTGCCACTTTCTGTCTGGGAGATAGCATTCCACAGCCTTCTTCCTATCCTTTTACACTCTTTTTGCCACTTCTTCTATAGTTCCTGAGCCATTGGAGGGTATGACAGAGATGTCAGAACACTCAAGTTTTCACTGCTTCTTAGCATTTTGAGGAGTTTTGAGTCTCCCTAGCAATCACTGCCATCTGAAAAGAGAAATTTCTCCAACCACAAGTGAGAAAAGAACTAATATAATGGAATTACCATAAGCAATTAGAAGGCAATTAGGTGAGCATAATATATCCATGTAGCCAAACAACAGATTAACTTCCCCACCAGGGCTTGTGACCTTCCTGGCTATGCCCTTTTTGCTTTAAAGTTTACTTCTTTGTTTGCAAGCAGTGGGGGCTGGGCATGTAAGGACCTCTTGTCACTGTATATGAACTCCAGATATATGCACCACTTTAGACATCTGATTTTACATGATTATTAGGAATTTGAACCTGGGCTGCCAGACCTTTCTAAGCAAGCACCTTACACTACTGAGTCTTTCCTGGCAAGGGGGTTCTGGTTATAGTCTTGTTGCATTCAGCTCCTTGCTGCTGGGACAAATGTCCAACCAGAAGCAGCTTATAGGGAGGAAAGGGTTTAGTTCAGGTTTACAGAATCCAGGGGAACACATTAATAGTGGAAGCAGCTGGCTCACTTCAACATCCTTAGCAGAGATAAACAGCTGCCAGCAGCAGCAAGCTCAACAACCAGAGCTCCAATTGCTCTTTATACATATTAAGGCAGGACTTAAGATCCACCCCCAGCGACACATCCCCTAAGCAGGGATCTGCTTGCTGGGGACTCAAGGTACAAGCTCAATCTTAATAAAAAATGTCTGAGTCTATGGGGCCATACATTCAAACTGCTACATGCCCAACAATACACCTCCTCCAGCAAGGCTCCACCTCCCAAATTGCCCCCAGCTGGGGCCTAAGCATTCAGAACACATGAATTTATGGGAGACATCTGATTCAAACCATCACAGTTGCCTAGGTGGCCAGTTGTATAGCTGGCAGTGTCCCCTGCTGGTTAAGACTCCTGATGACTTTTCTCCCCCAGCAGGCTGCATTTTCAGCACTGTGACCGCTAGTCAGCAAAGAAAGGCTTCCGGCTTGATTTCTCAGTGTCCTGAAACTGAAGGAGGTGGTGTCTTCAGCAATAGGGTTTTACCACGTAGTTTTAGTGGGCAGCCCAGAGCCTTGGCAATAGCTTGGATTGTTTTGGGGTTCTCAGGAGCCTCACTAACAACTTACTTGGAGGTATTCCACTCTTGGCACTGAAGATTTTCTCTAACAACTCATGACATGGATACAGCATTATACCCTCACAGGACCTTCTGCCTAAACTCTTCTTTGGTGGGAGGGCAGATGTTTTTAAGCCTGTGACAAGGCAGTATACATCATGGTGGGTGCACTGCAGTAGATGAATCTGCTCAATTCACAAAGGGGACAGGGTCTCAATTGCCTCTTCAAAGGCATGTCCACAATGACTTAACTTTCTTCCACTATGTCCCATCTCTTAACAGGTCCACCATTTTCCAATATGCATACAAGAGTTCCACTAAGTCTTTAATATAGAGGCATTTGGGGACACTTTCCCAAACTATAACATAGACCAAGTCCAAAATATGTATAAATAATCACACTTTGAGACGTTTTGTACCAGGTACAACCTAAGAACTGATCCTGACCTCAAAGCCTGTCACATTCAGTTCTGGTTTGCTCTAAAGCAAGGATTAGCAAACCATGGTCAAGAGGCGAAATTCAGGCCCCTATCTGTTTTTCATTTTCCTTCTTTTGATACTTTTGACTGGTTGAAAAGAAATATATCTTGTGTTGTATGGAAATTACATGGAATTCAGATTTCAGTTCTCATATGTGCTAGTGACATGAAACAGCCTGGCTGTTTCTTTTGTTGTCTGGGTTGACATGCTCATGATATATTGTTTGTATTTACATGCTCATTATATATTTATAGTTGTGACAGAGAGTGTATAGCATGCAAAGCTCAAAGTATTTACTCTCTGGCCCTTTTTAGAAAGGGTCTGTGGACTGCTGTACCTGATGACTACTCAGTTGAGGCTTGGATAGACTCAACAGGAGTAGGCTTGAAAACTTGCAAGCCATCACTTGGGAGGTGTAGACAGGAGGATCAGAAGTTCAAGGTTATCCTCCATACAGTGAGTTTGAGGCCAGTCTTGGATACATGAGACCCTGTCTCATAAACAATAAAAAAGAAACAAACAAAAAAGGGGTGGCAGAAAGAGGGCTCAGTGGATAAAGTGTTTCTGTTACAAGTGTGAGAAGCAAAGTTTAGGTTTCCAGCACCCATATCCATGTAAATGCTGGGTGGGCATAATCCCAGCATTCATGAAATAGAGAATGGGGGCTGTCCTAGGAATATGTTGGTAGCTACACTAGATAAATCAGTGAGCTCTTGATTTAAATGAATGACCCTCCTTCAGTGAATAAAGTGGAGAGAGACTGAGGAAGAAACTCAGTGGCAATCTCTGGCCTCCACATACATGTGTATACACATGCACATTCATCTGAACCCACATCCACACAGATAAAAACAGAGAGAGAAAGGGAGGAGACAGGAGAAGGAGGAGGAGGAGGAGAGAGGGGGGGGAATAAGGAAGGGGCCAGATTTGGTGGTGCACATCATTAATCCCAGCACATTTGGAGGCCAAGGTGGGAGGATTGCTGGATGAGGCTAGCCTGAGACTACATAGTGAATTCCAGGTCAGTCTGGGCTAGAATGGGACCCTACCTTGGGGAAAAAAAATGAGATTTGAGCCAGGTGTGGTGGTGCACGCCTTTAATCCTAGCACTCGGGAGGCAGAGGTAGAAGGATCACTGTGAGTTCAAAGCCCCCCTGAGACTACAAAGTGAATTCCAGGTCAGCCTGAGCTAGAATGTGATCCTACCTGTAAAAAAAAAAAAACAAGAAAGTGGTGGTGGGGCTTCTGGAGAGATGGCTTAGCAGTTAAGGCAGTTGCTTGCCTGCAAAGCCTAAGGGCCCAGGTTCAATTCCCCAGTACCCACATAAGCCATATGCATAAGGTGCCACATGTGTATGGAATTCATTTGCAGTGGCTAGAGGCCACCATCTCTCTCTCTCTCTCTCTCTCTCTCTCTCTCTCTCTCTCTCTCTGCCTCTTTCTCTCTCTCTCATAAACAAATACATAAAATATTTTAAAAGATTTCATTTTTCTTCCTCCTGCAGTGCTGAGGATCAAACCTAGTATCTTACCCCTGCAAGGCAAGTGCTCTACCACAAAGCCACATCCCCAGTCCATGAACTAGGACTTAAATGACCACACTGCACATCAGTATGTTCTTTAACTCAGGGACAAAGTTTATAATATTATATTATTTTTCATATTTTGTCCAAGACTGTTGTTTTAAAAAGCCCTACCTTATCCCAAAGTAAAGGATAACAGTCTTTTAGATTAACAGATTCCATTTATTTTTATCTAAAATCAACTCATTTCTTTATTGACAATTTCATAAGGCTTAACCACTTGTAAAGTCTCTCAGTTATCAGTTTGTGGATGTAGATGTTCAGAGACCCAAATATGTGATTCTCTTATTAGTTGTGGAGATAGGACCACAGTACTTAGTGTATGTGAGTGGAAACTCACCAGGGATATGTGATACTTGAGGGGGAAGGTTCTTTCATCTTGTGATGGTATGATTAATGGTCTACATTTGCATCAGAACCCAAAAGTAGTACCATAGAGCAGAAAGAACAGCTCCACATGCCTTATAATTGCTGAGCTAGGTCCAGCTGCCACTATGCTTTAGATTTTAATTTAAATACATTCAAGTGGAAAGAGTGGTGCGAAAAGTAAGGGTAATTGTGGGCAGCCCTGAAAGGCTTTATTTGACCACCATGGGCCTGAGGTGCTGGTTTCTCAAAGGAAAGGATATGTTTTGTGAGCTGGGTGTACTTCTTTCCTGTAGGAGTGGGGGTGATGGCCCTTGATAACAGCACAAAGGGCATGGAAGCCTTTAGCTTTTCACTGGTCTGTGAGCTGTGACTACATTCATTGTGTGTCTCCATGAAGGCAGGCTCATGTTTAGTGTAAAGTGTCCTGCCTGAGGGCTTCTACAGATCTTTGCATGATTTAACTTTCACCAAGCGAAACAAAATTGGGACACATGAGCCACCCAGCCTTCATGTTCTGAAGGCAAAGATTTCAAGAAAGATGGTCCTGCCCTCCCTGGGCATGATCTGAACTGCATAATGGCACACTGATGTGGATGGAGTCTGAGTTTTGTGCCAAATCTCTGTAATGTGAAGGCCATTGCAGACATTCAGGAAACAAATCTGCCCTGGAGATTGGTAACTTATTTCTTTTTCTCTCTTTCTTTCTTTCTGTTTTTCTTTTTTAGTTTTTTGAGGTAGGGTCTTGCTCTAATCCAGGCTGACCTAGAATTCATTATATAGTCTGAGGGTGGCCTTGAACTCATGGTGATCCTCCTACCTCTGCCTCCTGAGTGCTGGGATTGAAAGTGTGTACCACCATGCCTGGCAGTAACTTATTTCTTTAAAGATGCATGTTGGAGATGAACAGTCAGTAAAAGTCCCTTGGGAAATATAGGCTAATTTGTTTTGCCTGAGCATTTTTTTTTTTACTTTTAGGAACCCTCTTGTTATCATTAAAATTCAATTTTCACTCCTGTTTACATGGACAAAATTGAAACCACTCCTTCACTGTGCTGTGTGTTTATGTGGGGGGGGGGTATGCGCGTGCACACGTGTGTGTGTGTGTGTGTGTGTGTGTGTGTGTGTGTGTAAGAGAGGGAGGGAAAAAGAACGAGAATGTATGGAACAATGCCTTTAATCACTGCAACTGGGCTCCTTGCTTGGTTTCATGTTGCATATTTTTTGCCTTTTCTATTTTCTGAAGAACTGCATTTCCACTAGGAAAAAAATGCCTTGCAGCTCATCTGCCATCAAATGTTCCACACTTGTTGTCTTGGATTTTGACATTGCCTTCCAAAGTTGAAAAGTGGGACAGAGTTAGGCAACACTGTGTGTGGAGGAGGGTAACTGTTTAAGGGTCAAAGACACAGAAAAAGTCTAACTTAAGAACTGTAGTGGTCAGAGATTAAGGAAGAAAGATGGCTTTGTTTAAAGATGATTAGTTTGGACTTTGGTGAGATAGAAAATCTTTTTGTGGTCTTATGGCAGAGGCAGGGTTTTATAGTCTTAAAAGCCAATCTTCAGATGCATTCTCATTCTCTTACATCAGCCCACTCCGCCCCTTCCCTCTCATGTGGCTCAAAAACAATAAACAAAGTGGCCACTGTTGGTGCTATGGGATGTCTCTTTCTCTTTCTCTTTTCTTTCCTTTTCTTCTTTTTTTCTTGTACAGGGTCCCAGGATAGAAATCTTCAGTATTTAAGCTCCAAAAATTCCTCTCTCAAAGAAGAGAGTTGCCAAATGTTTGTTAACTGCAGAAAACCTCAAAATGGCAAGTCAGCTCCAAAAGGCTTATGTAGAAACACAGGCTGCTTAAGCAGTCAGTAGGCACCTTGGGTCCTGGGAGAAAACATCACTTTTGGCTCCCAACTCTTCCTTTCTTCTTCTGCATTTCTTAAGTCAGAGCAGTAAAGGCTGGAGGGTGTGACTCAAACTCCATAAAAGCCATGGAAGTACTATTTGTTCTAAGAAATGGTACAGTCTGTGAGTCTTGGTCCTAGACTCAGAGAAAGACTTTTGTGAAAACAAGCAATAAAATGAATGAAATGCAGGCATCTATGTCTTCCATGACTGTGATTTGATTGGCTAACATTGATAGCAAAGGAAGCAGAAATGTGAGAGGTTATTTGGAAGCAGCAGATCTAAATAGAATGTTTTCTGGGAGGTGATGGTGGGAAAATAATCTTTTTTTCTCAATTTTTATTAACATTTTCCATGATTATAAAAAGTATCCCGTGGTAATACCCTCCCCCACCCACTTTCCCCTTTGAAATTCCATTCTCCATCATATCCCATCACCATCTCAATCAGTCTCTCTTTTATTTTGATGTCATGGTCTTTTCCTCCTCTTATGATGGTCTTGTGTAGGTAGTATCAGGTACTGTGAGGTCATGGATATCCAGGCCATTTTATGTCTGGAGGGAGCACGTTGTACGGAGTCCTACCCTTCCTTTGGCTCTTACATTCTTTCCACCACCTCTTCCACATTAGACCCTGAGCCTTGGAAGGTGTGATAGAGATGTTACTCAGTACTCCAGTCACTTCTTTCCAGCACTATGATACTTTCTGAGTCATCCCAAAGTCACTGCCATCTGAAAAGAGATTATCTACCCAAAGTGAGAGTAGCATTAATATAAGGGTATGAATATTAAGAGAAGTGCTTACTGGGCAGTTTGATAAGCATACTTAAAAAAATATGCATTTTTCCAGACATCAGCAGATGTTACACCCCTAGGGCTCATGACTACCCGTTTTAAGTTTTCAGTATCACGGATGTGTTTCCCCCCATGGAGCAGGTCTCCAGTCCAATTGGAGGGCAGTTGGTTTCCACCATGACAGACGTGCCACTATTGTACCTGTTGGCTCATTTGGGCTGGCTGACCAATTATAAGGCTTGCAGTGTCCACTGTTGAGTATCTTCACTGGTGGTATCTCTTTCTCCCATTGAACTACATGTAGAATGGCTTCTTCCAGCTTTCTGTCAGCTGTTATACATGGAGGAGGTTATCAGCTCAGTTCCAGCAGGATTTCTCAGTGGCCTTGCAGCCCAAGTATGTGGAGTCTTCAGCAATAGGGTCTTACCATCTATTCCTGGTGGGAAACCAAGGGCCTTGGCAATGGCCTATAATGTTTTGGGGGCATCGGGTACCTCCCTGGCCAATAACTCACTGGAGGTATCCCATCCCTGGCACTGAAAATTTTCTAACAACCATCTATGGCTCCTGAGTGTTCCATTGTCTGAAATGGAAAATAAACTGAATAAAACTGAATAAAGTATGCAAACAGGCTTATTTATTTATTTATTGGAGAGAAGGCCCATGGTTAATTTTGGAATCTTAAATTCAAATGCTTGTTTTTGTGTTGAGAGTATCACTGTGTAGCCTGGGCTGATCATGAAATGTTGGTGATCCTCCTGAATGCTGAGAACACAGCCACAGCTAGCATACCTGACCAAAAATAAAATTCTTTGGAAGCAAGTTAATGGGTGCAGGCTTTCTCATTCTTTTGAGGGTCTGGCCTCACATTCCATTAAGGAGAAACTGCTTACTTCAGTGGTACTTTTTTTCTCAGGAAGTGAAACATATAGTAAGGCAGAAAAACAAGTAAAGGAGGAAATTTGATATTGATTTTCTTCTGTCTCTGAAATTACATGAAAGTTCAGTGGCTTATAGCAGAAGCTCAGTCAATAAGGCCCCATTTGAAACCACCTTGAAGTTCAATGGTCTCTCAATCTTTTAAACTCCTTCTACTATCAGATTCATTTGTATGTAATTATTTTCAGTGCCAAGATAGTACCATGTTCTTATTCATAACAGCTCAGAGAAGACTTTGCTCGAGGTAAAATTGTGTCGCATTTCCAATGAACAATAGTTTGTCCATATTTTTGTGGTTGTTAAAAATCATCAACACAGCAAAATAAACCTGAAAATCTAAGGAAAAAAGATTAATTAAGTGAACAACAGGAGTCCTTGTAAAGCATTTTTCATAGTAGGGTACTGCATGGTCTTACTGTTTTGAATCACAAGAGTAAACATAATACTTTTTCCTGTGGGCTGAGGAAAGGTCATCTGTGTCAGCCTCACCATTATTGTCTCTGTATATTTTGATCATAATAATTTCCAACTTGTCTTGAACACTTCCAGTGTGTAGGTGGTATGCTAAGTCTCTCCACGGTTTCTGGTCTGTAGGGAGGCAATAAGTCGCCTGTGTGAAGCTGTCCCTGAGGCCACTGGAGCCATTAAAAAGCGAAAGGTAAATATTGCTGTGGGGTCCTTGTCTTGTGTTTTTCTCGCTATGGCAAAAATAGTATCAAGATAGTTAGTCTGTTCTAGGGGTTTTTTTTTCCATTTGCAATTCCTTTTTGCCTAAGAAATATTTATGGAACCCTGAGTATAGAGGTATATATAATAGGTATACAAATCAAACATATCCCTATGATAAGTCACAAACAAATATATTTTAACGCAATTATTTGCTATGCACACACTTTTACTATTTTATTAGGCTAGAGCAAACATACTAATGAGAAGGATGTGTTTGTTTTTACATAAAGAATTAAATTTTGGGGCTATAAAGATGACTTAGTGGTTAAAGCACTTCTTGAAAAGCCATCCAGGCTGGTTTCAATTCCCAAGTACCCACATAAAGCCAGATGCACAAGGTGGCACATGCCTCTGGATTATGGTTGCAGCAGCAAGATGCTATAGCACAGCCATTCTCTCCTCCCCTTCACATACACATAAATAAATATTTTAAAAGATTTAAATCTGTAAAATGTTTGATACTGAGGGTTGTAGAGCATCATCAAAATTTTTCACAGTTGATGGGTATTTTATAGTAACTAATGCTGAGAACACCACTTCACATAAATATTAGTGCAAAATGGCGGAAGTATGCTTAAAGCCATTTCAGAAATTATTGAAAATACTGCCCTAATCCCTAACCCAAATTCATTGAATGGTTTTGTCAGAGATTCAAATAGCAACTTGTTTTACAAATATCAAATTTCAAAATTAAATAATCTAACATGATATAATCCAAAGACGTTAATTTAAAACTTACATCTTAACAAATGCAATCCATAGATAAATTACTTTAACCTTTTATGACAGTAAGAAAATATTAAGTCTTTATTTTTTGTAATTAAATCATCATATTTTTATAAGAACAGACCTTTGCATGTACAATTAAGAACAGTGTGTTTTATAACATATGACAGTCTCAAGTATAGCCAAGGTGTTTTAGGCAGTGTGTGCCAGTGTTGTGTGGCATGATGGTGTTTGCAGTACCAAGTGCACACATGTGTTTGGGACCAAGGCTGTAGTGAAAGTGCACCATGTAACACAACTGCTACCAGAAACACCTTGGATGCACAATTCATTCATTTAAAATTGATTTGGTCATTGCACGTTCATAAACCTCTTACTGTTGCAATTTGGGGGGTGGGGTGGAGGGAAGGAAACTCAACATGGTCTAAGTGCTCTGTAACTCAAGGTTTAGTGTGGCCTATGTTAGGTAACATGTATCAGAGATAAATCTGAAGTTGCTCTCACTCATCACTCAAGTATTCCCACTGCACTTGACTTGTCTGAAATGGAGAGGTCTCCAGTGGCAGAGTAGAGAACACTCCAGAGCTTCCAGTAATTAACATGAGGGTTCAGCCCTGGGTCTGTACTTGCCCTTGGGCACAGCACCCACTGCTGGAGATACTGTTCTTGTTCCTGGAAAGTGTGGATGCTCAGCCAGATGATTGTTTGCTGCCTTCTAATTTCAGTACGTTATAAATGCGTTGATCTTGTACTTTAGTGTTATAGGTTTTTTTTTTCATTCTTTCCTTTCTTCTTTGTTCTTTCTGTCCTTTCCTTTTTATTTTTCCTTCTCTTCTCTTCCTCTCTTTTTGAATTCTGTTTAAAAGGAGCTCATCTGGGGTTAACTTCATGGGGATGTGTTTATATAAAGCAAGCCTCCACTCCCAACATATGGAAAGAAGGGAAGTATAAGAAGTAATGAGACTTCATATTTCACTTATTAAAGGATGTTCTATGTTCTATTTTTTTTTTTCAGTTTTTCAAGGTAGGGTCTCACTTTAGCTCAGGCTGACCTGGCATTCACTATGTAGTCTCAGGGTGGCCTTGAATGTTCTAATTTTTAAAATGATTTTAACAACAAATCATTCCATCTTGTTTGATTTATGTAAAGTAAGTTCGAGAAGAAGAGAATAGGCTTGGCTAATTTTTAACATTGAAAAATTACCATTCTGTCTGTAACAAAGTCAATAACTTATAACATTGTTTTGTTATTTTTAAAGGTGCCAGTTAAGTTCCAATCAACAGTTCTTGGCAAAAGTAATCTTCAGTTTTCGGGAATAAATATAAAACTGACCATCTCAACTTGCAGCCTCACACTGATGAATCTTGACAACCACGAGGTAAGACAATGCATGCAGTCATAGATTAACACATCTATTTTTCTGGAACTATGTTGGTAAAAAAGAATAAAGTGACAGTGTATGCTTACAATTTAATAAATCATAAAGAGAAACAACCCACCCAAAACTTATGCATAACAATATTAGGATAACAGCATTACTAACCAATTACTGGGACATTTAACCTTACAAATAGCATGTTGTTACCTAATTGGCTTTATATTCACTAGGATCAAGGTAATCATAAATACTGTCCCTGAGGTAGTCATCCATTTACAGTACAGATGAGAGACAAAGAGGAAAAGTGGCGTGTGGATAATTATTGCAGTCAGGTTTGCATTGCTGTAAGAAAATACCCTACTAAGGGCCACTTGTGAGAAAAAGGGGGTTTATCTTGGCTTACAGACTTGAGAAGAAGCTCCATGATGGCATAGGAAAATGATGGCAAGAGTAGAGGGTACCTCCTGGCAAACATCAGATGGACAACAGCAACAGGAGAGTGTGCCAAACACTAGCATGGGGAAACTGGCTATAACACCATAAGTCCACCCCCCCCCTCAACAATACACTGCCTCCAGGAGTGTTTAACTCACAAATCTCCATCAGCTGGGAACCTAGCTTTCAAAAAACCTAAGTTTCAAACCACCACATTCCACCACTGGCCCCCGTAAACTTATAACCATACATGATGCAAAATGCAATGCATTCACTCCAACCTTAAAAGTCCCCATAGTTTTTATCAATCCTAATGATGTTCAAACAGTCCCATAGTCTGAGATCTTTTAACTGAGCCATAATATCAAAAAAATCCTTCAAAAACCCATAATGACATAGAATACACACTCACACTGCAAAAGATGGCATTGGGTATAGCAAAGACATATTCAACCAATACAAGATTTAAACAAGGCAAACATAACAACAAACTCTGTACTTCCAAGTCCAACAACTCTAGTCATTGACAAATGTCCAAGTCCAACAATTCTAACCTGACATGGTGGTGCACACCTTTAATCCCAGCACTCAAGAGGCAGAAGTAGGAGGACCACAGGAGTTCAAGGCCAGCCTGGGACTACAGAGTGAATTCCAGGTCAGCTTGGGCTAGAGTAAGACCCTACCTTGAAAAAACTAAAACAAAAACAAACATAAAAGGCTCTTTCTAGGCTGGAGAGATGGCTTAGCAATTAAGGCACTTGCTGCAAAGCCAAAGGACCCAGGTTCAATTCCCTAGGATTCACATAAGTGAGATGCACAAGGTGGCACATGCATCTGGGATTCACTTGCAGTGGCTGGAGGCTCTGACATGCCCATTCTCTCCCTCCCTCCCTTTCTCTCTCTCTCTCTCTCATCTTTCTGTCTCTCAAATAACTAAATTTTTTTTTTTTAAGTAAAGGCTCTTTCCATACACAGTCTGAAGTGAAGTGAATGGGGGAAGTTTACAAACAATTAGACTGTGCTATATATGGTAGGGCAGTCTATTCTCAGTCTAGAAGAGTATTTACTACATGCCTATAATCCCATAATCTTCCAGTCAAATAGAGGTAGGGAGAGTGGACACAGGGTAGCTTCTGATATACTCTTGCATAGCTCACATCTTTTCTGCACTGGTGGCATGAGATGGGATTATGTGTACATTGCTGGAACATGGACCAAAGTTGGAATCCCACTGATTTCAGATTCTGGAGCTGAGTTGGAGCCATTATGTAGGTCTGGGGGGAATGTATATTGGTGGTGGGGTAGGGGGAGGATATGTCACTGTGGATGTTTCAAGTAGCTTTATATACCACATGAAAAGGTCAGCTAAATGTCCAAGCTATGAAGGCCATGGAGAGTCTTTATCAATGTAGTATGAGAAAACAACTTACTAAATCCTTAAGTAAAGCTACTTATGGAAGATAAACACAAATACTAACACATGCCCTTTCCCACTAACAAGTTATGATTTAGCCTGAAAACAAACCCAGATTCAAACTTACAGATGTTGTGTGACTTTTCATGGAGAGATGTGAACAAACATCTATTAACTTCAGAATGGGCACCAGTGGCAGTTCAAAAAAATGATTCCATCCAAGTCCAGCTTGGTGAACTAAGGGAGTTGATTGGGCATGGCTGAGGAGTTACTTATAGAAGTATAAGTGACCCTTAAATAGCTGCATCACTAAAAAGTCCCAACTCAGTATGAGTAACAACATCATGAAAGCTGCAGCATCCCCTCCCCCTTCAGTTAACCTCTTTTTAGTACCCCGACTGTGTGGTAGAATTACATATACTTGGAGGGGGGTGGTACAAATGGAAGTGAGTAGCTGAAATCTCAGGTGAGGGTCTAATGACCCCACCCACTCTCTTTTTCCATGAGGAAACATCAATGGGCCCAATCTTGTGAAAGTCCTATGTGGATAGTTGCAGATACTCTGCTTAAGATGGCACAGTCATGGTATCTGGAGGATAGTGTTCCATAATGGAATAGTCATAGGTGACAGTACCTATTGTTTAGGTGAGTCACATTTATCATTGGTCACTGAGAATATTAAGTTCATAATAACCATTTATTCTCAGAAGTTTCACAGACACAAAGCAAAAATATGAAACACCTAATGCTTAAATATTACCATTTTGTGTGATTAGAAAAGATATTTTGGAAAAGGAAATTATAGGAATGTCTATATTTGCTTTAAAATTCAAGCATCACACTTTATTGACATACTTTTATAAAGTATGTCTTACCCATGGGGAAATACATTCCATGTCTCCAGCAGATGCCTAACACCTCAGATATAATCAAAACCTACAGATACCGTATTTTCTGTAGATCTTAGCAACCTCAGGATAAGATTGTTTAAGTCAAGATATTTCAGCACTTCATTTAAGGAAGCACTGTATGACTTCTCATTGATATATTCAAATTACTAGTATCATTACTCTTTTTTGTGGCCATTATTAAGGAAAATAAGGAACACTGTACTGAGATACTGTGACAGTGATCTGATAACAGAGGGATGATAAATGACTATTGGGTGAGTATACAGTATAGGTAAAAAATAATTTACATGTTGTGAGGAGAAAGATATGAGATTTCATCATGTTATTATAATGTTGTATAATAAAATATATTTCTGGAATTTTCCACTTAATATTTCAGATTGAAATTGACAATTAAAATGAAACTGAAGCAAGTAAAATCATGGGTAGACTACTGTGCATTTTAGGGTTTTAAGTAAAATTGTCTCAGTAGCTCCCACTCCCATTAAACCTTTACTCCTATCTACAACTGTCACCATCTCTAACAGCTGTTGATTTGATAAGGTAAGAGAATAAAAGGGTAGTTAAAAAATGGCTAGGTGTGGTGGTGCACACCTTTAATCCCAGCACTTGGGAGGCAGAGGTAGGAGGATCGCCACGGGTTCGAGGCCACTCTGAGACTACATAGTGGATTCCAGGCCAGCCTGGGCCAGAGTGAGACCTTACCTCAAAAAACCACTCCCCCCAAAAAAAGTGGCCAAGTGTGGTGGTGCTTGCCTTTAATCCCAGCACTCAGTAGGCAGAGATAGGTTGATTACTGTGAGTTCGAGGCCATCCTAAGACTACGTAGTTAATTCCAGGTCAGCCTGGACCAGAGTGAGACCCTACCTCAACCCCCCCCCAAAAAACAGAATACATAGGAGTAAACTTCTAATACATAGAAGCCAAAAAGGCAATGCAAACTGTCCAGAACACATACACAAACAAAAAATAATGGTACCAGTGCAATGACAAATGGTGAGTGCTGTGTGGCATCACAATGACAGCACTCAGGAAGTGACAAACAGAATGTCATTTCTGGAAGTGAAATGGATATGTTTGCCACATAGGAATAGTGAAGGAGGACTGCCAGACACTCAGTTTTTACTGAAAAACAAAAATTAAGAGGTTGGTCTCTAAGCAATTAAATTACTAGTATGACAAATTATCTGAATTTCATCCTCACCATTTATAAAGTAAATTTGATTAACCCTATTTACAGTTTAGAACCCAAGCCAGAGATTATGTATATCTATCCAATTTCTAAGATAATTAGTGGAACTATATTGATAATCTCAACATTAAGAAAAAGTAGCACTGGAGAGATGGCTTAGTGGTTAAGGCACTTGCTTGCTAAGCCAAAGGACCCAGGTTTGATTCCCCTGGATCGACCCACATAGGCCAGATGTACTAGATGGTGCATGCATCTGTAGTTCTTCTGCAGTGGCTGAAGGCCCTGGCATACCCATTCTCTCTCTCTCTCTCTCTAATAAATAAAATTAAATTTAAAAATTTTTTAAAAATCACTAAAAAAATTAGAAAGTCAGAAACCAAGCATGGCAGCACAAGCCTATAATTCCAGCTCTGGGGAGGTGGAGGCAGGGGGATAAATTCAAGCTACAGAACAAGTTCAAAAAGCAGCTTCAGCTACATGAAACTGTTTAAGGAACGTTAGAAAACATACTCTGATTTTCAGTAAGTATGATCAAATATTAATTTCAGTGGTCTCAGCTTAGTTTGCGTAGGTATGGATACAACAAGGGTCTCTTGCTGCTGTGAACAAGCTGGATGTCTGTGCCACTTTTTGTGACTGGCTTTACATGGGTGGCTGGAAAATTGAATCTAGATTTGCAGGCTTTGCAAGCTGGTACCTTTAACCATTGAGCGATCTCCCTAGCCCCTCAGTTTTGTTTGATTTTTAAATATTTTACTTATTTATTTGAGATGTGGAAAGAGGCAGAGAGAGGGGAAGAATAGGTATGCCAGTGCCTCCAGCCATGGCAAACTCCAAATATATGGACCATCTTGTGCATCTGGCTTTACGTGGGTACTGGGGAATGAAACCTGGGTCCATTGGTTGTACAGGCAAACACCTTGACCACTGAGCCATCTCTCCAGCCCAGCTTACTGTTTTTTTTTTAAATATTTTATTTTTATTTTTGAGACAGAATGGGCACACCAGGGCCTCCAGCCACTACAAATATCTCCAGATCCTTGTGCATCTGGCTTATGTGGGCCCTGGGAAATCGAACAGAGGTCCTTTGGCTTTGTAGGTAAACACCTTAACTGCTAAGCCATCTCTCCAGCCCCAGTTTACTGTTTCATAAGGTCAACAAACCAGGCTTAGTCAGTAGTAGAGCCCAGGTCTTTCTCTCCATGATGAAACGTTAAATACACTAGGAAGTGGTTTTGCCTCCTTCCCTCCCTAACCAGTCATAGAGAAAAACAATTTTTTGTAAACCTCAGCTTTTTGTGAGCCTATCTGCCCTGCCATCTTTGGCTAATGGTAAAAATAGCTTATCAGTTTATTGTGCACTGGAATTCTTGAACACCCCAGGAGTATTGTTGACTTACATTGACCATACAACTGCTTAGAGACATCTGGCTGCAGCTACAAGCTTAAGAAAGCAATAGGAAAAGAAAAGATGGAAGATACGGTAGGATTAAGCACCAACATCTTCTGTCTAGTTTCTTCCTCTTCTCTCCCTCCTCTGAACCAAACAAGTGTTCCCACTGATTTTGATAATCCTTGTTATGGTCCAGTCTTCAGCCTCCAAAAGCAAGATGACTGTGAAAGACTCAAGAGTTGTCCTATAGTACTGGATCTGTCCTGTCCTACCAGCATGGAGCACAATTTTAGTTGTCATGGTAAAAGACCTGTTCAAAACTAATTCTTCCTGGCATTGCCATGGATGCAGTTGTTACTTTCATGGGACTTTTAACATCTTTATAAAATAACCACAGTGTGCACATGTGATAGAACAGGTTTTCCTATCTACTTAGAGACTGGCAAATAATTTATTTAACTTCCAGAAAATTATTTGTCAATCAGGTATTTGAGACTGGTCCATTTCCCCTTAATTCCCTTTTCATTTTTATAGTGGATGCAATGATATAAGTCATAAAAATATTCAAAGTATGTATGCAAAACTATTAGCCAAGTAAAGTACACAGAACAAGAAATTTTTATTATTTTCAATGCTGGTGAATAAAGAATAACAAGCTTAGAGGAGGAGAGAGAAACTTCAGGTACCAAGGAGGATTTCTGGGCAGGTTTCAAACCTTCAAAATTTGATAGCATAACTGTTTATGCTTTCTTTTTACTCATTATTTTTACTAACAGTTCCTACATATGAAGTTTAAAGTCTTTCCACCTGTCATGTTAAACAGCAAGCAAAATTTCCCTACTATAGAAAGGTGTTAGAAAGTTTGTACTTTCACATACACTTAAATGTCTGAATTTAAACTTTTACAAATGGCATTTTGACTTTTAAAAAGTCACAGTAAAATTTCCTGAATTATAGATCGTACCTTTATAAATCATTTATAAATTTATAAATCATTTATAAACACATGTACAACAAAATTTTCCTATGCTCTTGGAAGCATATTTTAAGATAATAATACATGTGACACATATATAGACACATAGTTTGCTTAACCTTTTGTGATAATGAAGAATGCTCAACCTTAAACTGGTTTTGCTAATTAATCACTCTGACTTAGATCATAAAAAAAAGAACTGGGAAAGTTTTCTTAACAGGCATTCAGTCCAAATAACTCAAGGTCTCTTGTGGACATATTTTTTCTTATTTTATAATTAGATTCGTGTATTGGCAGTTTGTCTTGGCCATGATTTACTCTTGGAAAAACATCTTGATAGCGAAGCATATATGGAAGGTATCTGCCAACGTAAGGAAAATAAGCTCTAAAGCCAAAACCTTGTATGTTAGGGCATCCTTGGAAACAGATTTCCTAAGGGTCCTTTCTTTTTATGATTCTTTTCCTTTTTCACAGCTGTGCAGTCACTATTGCCTTCTTATTCGGAGAAACAAAAGCCAACTGTTCTTTTCTTGCACAGAACTATTTGGAATGAACCCAAACGATAGCGGAATGTCGGATGGCTCCCTCTCTCAAGTCGTTCCCTCCTCTTTTATCAGCAAGGAAACTACTCTCTATCAATGATCTCGTCACAACCGAGCTCTTCGGTCAGACGATTGACCACCATCAGTGAGAAAAGCTCTTCGATGAAAGCTAACTGATCAAACGGGGTCTTCTCGTAGTGCATCTGAAAGCCGCCCTCCAGGGCGGCTTCCCCGGCTCGGGAGGTTCTCAGAAACATCTTGTTGGCTTCCTCCAGGGCGGCCGAGACCCGGTAGCCCGCGCGGTTCAGGGGCTCCTCTTCGGGGAAGTCGTAGTCGTCCTCCCAGTCGTCAAAGTCGTCGCCCTCGTCCTCGCTCAGGAAGCCCGGGCCCGCGGCCTGCTCGTCGGGGCCGGGGCCGGGGTCGGGGCCGGGCCGGCGGTCCAGGCCGCGCCTCGCCTCGCGCGCCGCCCTCGGCTGCGCGGCCTCCTCCTCCATGGGGCCTTCCTCCCGGCTCCCGCCTACCTCCATCTGCGGAAGGTCGCCCTCGCCAGGCATCACGTCCATCTGCAGGTCACTGCTCTCTTCGTACAGCTCCGACAGCTCTGCCATGGCCGACATGGTGTTAGCGGGTCACTCTCGCAAAACGCTGTCAGCCAGAGATGGGCGCCGTGGGAGGGCTGCAGTGCGCGTGCGCGGTGGGCTGCGGCGGCGTGCGCATGCGCGAGTGCTTGGCGGTCCCGTCGTTTCCCCCCCCCCCCCCCCCCCCCCCCCCCCCCCGCCCCCGGCCGCTCTGGCTGGTTCCTTCTGTCCAGGCGAACTTCTTCCTTAGGTAGACTGTATACGCGTGCACTGCTTAGCACTCGGCTCACCTAACCATACTTCTAACGATGCTGGAAACTGCAAAATACACAGATCTGTAACAGCAGGATCCGCCCTATCCCCTCGGTCTCCTCCCCCAGGCACTCGCATTTCTTCCAAGGTTTCAGTTACATACAGATGTTCTAAGTCTACGTCTCCTAACCACGGTTCAGTTCAGCATACAATTAGTGACCCGTTTTTTGATTGTCGTTTTCAAAATTTAATATTCGCACTATATTTTTTTAGTTATAAAGAAAAATTTTCAGGAGCAAAAGTACTGCTATACGTATGTTGTTTTTTTCTACATAATTAACTTGGAAAAAGCCCTCAAGCAATGTGAAGTATTAGCTTTGTATTTTTTCTTGATTTGCATAAACATACCAGTTGACCTAACCATGGATACATAATTTGTAGCTATATTTATAAATTTACATACACGCACACAGTAGGCCAGTAAACAGACTTGTGCCAGTGTTTTTCTAGAATAAGGAAAAGTAGTATACTTTTTTAGTCACTCTATACATTTAAGCTGTAGTCAGCAGTACTTGGGAATATCCATACCTTTGTCACACATATGATTTTAAATTTATAAAACTCAACTTTAATCTTATCAACTGTAATTATGTTTTTAAATTTTCCTTAACTACAGTTTCTTGGAGGTTAATTATTATTATTATTTTTTTTTGGTTTTGCAAGGTAGGGTCTCAATGTAGCCCAGGCTGACCTGGAATTCACTATGGAGTTTCAGGGTGGCCTCGAACTCACGGTAATCCTCCTACCTCTGCCTCCCAAGTGCTGGGATTACAGGCATGCACCACCACACCCAGCTAATTATCTTTCAATATAGGTTTAGCAAGCGTTTATATTATTTCTGTGCATTGACTGGTCTGATTTTTGTGGTTTTTTTTTTTCTTACTGATTTGTAAGAATTCCTTATAAACTCTATATGAATACTATGGTTTTCATTTTACAACTATATTCTTCAGCTATGTTTGTGTTAGAGTCTTATTTTTTTTTTAATATTTATTTGAGAGAGAGAGGCAGATAGAGAAAGAGAATGGGCACACTAGGACCTCCAGCCTCTGCAAATGAACTCCAGACGATGAACTCCAGATGCATGTTCTATCTTGTGCATCTGGTTTTTGTGGGTCCTGGGGAATCAAACTTGGGTCCTTTGGCTTTGTGGGCAAGCACCTTAACTGCTAAGCCATCATTCCAGTCCAGTTTTTTTTTTTTTATTAAGTAGAAACTTTGTATGGACAAATGTGTTGGTACCATCATTTCCCATCTCCTTGCCACCAAGTCCACTAAGGGACCTTCTTAGAGGGATTGCTGGTATTCACAATGGGGTTGTGGGTTATGAGTGGTGAGAGCAGCAGTCAGTCATTGTGAGGGGGCAATGCCTCTGAATATTCCTTCCCACCTTGTGGCTTTTACAATCTTTCTGCCCCCTCTTCCACAAAATTTCCTGAGCCGTGGTGGGTGTGTTTTAAGTCTACTTTAATGTTGAGCTCTCAGTAGCTTTTGGATTTCTAGTTTGGTTCATATTCAGTATCCTTGGTGTCTCCATCACCCTGGCTTATAGAAAGTTTTAAAAGTAGTTCTTATGTGATTAAAGTTAAGATTTTTATTGAGAATTTTAATATATGAACATATTGCAATTGGTCATATTCCCATCTGGCTATACTCATGTTCCCTGTCCTCTGCCCCCAGTCCACTGGAGGCCCTCCTCTGTGGTGTTATTGATCATCACTGTGGGATCATGAATGCACCAATCCATCTCCAGGGAGGGAGGAGCACTGTCTCAGAATACATCTTTCCATCCTATGGATGTTACAATCTTTCCACCCCCTGAGGTATCCTGAGCCCTAGAAGGCTTGTTACAAATCTTTGGTTGTCGCTCAGCAGCGGCTCATTTTCTGCTTTGATGAGTTTTGAGTCTCCCTAGTGTCTACAGCTATCTCCCTAGCAGTGAGAACAACATTCATATTTAATCCACATCTTCCTCTGATGTTTTTTGGACTCTGGAAATTGTCCTAGAGATGACTTGTCTACTGCTTTCTTTCCTTATCATTTTGATGGGTTTTGGGTCTCTCTAATATTCATTGCCTCTGGATGATTCTGGAAGATTCTTTTGTATATATATTTTTTGGACTGTTAAAATGGATTTCCTACTTCCTTAATACATTCTGCTAGTTGACCATGTAAATCTTGTTTTTGTTCTTTAAATGTTGCCTTAGCTCTTCTTGTATATTTATTCTTCCATATGAATTTTAGAAGCAGCTTGGATATTTTTATTGTGCATATTTTTATCATATCTAATCAGGCAGATCTCATTGTTCTTTTAAAAATTACTTAAGGGGTTGGAGAGATGTCTTAGTGGTTAAGGCACTTGCCTGCAAAGCCAAAGGGCCTAAGTTCGATTCCCCATGACACATGTAAGCCAGATGCACAAAGTAATGCATGCTTCTGGAGTTCATTTGCAGCTGCTGGAGGCCCTGACATACCCATATTCTCTCTCTCTCTCTCTTTCTCCCCGTCTCTCTTCTCTGTCAAATAAATAAATATAAAAATAAATATAAAAATTACTTAAGGTTTGGAGAGATGGCTTAGAGGTTGAGGTGCTTTCTTGTAAAGTCTAAGGACCCAGGAATGATTCTCCAGTACCCATATAAGCCAGATGCACAAAGTGACACATGCATGTAGAGTTAGTTTGCAATGGCTAAAGGACCTGACATGCCCATTTTCTCTCTATCTTCCTCTCTCTCTCTTTCAAATAAATAAATAAATAAATAAAATTGTAAAAATAAAAATAAAAACTACTTAAGCTGGTTTTTTTTTATATTCCTTCTTCCATATTAACTTTACAAGCAGCTTAAAAAGTTCCATTGATGACACTGGTGGGAGTTCTAGTAATTCCATGCATTTGCAGGGGGAGAACTGACATCTTTACAGAATTGCCTCATATCCATAAGATGATATATATTGGTCTGGTTAATGAAGTCTTTTATGGCCTTCAATGAAGCTTTCCTGAAAGCTTTACATGATTACTCCTTTAATATTTAGGCATATTGTGTAAAATATTCATCCATCTTGTCCCCTATACACAAGTCTGGCTAGCTATTACTGATATGTGATCTTTCTTTATCTGTTGATTTCTTCTTTGCTAAAATACAGAAAAATGCACAAATAATGTGTGTTGCTTATCATAAGAAGAACTTACTTGTGTAACTACTGCCCAGATCAAGGGGTACCATTTGCAGAACCCCAGTAAACCACTTACTCCCTCTTCATCTGGCCCAGAAATAACTACTCTCCTGATTTTAAATAATTCAATAAAATAGCTGTCTGATTTTGAATTTCAGTAAACTAAACCATGTGTGACATATTCATTGTGTTTGGGTTTTTTTTTTCCTCAATAAGTATGTTGCTATGTAGTAGTGCACTCTTTGAATAGTCACCATTAGGCTTGTTTCCATCTAAGGCTATTATAAATAGAGTAGCTATTTTCTTTCTTGCAAATAGATTTTGGTAGGCATATTTATTCAATTCTGGGGGATGCCCATCTAGGAGCAAGGTTGCTTGATCATCTTATATTTGCAGCTTTAGTAGATTCTGCCAAATAATTATCAAACTAGGATTAGTTCATAGGTGCATAATTGCTTTTTTGTTTAATTTTATTTTTTTAGGTAGGGTCTCACTCTAGCCCAGGTTGACCTGGAATTCACTATATAGTCTCAGGGTGGCCTCAAACTCATGGTGATCTTCCTATTTCTGCTTTCCAACTGGTGGGATTTAAGGCGTGCACCACCATGTCTGGCTCATAGCTGCTATTTTAATGAACCTTCACAGCAGCATGTCAAGTCATCTCTACAAATTAGCATTATAGTGTGGTTTCCAAATACAAACAAATTAGAATATCAAGTAAAACAGATAATCTTGGCTAATTAATGCAGTTTATCTGACAAGTCTTACCTTATATTAGAAGTCTTAATGTTAGTTTCTTAGGACACTTGATAGTGAGTGGCCTCTACTGAATTAAAAACAATTATAATACATAGTCAGAAAAAAAGTTAAAGGGAATTAGAAAATATATTGATTAAAGTAATGGAACAACCGTTGGCATCATTTTTTTTTTTTTCCTGTTTTAACTCTCAACTTTGATTTAATTTCCAGAGGGAAAACTTCATTTTTTTCCAGCAGGCTTTCCCATATGGCAGCAAAAGGCGCCCAGAAACCTTAGGCTTACGTGGGTCTTAGTGACAGAGGGATGCTAAAATTCATCATTCCCTTCCCGAAAACCTTGACTGGCTTGACTCTATCCAGAGAGATGGTGTTTGCTGATTGGGTAGACCTGGATCATATGTCCATAAAGAAGATGGGGCAGTGAAATGGCTTTGTCACCTCCATGATTTATATGAGATTATTTAGGAGTATTTAAGGTATCTCAAGAATAGAGTATGTAAAGTAACAACAAAAACAGGTTCATATGGAATATGGATAGAGTGGTTTCTAAAAGGATGCTATGTAGATAAAAACAAAGCAAACATATGCTCATTATGAGTAGGCCCTGTATATCCAAGAGTAATAAATTATACCTCACATATATGTAATTTGTTCATGTTTTTCAGATTATTGCAAATCACCATATGCAATCTATTTCATTTGCCTCTGGAGGGGATCCTGTAAGTATAGATTTGTAAAAGTTCTAAGTGTTCTTTACAATTAGACACTTGAAGGCTTTCCCCAATATTACAATTTGCTAATAGCTATATGTGGCAGATGGTCAAAAATTTGGTCTGGGCAAAATATTTCCTGTTTCCAAATTTCAAAATGTTTGGTTTACTAGATCAGGCAACAATCCAGAATTGTGTTGTTTGTTATTGAGTTACCATCTGACAATCTTCTTGTGGATACCATCAAAGTTTTGAGAAGTAAGTATGTCTGTTTTACATGTGTTGCCAGTCTCTTTCAGAATTATTCTCAGCAGAGTTCTCTGCTGCCTATAGTAATTCATTGGACCTAGTATATGAGAAGAAGCATTGCATCATTGCTATCAATAAAGGCAACTAAGCCTAATCTAGAATAAGCAGCCAGATTTTCAGAAGCCCCTGAAGAGAATGCTTATCTGGAGAGAGAGAACTTTCAGTGTCACTCTACCATGAGGCTATGTGGTACCCACTTTCAACACTTTGTGCTGGATCTCTTTCCACACCTCCTTTACAGGGATGAGTGTCCTATTAGACTCCCTACTGCATCATTTCTAGGCCACAGTCTAGAAGGAAGGGAGCTTCAGTGAGTAAATAAGAAACAAGTTGAAGCAAACAGAAGGAAAATTTGTTCCTCTGTGACATTATAATCTATTTTCTTGTACCTGTTAGCATATGGAAAGCTAAAATTAGAGTAGAGTGTGACTGTAATAATAACTGAACATCATTCACATCAAGAACACTTGAAAATAAATGCAGACTTTGTTTTTATGCAGAATGCATTGCCTCCTTTTCTGTAGTTTTATTACTATATCATTCAGAAATTAAACAAATCCATTTTAACAGTTGACTTTTATTTATTTAATTATTTGGGTTTTTTGAGGTAGGGTCTCATTCTGGTCCAGGCTAACGTCAAATTCACTATGTAGTCTCAGGATGGCCTTAAACTCACAGCAATCCTCCTACCTATGCCTCCCGAGTGCTGGGATTAAAGGTGTGCACCACCACACCTGGCAACAGTTGACTTTTAAAATAAAGTACTTTCATTTTCTCATTTCCAACTGAGGGATTAAATTTAAAGTCATAAATAATGAGAAACATAACTCAGAAATCCAAGCATGAAGTGTGTGTGTGTGTGTGTGTGTGTGTGTAAGGGGTGTGCTTGTATCACAGCAAATTTGTGATTTGCTTTAAGATTTATGCTAAATATTTAAAAGAACAAAATAAGTGTATGTCCTAAAAGGAAAAAAAAAATTCTAAAGTTTCTGTGAGTAATCACTGCTTCATTAACTAGTCTGAAGTATTTGATCCAGTTCCTACACTTGTGTGTTGGTATAACATTCTTGAGTGGAAAGCCCATAGAAGAATACTATTTCCATTAACCCATTCATAAAAAGAAAACTTCAGAAGACTTCCGGTTAAGATGGCAATATAGGTACCATGCCAAAGCAGCCTAGGGGGGAAAAAGACCAAAAAACTCAGCAAAATACACACTTTTACTAAAAAGTGAGGTGTATAGGAAATTGAAATAGCAGGGGAAAAGTAGAAGAGATTCAGAGCATCCAGAGCCTGCACAGGCTGGCAAAAGTGACCCTGGCAGGTCCGCCAACCACGGCGGCAGAAAGCCACATGGCTCGGCTCAAGCCACAGGAAAAGCCAGGTGAGGGGAGCTTCCACTCACACTGGAGCTCTCCACAACTCAAGAAAAGTAAAGGGAGAGCGGCAGTGAGCAATAGAGGAGCAGAACACGAGGTAGAAGAACACGTGGAACAGCGAGAGAACTAGAGTAGCATTGTCTCCCTCCCCTCCCCCACCGCCTGAGCCCAGCTCCAGCGAACAGAGCAGCAGTCCTGGGATCCGGCCATGCCAACTTGAGCCGACAGCAGGACCCAAGCAGGAGCAGGGTCTGGCAGAAACATCAGCAGCTCCGGAACCAGCAATAGTGGCCCCAGCAGTGGCAGATCCAATAGCAGGAGCTTCAGAGGCAGCAGCAGCAGCTCAGTGGCAGCAGTGGCAGATCCAGCAGTGGCAGCTTCAGAGGCAGCACTGGCGGAACCAGCAGTGGCAGCTACAGCAGCAGCAGCAGCAACAGCAGCTTCAGCAGCAGCAGCTTCAGCAGCAGCAGCAACAGACTCAGCAGCAGCAGCATTAGCAGCAGCGATGACAAATCCAGCAGTGGCAGCTACAGCAGCAGCAGTAGTGGTTCCAGCAGCGGGGGTGCCGATCTGCAGGGCCACAGTTGCCAACCTCAGTTTGCCCCACAGGAATAGACACTGCCCAGCTCCAGAAATCAGGACAGCAGCCCAACAACCCAGCCAGCAACTTGACGGAGACCAAAATCCTCCAAAAAGGTAACTGGGATTAATTGCACCAGGTTAGGGTCTCACTTGGTCACAAGCTGACTTGGATCCCTCAACAGATGAGAAATCTTAACCTTTTTCTTGATAGAGGATCTGGTTGTTAGAATAACTATTCTTGCATAAATACTCGGTGCTGATTTTGATCGAATGTGTAGTGTTTACTTCAATTTTAGAATCTACCTGTATTTTACTCCACTCAGCCTACATGAATACTCCCATAGCAGGGAAACTCAACCCCTAGGAACACCTTTGCAGATACTCTGAGAGCCTTAAGAGCCACACCTAACACCTTAAGCTCCTATCCTGAAGATATATAACATCAAATCAATTGATACAGCTAAGAATACCCAGCTAGCTAGAAAATCCAAGCATTAACTTAATCCAAGATGCAAAAATATATACACTAAAACACAAGAAACACTAAAAAGCAAGACGATATAAATCCACCTAAAAGTATTAATGCATCAGAAATGACCTCCAGTGAGAACAAGTTAGAGGAAATGCCTGAGAAAGATTTCAAAAGAATGATTGTAAATATGTTCAAAGAAGTCAGAGAACAAATCAAAGGAGTCAAAGAGGAAACCAAAGGAATCAAAGAAGATGCAGGACACCAATTTCATGAAATAAAGAAGGCAATATAAGACATAAATAAGGAAATAGAAATAATAAAGAAAAACCAGTTAGAATTACTAGCAATGAAGAACACAGTTAATGAAATAAAAAAACTCTGTAGAAAATCTCACCTGTAGAATGGATGAAGGAGAAGACAGAATATCTAAGCTAGAAGACCAGGTGGCAGATCTAATACAGTCCAACAAAGAGAAAGACAAACTTATAGAAAAGTATGAGTGGGAATTTCAAGATATTTGGGACACTATGAAAAGATCAAATATAAGAATTCAGGGCATAGTAGAAGGAGAAGAATTCCACTCCAAAGGCATAGTAGGCGTCTTCAACAAAATCATAGAAGAAAACTTCTTCCAAATTGGGAAAGAGGTGCCAATGCAGATACAGGAAGCCTTTAGAGCCCCAGCCAGACAAAACCTGGAAGGAACTACTCCTCGCCATATTATAATCAAATTACCAAACACACAAACCAAGGAAAAAATATTGAAAGCAGTTAGAGAGAAAAATCAAGTTACCTAAAAAGGCAAACCCATCAGGATTACAGCAGATTATTCAACACAAACTTTAAAAGCCAGAAGGGCTTGGAGTGATATATTCCAAGTTCTGAAAGATAACAACTGTTGACCAAGGTTACTTTATCCTCAAGGCTATCCATTCAAATAGATGAAGAAATAAGGACATTCCATGACAAAAGCAGGTTAAAGGAGTAATTGAAGACAAAACCAGCTCTACAGAAAATACTTGATAGAATCCTCCATGCTGAAGAAAAGGAAAAGCACACATATAAGGAACCTAGAAAAACAAGCAATACTCAAATACTAGTTAACACAAGAGACCAAAGGTAGAACCAGAACCACACACACACAAAAAAATGGCAAACATAAATACACACCTTTCAATAATATCTCTTAATATCAACGGCCTCAATGCCCCAACCAAAAGACAGGTTTGCAGACTGGGTTAAAAAGCAGGATCCTACAATTTGTTGTCTCCAAGAAACTCACCTTTCTATAAAAGAAAGACATTATGTTAGGGTGAAAGGCTTGAAAACAGTGTTTCAAGTAAATGGGCCTAGAGAACAAGCAGGGGTTGCTATCCTAATATCTGATAAGGTAGACTTCAGTCCAATGTTAGTCAAGAAAGATAAAGAAGGTCACTTTATATTGATTAAGTGCTCACTCCAACAGGAGGACATTACAATCCTAAACATATATGCACCTAACACGAGGGCTTCCAAATTCATCAAACAAACACTTTTAGAACTAAGGTCACAGATAACAGCAAAATCACTTGTAGTGGGTGACATTAACACCCCACTCTCATCAATTGACAGGTCATCCCAGGAAAAAATAAACAGAAAGGCATCTTGACTAAATGAGGTCATAGAAGGAATGGACCTAACAGATATATAAAGGACATTTCATCCAAATGCTGCAGAATATACATTCTTTTCAGCAGCACATGGAACATGCTCTAAAATAGACCATATATTAGGACACAAAGCAAATCTTAACAAATTCAGGAAAATTGAAATAATTCCTTGCATTCTATCTGACCACAATGGAATTAAACTACAAATCAGTACCAAGAAAGGCTATAGAGCATACACAAAATCATGGAAACTAAACAATACACTACTAAATGATGAATGGGTCAATGAGGAAATCAAAAAAAATTATAGAGTCAAATGATAATGAGAAAACAACATATCAAAATCTCTGGGACACAATGAAGGCAGTACAAAGAAGTAAATTTATAGCCTTAAGTGCCTATATTAATAAATGCGAAAGGTTGCAAGTAAATGACCTAATGCTTCACCTTAAAGCCTTGGAAAAAGAAGAACAAGGCAAACCAAAAATCAGTAGACAGGAAGAAATAATAAAGATTAGGGCAGAAATTCATAAAATAGAAACAACAACAACAACAAAAAACAATACAAAGAATTAATGAAGCAAAGAGTTGGTTCTTTGAAAGGATAAACAAGATTGATAAACCATTACCAAATCTGACCAAAAGAAAGAGAGAAGAGACACAAATTAATAAAATCAGAGATGGAAAAAGTAACATCACAACAGATTCCAGAGAAATTCAAAAAATTATAGGGACTTACTATAAAAGCAATACTCCACAAAGTATGAAAATCTGAAAGAAATGGATCATTTCCTTGATTTATATGACCTACCTAAATTAAATCAAGATGAGATTAATCACTTAAATAGACCTATAACAAGCATGGAGATCTGAACAGTTATCAATGATCTCCCAACTAATAAAAGCCCAGGCCCAGATGGATTCACTGTAGAATTTTACCAAACCTTCAAGGAAAAGCTAACACCATTGCTTCTTAAGCTTTTCCAGGAAATATAAAAAGAAGGAATTCTACCAAACTCCTATGAAGCCAGCATCACCCTGATACCAAAACCAGGCAAATATAGCACAAAAAAAGAAAATCACAGACCAATCTCCCTCATGAACATAGATGCAAAAATTCTCAACAAAATATTGGCAAACAGAATACAAGAGTATATCAAAAAGATCATTCACCCCGACCAACTAGGCTTTATCCCAGAGATGCAGGGATGGTTCAACATACGCAAATCTATAAATGTAATACATTATATAAACGCGTTGAAGGACAAAAATCACACGATCATCTCATTAGACGCAGCGAAAGCATTTGACAAAATCCAACATCCCTTCATGATGAAAGTCCTACAGAGAATGGGAATAGAAGGAACATATCTCAATATAATAAAAGCTATTTATGACAAGCCTACAGCCAACATATTACTAAATGGGGAAAAACTGGAAGCTTTTCCACTAAAATCAGGAACAAAACAAGGGTGTCCACTGTCCCCAGTTTTATTTAATATAGTTCTGGAAGTCTTAGCCATAGCAATAAGGCAAGAGACACACATAAAAGGGATACAAGTTGGAAAGGAAGAGATCAAGTTATCATTATTTGCAGATGACATGATTCTATACATAAAGAACCCTAAAAACTCTACTAGCAAACTGTTAGAGCTGATCAAAACCTACAGCCATGTAGCAGGATACAAAATAAATACACAGAAATCAGTAGCCTTCATATATGCTAACAACAAACACACAGAGGATGAAATCAGAGAATCGCTCCCCTTCACAATTGCATCAAAAAAATAAATAGATAAAGTACCTTGGAATAAACCTAACCAAGGAAGTAAATAATCTCTACAATGAGAACTATAAAACACTCAAGTGAGAAATTTCAGAAGACACTAGAAAGTGGAGAAACATCCCTTGTTCCTGGATTGGAAGAATAAATATGTGAAAATGCAAATCTTACCAAAAATAATCTACACATTTAATGCAATCCCTATCAAAATTCCAAAGGCATTCTTCATGGAAATAGAAAAAATAATCCAAAAATTCATTTGGAATCACAAAAAACCTAGAATATCTAAGATAATACTGAGCAACAAAACTAAGGCTGGTGGTATCACCATACCTGATTTTAACCTGTACTGCAGAGCCATCGTAACAAATACAGCATGGTACTGGCAGAAAAACAGACATGTAGATCAATGGAACAGAATAGAGGACGCAGTTGTAAGTCCAGGTAGCTATAGTCACCTGATATTCAATAAAAATGACAAAAATACTCATTGGAGAAAAGACAGCCTCTTCAGCAAATGGTGTTGGGAAAACTGGTTATGTATCTGAAGAAGGTTGAAAATATATCCTTCTATCTCTCCATGATCAATAATTAAGTCCAAATGGATTAAAGACCTTAACATCAGTCCTGAAACTGAAACTGCTAGAGGAAAAAGTAGGGAAAACCCTTCAACATATTGGTCTTGGCAAAGACTTTCTGAATACAACCCCAATTGCTTAGGCAATAAAATCACAGATTAATCACTGGGACCTCATGAAATTACAAAGATTTTGTACACAATGAAAAAAGCAAAGAGACAACCTACAGAATGGGAAAAAGTCTTCGCCAGCTATATATCTGATAGAGGATTAATATGTAGGATATACAAAGAACTCAAAAAGTTAAATGATAAGGAATCAAACAAGTCAATCTAAAAATGGGCTATGGAGCTAAATAGAACATTCTCAAAGGAAGAAATATGAATGGTATTAAGCATCTAAAAAGATGTATGTCACTAGTCATCAGGGAAATGCAGATTAAAACTACATTGATGGGGAGGTAATATGATGGAGAATGGAATTTCAAATGGGAAAGTGTGGGGGTGGGAAGGGAGGGAATTACCATGGGATATATTTTATAATCATGGAAAATGTTAATAAAAATTAAAAAAAAACCCTACATTGAGATTCCATCTCACTCCTGTCAGATTGGCAATCATCATGAAAACAAATGATCATAAATGCTGGCGGGGATGTGGAAAAAGGGGAACCCTTCTACACTGCTGGTGGGAATGCAATCTGGTCCTGCCATTGTGGAAATCAGTGTGGAGGTTCCTAAAACAGCTAATGATTGATCTTCCATAGACCCAGCTATAGCGCTCCTTGGCATATATCCTAAGGACTCATCTTATTTCCTTAGAAGTACATGCTCAACCATGTTTATTGCTGCTCAATTTCTAATAGCTGGCAAATGGAACCAGCCTATATGTCCCTCAACTGATGAGTGGAGAATGAAGATGTGGCATATTTACACAATAGAGTTCTACTCAGCTGTAAAGAAAAATGAAGTTATGAAATTTGCAGAAAAATGGATGGATCTGGAAAGGATTATACTAAGTGAGGTAACCCAGGCCCAGAAAGCCAATCGCCACATATTCTCCCTCATATGTGGATCCTAGCTACAGATGATTGGGCTTCTGTGTGAGAAAGAAAATACTTAGTAGCAGAGGCCAGTCTGTTAAAAAGAAGATATAAAGGGAAGAGAAAGATAGGAAGGAGGGTAATTAATAGGTTGGTATTCTATATATGTAAGTACAATGATTGAGATGGGGAGGTAATATGATGAAGAATGGAATTTCAAAGGGGTAAGTGTGTGGGGGGGGAAGGTATTACCATGGAATATTTTTTATAATTATGGAAAATGTTAATAAAAATTATGAAAATAAAAATAAATAAATAAATTTTTTAAAAACTTCAGAATTTATCTGTCTTCACATTGACTACCAGTGTTTAAGTGAATCAACCTAAGATAACTGTGTTCAGAACTTCTTATATGCACTTGTAGAAAAGCATCTTTACAAGATAACCAAATCTTGTTTTATTTCTTTTCCTGGATAATTAATTTCCCTTAAGTATTACTAGCACCCCACCTTTGGGCACTGGGTATAGTTACTTTCAAATTACTTTATGAAGTTGGTTATGATGGTGCAGTTTATAATTTCAGCACTCCAGAGACTGAGGCAAGAGGATCTTAACTTTGAAGGTACTTTTAGGCCAGCCTGAGCTAACATGGTGAGATCTTTTCTCACACTTCCACAAGCCACTATATGGGTTTGATAATGCCACCAAATAACAAACCAAGTTTTAAGAGTTACTTTTTCCTAAGAAGCTCCAAGCATGCTCAATTATTCATTCACTAACAGGCATATAAGATGGCATGTGCTTTGCTGCTGCAATGTGAGCCCAGGAATGAATCTGAAACCCAATCTATCCACCCCTATAATCTGACCTCAACCATGAGAGGGGGTCCACTGAATGTAGCCTGAAACATACCAGCACGTTGCTTTCTCTTTCTAGCCCATTATAGCTTGTTCATCCACAAAGAAATTCAAGTACTTTTGTTTAAGAGATTTAAAGTAATGTTCTTTAAGTGGTATATGAAAAAAGGAATTATTAGTGTTTGTTCTAAATTTACCCTTTTCACATTTCAAATGTTGCTGCCATTTTAGGAGAGGTGCATGACAATTCATTGACTATAGGCATTCCCCATATTATTTCTGTTTTTCTTCTTCAGCATATTAAGGTTCCTCATCCTATTTCCACTATGTACCTTTGGTTCTTTAGCTCCTTCAACTGACCGTAGTACTGCACTGCCAAAACAATCCATGAAGAATCTGTAGCCCCTGTGGGAAAATTTGTACCTCTGTTCTCTGCAGCTGGAGAAAAAGCCCACTGACTTAGATTTAAGTAGGAGTCTGGATCTATCCTAAGCATTGCCATTAGAAATCCCCCAATAAATCCTCATACCAGGAATTGTGGGGGAGCCAGACATGGTGGTGCATGTCTTTAATCCCAGCACTTGGGAGGCAGTGGTCTAGAAGGATTGCCATGAGTTCAAGGCCACCGTGAGGCTACATAGTGAATTCAGGTCCTCCTGGGCTAGAGTGAGATTCTACCTCATAAAACAAAACAAAACAAAACAAAACAAGACAAAACAAAAGGAATTGTGGGGTAGTGTTAAGCATTGCAGTCAAATAGATTTTACTTATTAAGCTCTAAGGTCAGGGCCCTCATCTGCACAGTGAAGGGAGTTCCTCTTACCTCACCTTGTCACAATGATTGCATGGATGCATAGAAAGAGCCAGCACAGTACGTGGCACATAGTCACAGATGGTCATTACACACATTCATGTTTATTTTGGGACACTCACTGTCTTACAGCTCCACAACTAGCTGGGTACAAAGTACTGGAAGCTGAATTAACAGACCTTGTGGGCTAACATAGCCATCCTCTTTCTATGAGAGTTTTTACCAGTTTTCATACATATTGGCCAATCTTCTTTCTCTGGTCTTTGCCTGCCCTCATTTTTACTCTTTTCTCAAAAGACAGTTGGTTTTCCTTCAAGTAGCCTGGAAAACAGCTCTTGGAAATGCTTCCATAGCTTCACATGTGTTCTCCATTTCAAAAATGGATTGTGAATATGTAAAAAATGAAGTATTAAAAAAAATCCCCCTTTGTGCTTTTTAAAAAGTTTTCTGTAAATTTTCCCAGACATTTACAGTCATCAAATTTTAAAACTACTAGAATGCTGGAGGCTGCTTGGGAGGTGAGGAAAGTAGGTCAGAGAGGTTTCATAGCCTCTTTCCAGTCAAGTGGTCCAGACAACTTTTGCTGACATGACATCATTTCTTCAATTTGACAGAGTGGTTGAGTCTGCAACAACTCTGACTTTTTTACTAAGTCAATATAAAACAAAACTCATAGATAAGACCTCATTTAAAGATATTTCTAACCTTTTTGACCTTTGTGAGATGTTTAGTTAGATGTCTGTTATTTCTAAAAATAACCTAGGACAAATTATGATGACCCTGAGACCCTTTTTCCTGTATGATGCATTGGGGACTATTGAGTGGCTGTCATTGAGGGTTTTACAAACATGGACTTTGGTTTCTGCTAGTTGATTGCATCTTCCCTCTCTAGAGAGAGAGTCACACTTCCAATGTGAAGATGGCATTGCATGGATTTTTTTCCCTGAGAATTGTGATAACCAAAAAGTCTTTAATTATTAAACTCTTATTAGTGTACAGTTTTCAGTCAAAGCCAGGATTACTAAGTAGACTTTTATTCACTTGTTTTTACAAAGTCAGCAGTATGTCTCAATTTGAACTTAAGTCATTCATAGATTCTCTTTCAAAAATGATTTTCAAGGGCTGGAGAGATGGCTTAGTGGTTAAGCACTTGCCTGTGAAGCCTAAGGACCCCGGTTCGAGGCTCGGTTCCCCAGGTCCCACATTAGCCAGATGCACAACGGGGCACACGCGTCTGGAGTTCGTTTGCAGAGGCTGGAAGCCCTGGCGCGCCCATTCTCTCTCTCTCCCTCTATCTGTCTTTTTCTCTGTGTCTGTCGCTCTCAAATAAATAAAAATTTAAAAAAAATTTTAAAAAATGATTTTCAAAACTTAATGCATTGTAGTTTTGCTTTCCTATTCTGCAAACTAGCTTGCAGTATACACATATAAGCTACCAACCACAAAACTCAGCAGGACTTTTTAATCAAGTCATTTTTTGATGTTCATGGTATTTATTTGGGCAACAGAAAAATTGTGATGCTGCAGCCTTGTCTGTCACTTTGTGACTGCATAATCCCTGATATTTCAACTTTCAACACAGACAAAGAGTGCCAATTTGAAGACATTTTAAAATGTCTGTCCTAGGGGCAGGAGATGTACTTAAGTTGGTAGAGGGCTTGCTTAGCATGCACAAAGCCCTAGGATGAGTCCTCAGTCCATTGCATAAATCCAACTGTGATGACACACATCTGTAATTCCAGGTTGAGGCAGGAGGACCAGAAACTTAAGGCCATTCTCAGCTACAAATGGAGCTTGAGGCCAGCCTGAGTTAAATGAGATTCTGTCTCAAAAACTTTAACAAGAACATGTGCTAGCATAGTCCGTACCTACTAGCCCTTTTGCTGTTAATTTTATACCTGCCTTTAACTTTTTAGTCTTCCCCAATTTATACTTGGGGAAGAATTTATATTCTTCCCCAAAGAGGCAGAGAATGTGGGCTTCAGTTGTTAAACTATATACTGTCTAACATGCAGAAACAGCCATGTCTAATCCTTGCTTCAGTGTCATGTCCTAAATATACTCTTATCTTTCAATAGTATAATTCACTCATTTTAAATGGAATAATTTTCCCTTTTTTATAGGATACTACAGACTATGTTGCCTACGTAGCTAAAGATCCAGTTAATCAACGAGGTATGGAAAGTAACTTCTAGATTTTTTCACAAGCAGCAAGCATTACTTCAAATATACAGAGTGGATTGATGTACAATATGGGATTCTTGAAATAGCCTGCAAATTTGAGTTGGAAATAAGTAGCCCTACTAGAAGAGCAAAGTAGAAGAATACATCGGTAGCATTTACATTCCAGTTACTTAAGAGAGTCACAAACTGAAAGGCTTATCCATTTATATACTTGCAAGAGAAGCTGTCTTAGTTATGGTAGCAGGGATTAGCTACCACCTCCCAGTGGATAAATGAATTGCATATAAGATCCAAGTCAATGAGAAGAACAGCTTGTATTAACCTTGTGATGTGTAATTGTGGAGTGTGAGCTTGTGTACTTGTTGAAGAGCCTGGAATATCATGTTGAGTGTTTGACTTCTGCATTTTGGATCTCAGCCTAGGCAGCTCATCTTTGGAAAGACATTTGACTGATGACTTCTCCTACCTCCAACAGCATGCGTCCCTCCCCTCTGCATACTAGCACTCTATTTCTCTTATTACAATTCACATTTTGGTTATTTTGTTTACTCACTTGTTCATAAGTTCCACATGTCCTTTGGTAGCCTAAAATCTCCATGAAGGCAGAAATCTATTTCTCTTACTGTTGTTTCCAGATGCTCATTATAATACACAGCCCCTAAGTGATACACAAAACCTATTTTGTTGAATGACTGAGTGAGTGGAATACTTGATTGAATCTTTTAACCTGGAACAAAGCAAGGTTGCCTAAAAAATTTACTCCTTGGGCATGCTTTGAATCAAGGCCCTGAGGTTTCTCAAATAGTTGGAATTTTCTAGAAAGACAACCCTAACTGTGGGACATTCACACTTCTCTTAAAGATGAGCTTAGTGCCTTCTTAGCTAGAACCTGTTAGTTAGGGACTTCTGCCAGGAGTGGCACTCCAGACATTTAATTAAGTGAACATGGAGTGGTATTTGGAAATTAATGAACTGTAATTCACAGAGGTTGAAATACACATGCTATAATGTGGAGCAGAACAACTGAATATATGTAAGGAAAAAATCTGCTAGAAGGCAGATAAAGAAATAATAAGTAGGGTCTTGATCCTGTGGGCAGTGGAACAGGCAGTGCCATTTACAAAGAAGATATTTAAAAAAATTCTTTGGCAGACTGTATAGGTGGTTTCAGGGAGAAAACTGAAGCAGGGTGATTCATTTGAAGGCAGTAATTTTCAGAAATGAAATTATGAGAATCGGCTGCTGGTATAGATCCTGGCATATGATATTCAGGAAGGGCTTGTCCAAAGAGCATGACCCTATGAATGTGGAAAGAAAGGAACATATAACATTGAAATATCCCATCAAAATTGAGTCACTCTGAGTTAAATGAGGACTGGATAATGGTCAAAGAGTGGGCAGGAGAGACAGGAGCTAGTGAGGGACCATGGGTAGGAAAAGAGCATGGGAAAGGGTGTCAGTAAAGAGCAGCTTTCTAATGAATAACTTAGAGCTATATTTGGGGAGACTTCTGATTAACAAAGAGTTAGTCTTCCTAACACAAAAACAACAGGAGGAGCATCAAAACTTCAAGGCCAGCCTGGGCTAAATGATGTGTCTCAGGCCAGTCTGCGCCATAGAGTGTGACCTTGTGTGAAAAGTTAGAAAGGAGAGGAAGAATATAAGTATATGGATATCTAGATGTGAACTGACTTTAACATTAGTCACTGGACATCACTGTATGTCATTGATCTTGAGTTAACAATGCTGAGGCCAGAGATCAGGGTGGAGTGGTAAGGGTGATGGCTGAGAAGGGTCTGTGTAAAAGCAAATCTCTCCCCTTGCCCAGTTCAGTGAAATGAGTATCTCATTGCTTTGAGAGCTCGTGTTGTGCAGCTAAGCATGTGTTTGAGCTGGACTGCTTGAAGGGGATCGATGGGGATCTTGGCACATGGGTTTTTAGAATGCATTCATGAGAATTATTGAGTGAGGTCATGGATGGGCTTTCTGGAATAAAAACACAGACGGAGGTTTCAATTTTTCTCTAGCCATCAGCTATAATAGCAGGAATAAGATTAATGCAGTATTCATAAAGAAAATTAAATCAATCCATAGACTGGCAGAAGATAAGTAATGACACGTGGGAAATATTCACAGGGCAGTAAATGCACAAAGCAGAAGCCGAAGCAATGTGTCTACCCAGGACATTTGGAAGGGAAAAAAGATTGGAAAGACATATGCCAAATTGTTCATTGTCATTATCTCTGAATATGGAAGTTTGGGGTGATTTTAATTCTTCTTAGTATGTTTTTATTTTCTAAAATTCTTGCAATAAATATTTGTTATATTTAAGAAAAAATCTTCTAAAGCTGGGTGTGGCGGTTCATGCCTTTAATCCCAACACTCCAGAGGCTGAAGTAGAAAGATCTCCATTAATTTGATGCCAGCCTGGGCTAGAGTGACTCTGCTTCTCCCCACCCACCCACCCCCTCCAAAAAAGGAAACAAACCAAAAGTGCTCCAAATCTTTGAAAAAAAGTAGTGAAGCCAGAAAGATGATGTAATAAAATTCACTAGTGAGCTTGGTTTATCCAGGGGGAAATAGCAGGTTGTTATGTTCAAGAAGTGGCTCTTGAGGGATAAGAGAGAAGGGGGAAGAAATAGAGCAATTAAGAAGGAGAGAGCGAAAAGAATAGGGGGAGGGGAAACAAAAATCATACCTGAAGGTCAGGCTTAGAAAACAAATGGCACTTTCTTATCTAAAATACTAAGTACAGTCATCAAAAGAAGAATCCAGAAAGGCGACTGAAGGTTTCTGGGGGTGAGTTAAGTCAAAAGAGGAGGAGAGAAGGATTCAGGAGGTTTAGAGTGACCTAAGCTGGAGGACTGGTTTGTTTCTTTACAGAGAAGACAACAAGGATGGCCACACACTGAAGAGAAGCAAGGAGAGTGAAGGTGGGGAAATTCCATTTAGGCTATCAGTGAGAGACCTTGAGCCAGGCGGTAGGGCTGAGGGAGGAGAGCACCGCTGCACGGAGGAGAGCAGGCTTCCTGTGCACCATTCTGAATGTTCCTTCTGTCTCCCAGGAGCTTGGCTCAGTTAGTCTTCTCATTAGCCCTACAGATCCAGAAGTTGTCACTTTTTCCTCTCTTGCCATGGGCTCTTTAATGAACTCCTCATTTTATAACAGGCCCCCTTTTATTTGTAGAGAAGGCAAGTTCCAGTAAAAATGTCTTGAGTTTACTTAGTGCCAATACAGGCTTCTTCTGTAATTACTGTAAATCAAGAAGTTCATAGTCTCCTTAGCACATACTCCACGTCTCCAGGAAGGTTTTCATACTTTACCTGAACTAGGACTGGGAGGGAGCTTCAGTTTTTCTGTACTGTCTGGATGTGGTAAGACCATAGCCTGAATCATGGAGCACTTTAAATGAACCCACTAACGTGTTTTATGTTTATGGTTGTAAAGTCCATGAGAACTTGCTGTCCCTGTGACATTTATTAGCCATGCATTGACTGTCTGCTGGCTTGGTTTTTGGAGCTTGTTGCCATTTTCATCCTACAGCTCCATCTGGTGGATAATCTGAGGCACTGAATTTTTGAGTTTCCGGTTTTCAAACTTTGTCTAATTCTGGACAAAAAAAATCTTCTAAAAACAAAGAGAGCTGTAGGAGGATCTGTTACCCTCTAAGCACAGCTCTCAACTTTTGTGCAAGATTAATGAGGTAGGAAGCCAAATGAGGATGAAAAAGTTGAGATACAAATCTAAGATGCTTCTAACTCTTCCTATAGTGCCCAGGGGTAG